>NW_005187415.1:2176590-2180277 GCF_000239375.1 Pundamilia nyererei
CTCTGTATCTATGAAGCGCCTTGAGGCGACTTATGTTGTGATTTGGCGCTATATAAATAAAATTGAATTGAATTGAATTGAAAATGTGGAAGTTTAGACTTATTGCTGTTAATATTAGGAAAATCCTGGCATAAACCCCAGAGCCTAACAAAGTGTTTTTGTTGTCCCTCCCCTGTAGCCAGGCACACTGAATGTACAACTAAACACTGTCGTACTTTCAGCTGCTCCTTCACTTCCCAAGGGGTCACCACGGCAGATGGGTCCACATGTTTGATTTGATTTTAAGCTAGATGGTCTTCACATATCCTGCCATTTATCCAGTCTTCAAACTCCTAGTGCTCCTAATGCACTATACTGTTAAAAAAAATCCTAAAAAAAAACAGTATTATTCTGGCAGCTGGGATGCCAAAATAATACCGTAAAATAACAGAAAATAACTTTCTCATAAAAATATGGTTATTTTCAGTAATAAAAATAGAGTTTGTTGCCCTAATTTTACATGTGATTTTGCCTTTTTCACGTGCTTTTAAACATTAAATTAGGAGCATTTTAATGTGATTAAACAATGAAATTATCTATAAATAGGGGGGGGGAACAAATCCTAAAAAAACAGTAATATTCCGGCAGCTGGGGCGCCAAAATACTACTGTAAAATAACAGAAAATAACTTTTCTCATAAAAATACAGTTATTTTCAGTAATGAAAATAGAGTTTGTTGCTCTAATTTTACATGGGGTTTTACATTTTCCAAGTGCTTTTAAACATTAATTTAGGAACATTTTAATGTGATTAAACAATGATATTACCTATAAACAAGGTCAATGAATGTGGCAATATGAATAATGCTTAAATTTACAGAAATATACAGTTAACAGTTGGGTTAAATAACATTATTTGATGTAAAAAAAAGTTGTATATTCAATTATATTTGATGTAATACAACATTAT
The DNA here is from genome assembly GCF_000239375.1 of Pundamilia nyererei. NCBI lineage: Eukaryota > Metazoa > Chordata > Actinopteri > Cichliformes > Cichlidae > Pundamilia > Pundamilia nyererei. Next base: position 2,177,539 of record NW_005187415.1, read on the forward strand.
ACAGCACGAAATAATTTGATTTATCTTTCAACACATGTCAAAAAACTAGATATTGGCTTTAAAATTACAATTCACTTAATTTTACATAATATCACATGTAAATTTAGATTTTAAGTGTAATTTAACATACATTTCCTGAATATTTACTGGACTTTCAGTTTGAATTAAGTGTGCTCCCTGTAAGATTGTGGGTTTTATCTGTCACAAAACACCCAAAGAACCCTTATTAAACAAAACCCCTGATTATAATTACATCAAGATTATGTTAATTCTTGATCATATGTTGTGTATGAGCAGTTTGTACATGTTTATTTTACTTATACGACATGAGACATTGTTTCAATCATTAACATGGATTTTATTGACAAAAAGAAAACCCTTCCTGGAACAATCCAAGAACAACTAACAATTATGCATAAACAAAGGCCCGTAGAAAAAAGAATCTAATGCAAACGCACATTTTAGCACAAAAGAAGGGGACGATGCCGCCTCGAACGTTCATCTGCCTCCCCACATCTGAAGCAACGAAAAGGGGTACATTTGAGGCACATAACCTGCAGGTTTAGAAGTAGCTCTAGCTTTCTGAAATTCTCACATTTAGGGCTGCTGCTGGCCATTTGGGTTCCCTTGGAGAAATTTGCAAAGATGTTTGGTTAACCTGTGAATCTATTGCAAATGCTGTTTCAGGGTAGTGAAACATCTATGAACATCTACTACTCAAAGGTCTCTTTCTATAACTTCACATGAGCATGAATCAAGGATATTTCAGAGACAGCCATCTGAAACACAAATATTAGTTATTTGGTGATTTGTCAATCTACAAATCATCTCAACACTCAAGCATTGCTCATTCCTATGTGTTTTAGCTGCAAATGAAAGGAGATCTGATTATTTGGATTGCATAACTTTAGATTTCACTGTCTCATCATTCTTATGTCTCAATGCATAAAATTGACTGGTGCCGCCTTACCATTGCAAGATTTCCAAGGTTGCTGCCTGGGCTACTGGATAAGAAATGTTCGTGCAGTAGTAAGAGCCAAACATCAGGATAAAGTGATATAGCCATTCACAATTGCCTGGTCCACAGATAACATGAAGTGCTCGGCTGCCAAAGTAGAGTTTCCTGTTGTGTACATGAACAAGAGACAAGGGGACAAAAAACAGTCCACACATGACTCAAACAACTTACTGCAATGTCACAACTGATGTATATGATGTTCAGAAGAGGAGACAGGGACTGCTACAGAGAGGCCAAGTACAGGTTCACTAAAGAAGTGGACATTGCTAAACATCAGCACTCTGAGAAGATGCAGCAGCAGATCTCAGAGAATGACTCAGCCTCTGTGTGGAAAGGTTTTAGGAATATCACCAACTACAAGCCTAAAACCCCCCACTCCACTGATGACTTGCTCTTGGCCAACACCCTTAACGACTTTTACTGCCGTTTTGACGAGCCATCAGGCAGCCTTCACACCTCCAATGGCCCCAACAAAAGAGACACTTTGGACACTCATTCCCCCACCTCTCCCCCCTCCATAGAGCCATCACCACCATCAAACATTTCACCTACAACACCCCCCTCCTCACCCCACACAAAGGAGGATTTCACACCACCTCCTCCCACCACTACTCTTCATATTCATGAAGCAGATGTGAGGAAGCAGTTTAAGAGTCTGAATGCTCGAAAAGCTCCTGGCCCAGATGGTGTGTCTCCTGCCACCCTCAGACACTGTGCATACAAGCTGGCCCCAGTGTTTTCTGCCATTTTCAACTTCTCACTGCAGGCATGTCATGCGCCTGGCTGCTTCAAGTCCTCTACCATAATCCCGGTCCCCAAGAAACCTAGGATCACTGGACTAAATGACTACAGACCCGTGGCTCTGACATCTGTGGTCATGAAGTCATTTGACCGCCTAGTTCTCTCCTACCTCAAGACCCTCACGGCCCCCCTCCTGGACCCCCTGCAGTTTGCATACAGAGCCTGTAGATGACGCCATCAACATGGCTCTACACTTCATCCTGCAGCATCTGGACTCCCCAGGAACCTACGCCAGGATCCTGTTTGTGGACTTCAGCTCTGCCTTCAACACCATCCTTCCAGACCATCTGCGAGGCAAGCTTTCCCAGACAAATGTGCCTGATCCCATATGCCGGTGGATCACTGACTTCCTGACGGACAGGAAGCAGCATGTGAGGCTGGGAAAGAATGTCTCGGACTCCCGGGACCATCAGCACCGGCTCCCCTCAGGGCTGTGTTCTTTCTCCTCTGCTCTTCTCCCTGTACACCAACTGCTGCACCTCCACCCACCAGTCTGTCAAGCTAATCAAGTTTCTAGATGACACCACCGTTATTGGACTCATCTCGGACGGGGATGAGTCCTGTAGGATGAGTCTGCCTACAGGAGGGAGGCTGCACGGTCAGTCTGGTGTCCTGGTGCAGCCACAACAACCTGGTGCTGAATGCCTAGAAGATAGTGGAGATTATTGTGGACTTCAGGAAGCACACAGCCCCACTCCCCCCATCATCCTGACTGACACCCTCATCACCTCTGTGGACTCATTCCGCTTCCTGGGTACCACCATCACCCAGGACCTGAAGTGGGAGCCCACCATCACCTCCGTCATTAAGAAAGCCCAGCAGAGGATGTACTTCCTGAGGCAGCTGAAGAAATTCAACCTTTCAACACAGACGATGATGCAATTCTACACTGCAATCATCGAGTCCATCCTCACCTCCTC
>NW_005187415.1:2180606-2201300 GCF_000239375.1 Pundamilia nyererei
TGTATATATCTATCTACTTAGCACTTTTAATTCTTATTCTTATTTTTATTTTTATATCTATTTAAGCGTTTATGACAGTATGTTTGCACTAAGCACCGCAGCAATTTCCTAATGTTGTAAACCTGCTCAACATTTGGCAATAAAACCCTTTCTGATTCTGATTCTGATATCAATTACATACACTGGCATGCAGTTTGGGCCCTATGATCAACTACAAGGTGTCCAAACTTTTGCTGTGGGCCTTTTCCTTTTCTGTTTAAAAAAATATGAAAATTATTTTATTTAAAATTAAATGTCATCTATAACTAAGCTATTTGGAGATTATTTCATCTTCTACTTGCTTAACTGTTCACATGAACTGAAATTTGGACCATGGGTGCCCAAACATTTACATTAAAGCACTACAACTGTGACAGGTGTAATCTTTTGACATTCTTAAATGCAGCTCAAAACTCACCTTTACAGCTTACTGAATAAATTTGAGAACTCACGCTACTAATCTGCAGGGGAAGAAAAAAACCCTTATGAATCATGAAACCTGCCAAAATCCAAATATATGTATGGAATGTACGTTTAAATGTAGTCAAATAATTCGCCTCACCTGCTTTAGCCCTACTTCCTTTCCACAAAATAGAAGGAAATACTTGGTTTACATGTCCATTACATTTTACAGGGCAAAGCTAGCACAGTGGGCTACTTCTATTTCCTATTTCTCTCACTTCATCACGCAGCACATCTTGGCAGGCACGAGCTCTCTACAAGAGTGCAGGTGTGTTGCTAGAATGGAACAGGTCGCCTATTGGCTCTTAAGTTGCATACTTAATTTCACATTAAGACAAAAGCATAAGTGGCAGCTGTCGTCGCGGGCCCCCTAACGGGTATTAGCGGTGTAGAACCTAGTGATGCGCGAATCATGAACGAATCGTTCAATACTCGAGAATCACTTTACTGACTCATGAATCATGATTCACAAGCCCAACTGACTCACTGACTCACCTGTTGCTGTTAGCAGCAATGTATCTAGCTTATAATTAAAATTGTGGAGAAAAACACAACAGCCAGTTTCTTAACAAAAACATTTCTGCTCTGAACTGGAAGAAAAAACCCTGAGTAGAAGCTCACGTCAAGACAATAGCTCCTCGGTTCACAGTAGCATCGCTCTGGTAACATGCTAACAGCACATTTGAGCTACTCACCCCCTCCTTTCCTGTGCTGAATCGTAGCGTAAACGAATCACTCAGGACTCACTCACCCCCTCCCTCCTGGCTCACAGCTTCTTCTTCTTGGTTGGCAACCAATGTTAAGGCGCATTACCTCCCCCTGGCTCACAGCTCAGTGGACATTTAGATGAGAAAATATATATTTGACACATTTGAGGGAAATACTAATAAAATAAAATAAAAATAAATAAAATAAATGTTCCCTTTTGAATTTTTTTTGCTCTTTTCTGCTCCATAAAATTAGTTGTTTTTCTTTTTCAATCACTCATCTTAGCAGTAGGATATACATGACAAGAGAAACAAATTAAGTTTGAGTGAAAATGTACATTTTTTGCACTCTGGTCAACTGACTCAGTGACTCAAATGACTCAAAAACCCCGATTCACTTTGGTGAGTGACTCATTCAAACTCGATTCAGTAAAAAGAATCAAATTTACCATCACTACTTACCACAGCCATACCTTGTGGTTGTTAGTTCACATTCATTGGTCAATGCTTAGAGTCATGTGTCCCAACATCCAATGGCATGTCACATTGTTTTCATGGCCACCCCAGGTGCAGAGGCCTATTTCTGTTCAGGAATGTTGTGAATACTTTGAGATTTATATTAATTGCAATTCCTACCTCTACATTTATTTTTTTTAAATATATAATTAGCACAGCATGGCCGTGCAATGTTTTATATGGTTTTTTTGTTTTTATTCCTATTAATTATATTTTCACTTGTTACTAATTATTGAAACAGACCTAGATGACATAAAAAAATTTATTACATTTGAATTTAACAGATCAATCTCTCAAATAACAGACAAATATTTGTGAAATTATGATACATTTCTGAATGTATTTTTACAATCTAAATATGCATATGTACAAAAAATATATTTAAAAAACAAGAAAATTGTGTTTTATTACATTTACAGTGATGTTATGTTATTTTACATTTGACATGTAAAATCACAGTCTATTTATGTAAATTTAATGATATTCTAGAAAAACAGTACAAAACTGTAAAATATACAGTAAGATACTTTTATATTAGTTTTTTTTACAGTGTACACTAGAACCCCAACCCTATCCCTAATCTTAAATGGATAAGTGGTAGAATAAGAAATTTGCATTCAAATTAAGGTTACTGTGGACATAAATAATGATGTTGTTTGTTTAGGAAGAATTTGAGTGGACGATTTAATGTAACTACATCTTGACTTGTTGAGACTTCAGTTTTCCTCATTTTCCATCACAACGATGATTCAGTGGTGGATGCTCATATAAAATATCACTAAAGTCACATATGTATAATTAATCTCTAGTAATATGTCCCTTCTTCCCAAATCTGGGGTCTGCATAATGGAAATGAGATGAGATATACTATATTCAAATCAAGCAGGCATGCAAACTGCTTATAAAAATATTTCTGAAATAATGGCTTGCTTCCAGGAGCTCACTGGATTCCAGCATGGTACCGTGATAGGATCCCACCTGTGCAACAAGTCGAGTCATGAAATTTCCTCCCTGCTGAATATTCCACAGCCAACTGTTAGTGGTATCATAACAAAGTGGAAGCAAATATGAACGACAGCAACTTAGCCACAAAGCGGTAGGCCGTATAAAGTACCAGGGCGGGTTCAGTGGATGCTGATGTGCATAGTGCGCAGAGGACATTAACTTACTTCACAGACAATCGCTACAGATGTACAAAATTTGACTTTAGATTAACTCAAGAACAGTGTGCAGAGAACCTCAATGAATGTGTGTCCATGGCAAAGCAGCTGCATCCGAGCGTTACATCACCAAGTACAATGCAAAGTGTTGGATGCGGTGGTGTTAAGCACGTCTCCACTGGACTCTAGACCATGAATCACATTTCTTTTTCTGGTAAAAAGAAATGTGATGGATGTGATGGATAAGTCTGGGTTTGGTGGTTTCCAGGACAACAGTATTTATCTGACTGCATTGTGACAAGTGTAAAGTTTGGTGGAGGAGTGATTATGGTGTGAGGTCCTTGGTTTTGGCCCCTTAGTTCCAGTGAGAGGAACTATTAATGCTTTCGCATTTCAAGACAATTTGGATATCTTCATGCTCCCAACTTTTTCACCCATCCTTTTCCATCATGACTGCTCACCAGTGCACGAAGCAAGGTCCATAAAGACATGGATGAGCATGTTTTGGTGTTGAGGAAATTGACTCACCTCACATCTGTGATGACTTGCAGCGAGCCAGGACAGCCCAGCAGCCGTCTGACCTCGTGCTTCTGGAACAATGTTCAAAACTTTCCAGAAACATTCCTGAACGTTAAAGATAACCTTCCCAGAAGAGTTGAAACTGTGAAAGCTGCAAAGTGTGGACCGACATTATATTGAACCCTATAGATTAAGAACAAAATATCACTCAAGTTCATATGTGTGTGAAGGCAATATAGTGTATCTTTAAAATGACCACCACATAGCTGTGGTATTGAGTACCTACATCTTCTTTTAAACTATTTATTAATAAGGAACCAGACAGAGAAAGGTTGGCCTAAAGGGAGGGTGAACTGAGGGGTAAGACACACATAAGGATTGTTTTGAAATGGACAGAATGCACATACAAAGCTACTCGGGACTGTCGCATGGTAATCCACACAGGATCATGATGCTAAAAACTTTTTTAAAAAACTCAGAAAAAAAACTGGCACAGGGCACAACATCTGTGGATTGTTTCAGCTTTGGGGAGCTTCCTTTTCTGTTGATTAACTAATTTGCAAAAGTCTCATTGTCAGTTTTCTCAAAGTTAAATAAAAATTACATCCACGTCAGGAGGAACCTCAGCCTTTAAGGAAGAGCACGCACTAACTCCATCAAAAACACTGATGACAATTTGTTTTGTCATTATGGAAAGTAATGATTCAACATGCATTCACTCAGTGTTATGTTTCCTCATTGTAGCTGCTGATGATAAACAGAAATTGCACTAGATAAAGGTCACGCACATCACAATGTAGCACGTTTATACCAAAAAAGGAAACGTTCCTTGTATATGCAGGGAGTGGGGACAAACATGGCTTTGCTATTTATTTTTTAAAATATATTTTTAGTTTTCCAGCCATCACGCGAAAAAGGATAAAAATATCTTTTCAATTTCCCCCTGCTAAGTAATTTCCAAACAATTTTCGTGTTGTACGACCAGCCGAATATTTTGCATGCTTATATACTGCCTGATATTAATCTAACAGGAAAATGTGCCCCAGTATATCTGAATGAAAACACTAGTGCATGTAGCCTTTTAATGTAACCAAGTTCCTTGTGTGTCTAATCGTTTCCACAGGATGGATATATGACTATCGTATATGACTTTCGGTGTAAGTATTGCACAGAGAGGGCTCTGTTCTGTTACTGGTACTGTTTTGTCATTTGCGTATGTAAATCACAAGGAAGTTCGAGAAACATTTGGGTAGTACAGACAAGTGTCACTACAACAGAAACTTTTTTATTATCATAGCTGTCCAGGATGTTTGGCTGCTTTCCAGACAATCTTTAAGAATCAGAAGTCAAGCCTGTTAAAACAAAAGCCAAAGTGCTCCCAGAAGAGTTTTGCCATGGCTTTATAAATATGGGATGGAACCACAGCTTTTCTTTAAATGGTTTCTGGTACATACAAAAAAAAATTTGAAGAATGTCCCTAGTTAACAGCTTCAATAATATTTATCACAATTGCTGACATGAGCAATGTGTCTGTGTCATCCTACAAGTGAATACCATCCTAATTCATTTCATGTTACCTTCATTTTAATTTTATTTTGATACCACCAAATCACAACCGCAACAGTTGCCTTTAGGCGCTTTATACTGCAAGGTGAAGACCCTGCAGTATTAGATGGAAAATCCCAACTATCGGATCATCCCCTATGAGCAAGCACTAGGCAATAGTGGGAAGGAAAAACTCCCTTTTGACAGGAATAAGGCTGCAACAGAGCCAGGCTGAGGCAGCTGGGAAAGTCTTAACTAGCTGAATGAGCACATTCCTTATACTTTTTCTTCCATCTGCCTTCTAACTCTTACCACACTATTTGAGTCAGATATGCGTAGCTCGCACCACTGGGAGAGATCAGGAATGCTGATGAATCACCGTTTACGTCACTGTCAGATAACATTACAGATGTGTTCTGGGTTACTGTCCAGCTGAAAAACTAAGGAAGATCCCACTAACACAAATCTGAACGGATGATGTGTCACCACCTAAACTTGTGGTTGCTTCGCATGTGAAATAAATCAGCAGTGAAGTTTACCCACACTACGGCACCTCCCCCAGGTTTCACTTCAGTAATCACACAAGACGAATTTGTTCACTTTTTCTCAGACATTAGCAGGGAGACAGGAAATTTCCAAGATTTAGACAAACAGGTAATGCTGACCTACGTCTTCTACTTAAAATCTAAGAAGCCTTATACAGGCTGAATGAGAGCTAATGTTAAGGTTCTTTATTAATGCTTTATTAATGCTTGTTGCCATTCGTATATACACACCATTAATACTATAGAAGCCTGTACTATGAACAACTATAGCAGTCAAGTTTGGGTGTTTTCTGACAAAAACAAGCCACGGCCTCAGACTTGTTAAGTAAACAAAACATTCAGTTGGCTAACTTTTTCCAAGGCTCACATGTTAACAGAAGCACATTCTGGTCCTTGTGACACAAGAATGCGAGGCTGTGGCTAAAAGGACTATCATATCGTTTATACTGATTCCAGTATAAATTAAAAGTGTAGTATGACAATAACATTGCTAGGAAATCCAGGCATATCTGAGAGAAAGAGCTACATAGTGGTTAGCACTGGCCAATGCAGTTAACGGAGTTAGGTTAATGAATGGTTCTAAATTGCCCGTGAGCGTGAATGGTTGTCTGTCCAGGGTGTATCCTGCCTTTCACCCTTTGACAGCTGGGATAGGCTCCAGCCTCCCCTGCCCCCATGACCCTGATAAGGAGACAAGTTTTATGTTAACCAGACTCTAGACCAGAACTGCCCAATCCCAGTCCTCGAGAGCTACTATCCTGCAGCTTTTAGATGCATCCCTACTCCAACACAGCTGAATCAAATGGTTTGATTACCTCTTCAGCATGCCATCATGTTTGGCAAAGGCCTGATAACAAGCCATTCATTTGATTCGGGTGTGTGGGAACAAGAATACACCTAAAAGCTGCAGGACGGTAGCTCTCGAGGACCGGGATTGGGCACCCCTGCTCTAGACTATGTTGAACACTATAGAGAATAACTCTATTGAACTTAAAATAATCATGGACAGGATTTCCACCTTGATAAATTACTTTCTGTTAGCATTAAGTATTTTTGCAGGACTAATGTAATTTGCATGTGTTGGATCAACTCGATTAAATTAAGTTGGACTCAACTGCAGTAAATACGTAGATTAACTAAGTTGGAATAACAGGATTGCATAATGCTAAAATAAAGGAATTTAATCAAAAGGAAATCCTTTCCATTATGTTTTTATGTTCATTTAGGTAGAGATTTTGGGAAGGGGGTGTTTGATAGGTCTGTTAAATCTACTATAGTACTGTACAAAATTCGTGACCCACCAATCTTTTCTTTGTATTTTGTTTCCAACCATAAGCCAAGAAAGTGTTAGGTTTAAATTGTGAATTGTCATTTATACTTAGAAATATATACTCGTATATTCTTAGAGTTTTATAATCGATTGCATAATGATAGAGGTCTAATCCTTAGCAGTCTGCAAAGACTCTGTGTGCCTCCCAGAGCACTCTGGGATACACACATGAGCTCATGAGAGAGGTCGTACCTTCTCTTACTGATTTATACGATGAGAGGACACCTACTCTGTATCTGTGTAAGTTTAAGAGCCCTTTGTTTAGGTGGACCGCAGGACTCCTCGTACCAGCAGGTCACAGTTCTCTCCCTCGTGCACGAGATCAAACAAAGAGCTCTGCTTGGTGTCCAATGCTTTGTGCCGTTGTAGTAGAATTGTCTCGTTCCAGCGGTGGGTCTGTGCTAGACAGACCCAACAGAAAGAAACTTGAAAAATGATATTGAGCAATGGTTTTCTGAAGGTCTTGCAACTTTTTTTTCTTGTTACATTGGCTGCTTGTCACTTCCTTGTATCTTCCTTTTCAATGGAATGTGTTTTTTGTTTTTTTTAAGCCACTTAACTTTGACCTATGAATGACTGGAGGAAAAAAACAGCATCTAACTCGATCAATGTTGCGCCTACGCATGAACAACAACAAAGGACTAATTTTAAATTGGATCCTTTGAGTATTTTGTTACTAGCATCCTGTTACAAAACCATATCACCTGTTTCCATTCACTTAGTTGAATCTTCAATGGAAAAAAGCCAACCATAACAGGTTTGACAGGTTAAAATAAAATTTTTCCAAACAGCGATTTTCCTATTAGTTGAAAACTTGGCATATCTCAGCATTATTTGTCCTCCCATCTCTGCAGGACCTGTACACCTCCAGGACATTGCGGCGTGCAGCTCGGATCTCAGCTGACCCTTCTCACCCTGGACACAGTCTGTTTGACCTGCTCCCCTCAGGCAGGAGGCTCCGGTCCATTCGCACCAGAACCTCTCGCCATAAGAACAGTTTCTTCCCCTCTGCTGTTGGACTCATGAACAATAACCATATGACTGTCCCCACCACAAACACATGACCCTACGCTGTGTCACTGCATCATTACATGCTTGGCACTGATCACCACCTGCACTCATGTATATATCTCTCTATGCAGCATTTTTAATTCTTATTCTCATGTATATATCTCATGTATATCTCATGCACATATCTTTCTACATAGCACTTTTAATTCTTATTCCTACTTTTATTTTTTATTTTTATTTTTTTTCATGTCTATTTAATCGCAATTGATGACACTATGTTTGCACTGAAGCACCGCAGCAATTTCCTAATGTTGTAAACCTGCTCAACATTTGGCAATAAACTGATTCTGATTCTGATTCTAAAAATGCTGAGGAAAATGGACAGAAGAAAGTAATGTCCTTAAGAACATAATAGTATCATTAAGCTCATGCTTAACTCCTAATGACTCCAGTTTCACTTAAATATATACAAAGCCAGTGTTTTGGGTGTATGAGAGGCCATTAGCATTTTCTGGCTGTTCTTCAACAGGAATCTGATGGGAGACGAAAATGCCAGACAAGCTGACACTGGCTCTGATTTCTGCGCTGAGAGTGAAAGCGTATGGAAACAAAGTTAGCATTAGCCGGTAAAAAAGCCTTGGCATTATTTTAGGGTATTTACTGTTGCAATTTAGTGTCATAAATAAAATTGAATTGAACTGATCATTATATAACAGATATGTTTCCTTTTGCTTATCTTAGCCAATATATATAATGTGGAAGAGTTAGGGCGCAGTGTGAAAACATTTCCTCTTCTTTAGCACATTATCAAATAAAGCCCTAGAGAGGAAGCATTAGCTCCTATAATGTCCAGTTTAGCAAAACAGGCAGGTTGAATAGGTGAAAAAGTTGCGGCACTCACCAGACAACCACAATACAAACATATGACTTTATATAATGTGATCGATTACCGGAGATTAAATAAACAACGGTGACAGTAACATTGACCCATATACACTGATGAGGAACATTTATCTATAGAATAAGTTCTGTTACCTTTGATACTTTATGTTCAGGCTGCCATAGCATGTAAAAGAATAAAAGTGCAGAGTCACAGTGGTATTTTTTAATCTATTTGGTTGGGAGTGAGAGGATGTCTATACTTGCCTTTCTGCAACATGCTATCTAGATATGAAAAATAATGAGCGCATGTCGTTAAAATGTCAGAAACAGTGCTTTTTCATTACCATGTAGAAACATCACTCGGCCTTTTTGTTTATTTGTGTTTTTAACCACAGCCAAGATTCATTGATGTGGAAATATTAATTACCTTACTTACAATTCAAGATGACATGGTGCAACAGCCTGCATGTTTTGACAGACTGAAAAAGTACCTGGAGCTAAAAATGTAATTGATGAACCAGTTTTTGGCTGTAGAGCAACAAAATGTGGGCTGCCATAAAAAGCGATGCATTTCAAAAGTTGCATTGGTGTTTTATCTATGGTTTTTATATACATGGCAATTATAGTACATCTAATAAGAAAGTAATTGACATGCTCATCATCAGGTAATGTGTTGATGATTTGTGTTTTTACTCCAAGTGAATCAAAATATATTTTCTAGGTGAATGGAAATTTTCCTCGCTGAAGGAAGTTGGATTAAAGTTAAAAGGAAACATAGCTATCAGCAGCTCTGGCTCATGTGAGCAGGTGCACAAGCAGTGACATGGAAACTTTCACTGAAAACTGGGAAACAAGCTGCTGAACATAAAGAGCAAAGTTTTTATAAAACTGTAAGGACATAAATAGATATGGAGCAGCAAAATAAAGTATAAGGCTTGTAAGCTTTTGGTGTTGAGGTGAAGTCGGTGTTAATGACTGCAAGTGTTTTAATGCAAATGTATTGCGATTATATTAGATTTGACTTTGTAAAAGCGAAAACAATGTTGTGAAAAAATAGGGTTAAATGATATAATAATGGTGCATTTAAACAATAATTAAAACAGCATTTTGTATTTTGCCTTTTTTATTGAAAATAAACATTTTGAAACAAAAACCTTTGTAGCTGCAAGATTAAATGAAATTTTACCTTTAAAACAACTTTCTCCCAAACAAACACAACCACACAAAATACATTAGCCAGTAACTAGAACAAGCATACAAACCAGCACCTCTGCAGAAAGCTACATACCGTTTGAAATGTCAGTGCCTACAATATATACTGAATTCAACAGAGAACTTAGTTGCTTTTGTAACATCTTTATGCCTCACACTTTGGTCATTCAGAGAGTAAGTTGGCCTTCTCGTTGTTTCCGCACTGCGGTGAATCAGGTATGAAGACCCCACCGTGGACAACCGGCTGAGTTTGTAACACAGACACCAGACAGGTGGGAGGGGGATCTGCAACAAAACAGGAAATATGCTAAGATATGCGCACGGGTAAAAGAAAAGAAAATCTGTATGGTATGAGTTAAGCAAATGAAGTCATAATCGTACCTATTTGCTTTTCACCGTTACGGACTCCGGTTATTTTCTGCTTCCTTCTCCGATGCACTAAAATAGAAGACGGGGGAAATGTGATGAGGAAGCAAATCAATAAAATGACAAACTCCGTGGCTGCTTTTCATTCAAATGTCGGCCGATTGCAATTGGATGCTACTGTCTATCCATCCATAAAGAGAGGAAGGCAAATTTGAATAATCAAACATCTAAGATGGAAAGGAAAAGCTAGAAATGAGTGTTAACATTAGGACATTATTAACCAGCCTAGTTTACTGAGGCAAACTCAGCATTTACTCCCTTGCAAAGAGTCAAACACGAAGCCTGCATATACCAGAGCACGCTGCAAAATCTTTGAGTTTGATGGGCAGGGACTGGAAAAGGGCCTACATCACAGTATGTCCCCAAATAAAATAAAATGGTAGCCTGACACCTAGCCAAATAACTTTTCAACCTACCTGTTAATAGGACATGAAGCACCAGAGTGACACATATTACTCCAAAGAGGCAAACACCAGTCAGCACAAATACCCAGGTCAAGTCTGAACGAAGAGGTGATGAGTCACCTGCAAAGAAAATTTACAGTTTGTTAGATGATCCATCTGGTTTGCATCTTGCTCTCTGCACTTTTTCAAATGACTGAATCCCCAATTATATGTAAAGGAAAAACTGGTACTTCTTATTTTCCACAGAACCTTGAACCTCATCTTGAACATAATAGTATCATTAAGCATTGCACGCACAACAAAGCATCCTTTTATTTTTCAAAATGATGCCAAGACACCAAACTTCAGATGCACATGCATTTGCAATTATCCCACCTCAGAATTCCCATGGCAATAAACGCAAGCTGTGTTACTGTACTGGAAACTATTTACATTTCAAAACTGGTGCATCGCCTAAGGTTTACAAAATTTTATGAGAAAAATAGTAAAGTTTGGTTAGACTACACAGGACTGAAGCAGAAATGAAGAGCAGAACGTATTTTAATGGGAAGCAGCTCTAGCAGAAATCATACTTACTGGACAGCTTCAGACAGTGGATGACTGTGGCAGCATACTCCACATCAAGCCTTTTTACCTGTGCAAATAAAAAGGATATATTAAAGCAACAGCCTTTTTTTTAAATAGGAAGTGCAAAGAAGTCAAAGGATCTACTACACAAACATACCTGAAGACATGAGTTGCAGGACGCCCCTTTCAGATTTAAATCAACAGCTTTTTGTTTCTCCTGAGAAAAAAGACAAAAGATATGAAATTTTTCCTGCAGGCGATATGGAAGTTGTCATGGTTTCTGTTTTTTCCTGTTTCTTTGAAGTGATAATAACCATGATGCGTTCAGGAGAAAGATATCTTGTTGCACACTAGGTCTTGCTAATCTGTTGACAGATCCCTTTTGATTGCTGGAAAGCGTATTGTAAAAGATGTAATTACTACCTTTTTTGTTCTGTTGATAGCAAATAACTTTTAAAAGTCACGACACCTTCAAGAAAATGTGAAGTTTCCTAGCAACGAAAAAGGCAACATGCAATAAACAGGGATCATGTACGACAAAAAGTTGGAACACAATCTGTGTAAGCGTGCTGTGGCAGGCTGCTTCAAAAAAAACTGCACACATAGGATGTTTTAGAGCAAAAGTTTATTGCATGCAGGGAGCGAACAGACATTTGTTCTGCCACTCTTACTTAGACTCATCAGATCTAATGATGAGCTAGAACTCTGTCGAAGAAATCTGCAACAAGATATTTTTCTATTTTTCTAAAAAGTGCCGTCTGCGCTGGGAATGTGTTGCACCTACCACCTGCACGTTGTGTGTTTCAATGGTCTGACACTCAGGGGATCCCTCGGACTTCACGCACAACTCCACAGAAAAGTTTGCAGAGATCTGTGACAGCATCTTCACTTCTTCACGCCCCTCTGTTCTTGTTGTAACCAACTCCCATGCTGAATTTTTAAAGATATCATCATACAGCACCACCATGCATAAAGATTATTATCATCATTACAGACATCCATTATAGAACATGTGAACACAGTAGGGTCAATACATTGCCATAGACCATCAGAGCATCGCAAAAAATACTCATGATGTAATTAGCAAAAATTTGAAGAAAATAATAAGTCACACCTTGGAGTCTCCCATCAGCAAAGGGGCACCTGGTCCAGGACTGAGAGCCTGCAGTAAACTGATGAAGACAGAATAACATTTTTGAGCATTCTTCATCGAGCTGTTGTATCAAACACATTACTCTTAGTTAGTAGAGAGCTTACTAAAATCATTGTTGCACACCCATAGAAAATAGTTCAACAGTCTAATAATGATACTTCTGCTTTGCGTTTAGGACTCAACTCTCACTTCTGAAATGCAGATTTGATCACAACTTCCTGTTATTGAGCCAATAACAGGAAGCTGATATAATAATAACAAGAACTCTAGTATTAAATAAATACATGTTGTTTATTACTGAGTTAGTGCAAATGCAAAAACTTGCATGTGTAAGAATTGCAACCCAGCAGCATTGCTTCTTGTAGGCAGTTTCCTGCTTTTGTAATGAAGTGTATGGATAATTAGAGCCTCCTTGTCTGAGTGTTTGTGACCTGGATTGTCGCTAGCTTTCCGAGCCGGAGAATGTCAGTGGGCATATTGGTTTTGTTTTTTAAAAATGATAGCAAAAATGACAAACTCATGGCATCAGAAGAGTAAACGATGATATCATGGTATCATTATCCAGCTTTTTAAGCCTATTTGGTTGTTAATTCTATACGTGCAGTCATTAAGTACCAGGGACCATCAGAATATACGTTAGTTTAGGTAATGGCTCAAAATAACTACGGATTTCGAAATGACTTCCAAGTGACAAGAAAGAACTTGATAAAATCCTGATAAAATTAAAACATAACATGGCTATGGCTATCCTAATAGCATGCTATTAGGATCATCTGAACTGTCAGGTCAGTTCTGATATTTGAGTTGCATTATGCTAACGTTGTGCAAAGGTCATTTTGTAATCAAATACAGAAAGCAAAAAAAAAAAACGGTTTTGTTTGTTTCACTGTTGCTAGCGTATCAAGTTGACATGCCCTAGTGAAATTTGTGGAATGAAAAGAGTGAAAGAAAGATTGTTACCTTGACGCACAGTCGATCATGGGGATCCACCTTAGAGAATGCTATCTGAAAAAGCATTAAAGAAGTATTTGTGAATGAATCACAAGTTCTTATAAATAAAGAATTGCAGTTACACAAGTGATGACCTAAATCATTAGCCTGGGTGACTCATATTGTGTTTAGATTCAAAGAGCTATATTTGTCTTTCAAGTGAAGCATCTGCCTAAGTCTTCCCAAGTATCCCTTCAGCCTAAATGTCTTGTGTCAAAATAAGGACTCCTTTAGGGTTTCCCTTCATTCTCCCGATATACTTTATATGTAGGTCTGGCTTGACTTATATAAACAAGAAACACAGCTCAACATTTATGTTGTACTTTTATGTACTTTTATGTGATCGTTACAGGCTTCCACCTTTTAAAGAGGTTACAACTCCAACTACAAGCTACATCTGAAATCAGATCAGTCATGATTTGTCACTTCAAGCTGACGTGTCCGCATTTTTTCTGCATTTTCTGTGACTCATCTCTCAGATACAACCAGGCACCTGACTTTCAGGTTGTTCAAACCTCTGTCAAGCCTCTTCGTAAACTGAGTGAGAGTTCTGGCTTGTATGTGTGTGCTCATGTGCAATGTTGCCTAACAAGGGCATCGGCTTAATTACACTTAAGCGATTTGTAAGGATAACCAAGCTTAAGAAAGCTCCCTTTATAAATATCCAAAAGGTGTGTACCTTTTCTCTGGTAACATTCTGGGAGGAATGTGGCAAATCCACACAGATGCCATCATCTCTCATCTGACACAATGCAGCCGTAGCTGTAATTGGGCAAGCAGGCTCCCATAACAGAGTCTCCTCCAGTGGATCAAAGGTGATTCCAAACCACAGTTCCTCAACACCTGCAGGCGAATGAAGTCATAGGATTTTGGATGGTTATGATACATTGTCAGCTTTCAAATGCTACAGCACACGCTGGCAATTTTGTCATCTGTTTGAATGAACAATGGGACTCACGGTCTTTAAACGGGCAGACCTGGACTCTTGGGGCGTCCATCACCGCTGACCAGCCCTGTGATGAATTTATCAGTGATTATTGAAGGTCTTTTGTGGAATTTATGGCAGAAACTCAAACCATGATTAAAGACCGGGAGTCATAGCATTACCTCAATGCAGAGGCAGGGCAAAGGTCGAGTGTATGGGAAGGTGGCACTCTTTATGGGTTGCTCCTTCTTTATCTAGAAAATGAGAACAGCCTTTGATTATTTGTGGAATGACTGTCTGGGTGGCAGTTAATGATGGTTCTTGTGTTCACTGTGCACATTTTGACTTTTGATCCTTACTGTTTCAGTTGCCCCTTTGTTCAGGGAATACTGCGCTGTCCTGATTGTCAGTTATATGATCGTTAAGCAGTTTATTGAGTGAGTACATTTAAATTTAGAATCGCACAGGGAATAACCCAATGACTCACTTGAGGAGGAAAGTCCACAAGTGTTGCTTAGACCTGTTACGCTTTTCTTGAACTGTCACATAATGGAACATTACCCCATCTCTCACAGATCTCACTTTATATATATTCATATTATTGAAGAACACAAATAATTGCACTGATTCCATTCATATTTATTCCAATAAGAGTCTCACCAGCATATAAGCCCCTGTGCCAGAGCAGATGAAATCCTTTCGGCAGAGTCGGAGGTGATAGTTGTGATCGTTGAGCATGTCTGAAACATTTACGCTCAGCTCCTTCTTGTCTGGGTTTACTTTGTACGACAGTCTGCCAGCTGAAAGAGACGTGAAACAGTCCGACAATTAAGACAAAAAATGAAAAGGTCCAGTTGAATAATTCAGTTACATTTTATTTATATAGATATTACATATATATTTATATACATATCACAACAGCATTCACCTCAAAATGCTTTGTAATGTAAAGTAAAGACTCTACAATAACACAGAGAAAACCCCAACAATCAAACAACCCTCTATGAGGCAACAGCAGGAAGGAAAATCTCCCTTTTAACAGGAAGAAATCTCCAGAAGAACTAGGCTCAGAGAAGGGCAACCGGTTTGGGGTGAGGAGAAGAGGACAAGCCCTAAAAATGCATATATACTGCATATTTGATATTTTATTTCACTCCACTGCATTAACTAAAACATGTAAGGAGAAAGCAGATCCCGAGCATATTTACACTTACTGATGCACTCCGGAACATGTCTTCTAAAATCTTCATGACTGCATCCTGTTGAGAAAAGTGAAGCACTTAAAAAAGAAACAACTCATGCGTAAATAAATTCCTGTCATTCACGTGTCATCACGCATGTGGGAGTAGTTTTTACACAGTACTCACTTAAGATGTTTACACTCTTTGAATCACTGACATTCATCATTGCAGAGCAGTGGAACACACTATGAGGTTTCCTGTTTTTTTCTACCAGTTACAAGGAAATACTTGGCAGGGCTGGTTGTGTAACACTGTTTATTAGTTACCCATGGTTACAGTCATATGCCCTTCAGTCTCTGTTTGCATAATTATGCAAACACATGGACAAAGTGCATGTAATCCTACCTGGAGTATGATAGGTGCTGGTCCAGGTCATTCCACAGTAACTTGGGACTGTTGTCACTGTTACTTGCACTTGTTGGTTTGGAGAAACTTCAGTGCAGTTGTTCTCAATTTCAACCTGCAGGAAAGAGGCAGGTAAAAGCACACAAGCTGTCACATGTCTGTTAAACGCTGCGCCGTATAGAAATATGCTGAAATGACCACATCCATTTCAGAAGCAGTTGGAAAGCCAGGTAGCCTGGCCGGACCACTGTTGTGTCTTCCTGAGAGACCTGAAGACGCCAGCTAGACTATGGAAATATTCATAGGCACGGTGATGCTAACCACATTGAACTGTTTATTTCCTCTGTCACTGTTTTCATTTTACAAAATCATCTACAAAGTGGGGTGTGGCTCTAAACGCGAAAAGAGGACACGCCACAAACCCGGCAGCAATCAAAATTTTGGTATGTCGCAAAACATTATCATGCTTGATGATCTTTCTGTTTACAGTTTATGTGACACACCGCATCCACCATCGTGGGCATCAGCTGGGGAAGGCTTTTGAGCTCCGTAACCTTTGTGAAGGTTACGATGGCATATGAGTCAGTTTTCCAGTGACCTTTAAGAACAAATGGGATCTTCCAGATGTGTGGAAAAAGGTCATGTATTTTTCCTGACCGCAAGACGAGAGGAACCCGAAGGACATCGAGAGTTGCCTCATCAGCAAACTTCCCGATTTGCGGGAAGGGAAAGACAAAAGAGGGCAGGAATGCACTACTGGGTTGGCAACATTTGAGTGCTACACACAACATATTTCACAGAAAAGCCACTCTAGCATAACACTCTGGATTAATTAATGTCCCACAAACACCCAGCGATGCTAGTTGTGCCAGCGATTTTACCTGCAGTCCAGACATCCTTTCTCTTGATGCCCTTGTGAAGCTAAAGGTTCTGCATCCCGTCATCCTCCCTGCGGTTGTGATACAAAAGGATACGCCATGGATGGAGTCTGTGGAAACATAAACCAGAATATGTTTTGAAGTTGCTGTAGCAGTAACCAGCACCAGCCAGTTAGCCATTCAAAAGGTTTTTAAATGGTTGATTTTGGTGCAGGTTGGCACTGTTTTAGGTGCCATACAGGAAGAAGTTATTTAGGTACTTTTTTTTTTTCTGAGCAAAGGGTTTCCTCAATTCCAAGACGGATAGTCTGGAAATCTACCAGGTTTACTGTATTACGTTGTGCACACGGATGGATGTGTCTGACAATGTGTCTTCCTGTGTAAACCTTATCAGACTGTATGGGTTGTCAGCATTATCAGGAACATGAAGTGTCAATTGGCATGTTTACCATGCAAAAGCAGAAGTTTTTTCATGGAAGCTCGTAGCATTTTATAAAATGTGACTTCCTTCAGCAAATGCCTTTAAGGTGTGTCATCTGTGATTATCATCTCTAACATCATTAGTTTTCAGGTTGAGTTGACTACACCCTAAGAGTTCCATTTGGCGCTTCCTTGTTAAGGACGTTTTGAATAAGGAGAAAAGAAAACAACTGAATAATGACCTTGGTCAGATGGAGGAAATTAAACAATATCACGTGCCATGTATCTGTTGGCATGAGTGTGTTAGTACAGAGGCATGGGCTCTGTTTAGTTAATGATTGTCCTCCAAAAACAACTAAAAAGTCCTTCTATGTATAACTTAATTAATTACATGCGATAACTTCAGTCACTCAGCACCTCTTTGTTAAAGTTTCCCTTAAGATATACTGATTCACCACACCTATGTCTTCTGTGAAAACAGAAAGAAGATTTTGTGGTTTAACAAACAGTTTGGCTTTATTCTGAAAGCATTAATTAACAATGCCGAATCCTCCCAATTACTTCCAAGTATCAAAAGAAATTCCGGTGTAGTGTTTTAACAGCAGTCACATCTGAAATGTACAGCCCATACCAGGAAGTAGGCTGCTTTAAGTGAAGAAGACAAAGACACCACACTGAACATGTAGAGATTAGTGTGACATCGGCCGTCCACTGACTCCTCGCAAGACATCAAACAAGCAGGTACGCTAAAAGCATCAAAGCAGTACTGGGATTAGAGTAATGTGATTTCTGGGCGTGTTTACATGTGAACTTAGATAAATCACTTTGGAAACCCACTTAAGCTGACTGCCTCTGGCGCCAAAGCATCGTGCTCCAGCGCAGAAAAAGACCACACACAGTGTGCACACACAGGGTGATACACTGAGACAATGAAATGTTATAGTTGAAATGCCAGCATTAGTCACTTTGATTGAAAGTGAGATTATCTTTTGAAAGTAAGAAATCCAGAAAACTGTCTAAAAATAGTACAATAGCATAAGTGGATAACAGGGGCTTTGGGAGGTGGGACATAAAGGAAGAAAAAGTGGGAAAAGCAACCTGGATGGTAAACTGTACATGGAAAATGATTTGGTGCCAAACTAAACACTGCATGGAGCTCAAGTGTAAGTGGATTTTAATACTATAATAGCTGCTTTTAATAAGCGGCCAAACTAAATAATCTAATAGGGTGACACACTGAGTCAGTGGTTCAGTAATTTCGCATTGCTATAAGACTGAGAGAAGTCAAAGACTAGACCCTGTGCCAAAGCAAACCTCTGTTCACCCAAACAGATTTTCATTCATTGCTTGAACTGTAAAAGCTGTTGCCATTTTTGAGCACATGCATTTTATACAAACAGATATGGGACCATCTATTTTAAGCCATCACACTTACGCACCAGCGATTTGCACCACTGCTTTGATTCCGAGCCGCAGCGAGCACTTCTGCATCCTCTCACACTTCATGACCGTGGAAAGGCTGACGTTGTGGAACACGGTGGAGGTGTTGAGACTCTCGGCGGGGTTCTCGCATGGACGTGGAAATGAATCTGCACAGCAACGGGGACAGAGAAATATTTTTTAAAAAACGAAAAAGTTACACTGTGGGATTTGTGAGGAAAATGAAGGTGTGGATTTTGTGTACCAAATGTGGGTAAAAGGATCTTTGAAGTATGCTGTTACTTACTTATAGAGAGCCAGTGTTGGGGAGTAACGGAATACATGTACTGGCGTTACGTATTTAAGATACAAAATATGAGTAACTGTATTCCGTTACAGTTACCGTTTAAAAGTTGGTATTCAGTACGGTTACTTTTTGAAATAAAGGGATTACATGGCGGTCTTTTCCTATTTCATATGTCAGACTGCCCCCTCTCTATTTTTGGTAATTCCACGCAGGCGGAAACCCAAACAAGAGACGCATTAAGACGCTCTACTGCCTGTGTCTCAATCTCGCGGCCCGTGACACCCCTACTTGTGGCCCGCATAATGACGTGAAGAATTTTTTTTTTTTAAATGTTATTCAAAAAATTATGTAATATGAAAGCAATAGGCAGAGTGTTACAGACATAACCCTAAAGAATGTAGGCTCATGGGCAGGGTAGTCCAGTTGTAAGTAAATAATTAAGACTCGACTGAACACTGTGTTTGTGTTTTCCTCCGTTGAAGCAGCCTTTCAACGCCTCTCTCTGTCTCTCGCAAAGTTGACCCAGGCAACAAAGTAAAGATGGTTTTCGGCTACGAGCCCGACATGAACCTGATGTATTTGCCAGAGGTCCCTTTACTACGGTACAGAGCCGCGGACCTGTTTTATATACGCGCGGAATAGTTTACTATACAGAATCGCTGCAAAAACTGCAGCCTGACCTAATGTCCACCTACTGTTACTCATTTTATATTAAGATTTAAAAATCTGGTCCGTATTGGTATGGCGAGTAACCTTCAGTAATAGTAATAAATCACATTCATGTAGTTGTAAAAAGCTTGTTAATATATTAAGTAATCCAAAGTATTCAGAATACGTTACTGTCATTGAGTATTGTATCGGAATACATTACAAAATACATTTTGGGGCATGTATTCTGTAATCTGTAGTGGAATACATTTAAACGTAACCTTCCCAACACTGTAGAGAACAAACCACAGCAGCATTCCCACCTTTGCCGTCTGCTATACAAAGCATTTGAATTTCTCTTTAGCATTTTACACTTACACTCAGTATTTTGTGCAGAGATTACAGATAGCACTGCTTCTCAAGCTTATCGTGATTTTATCAGGTCTTATTTAGCATGTGAGGGAGGAAAAAATCGTTTTAATGCTATGGGTGGGGTTCAAAGATCTTTGAATGTGGTTACTGTTTCTCACTTTAGTTCAGAGTCATGGTCTTTGTGTTGTTTTACAGACCTTTTGAACCCAGTCTTGAATTCTATGTTAAATGCTGAATGCAGTTGCTTTGGCAACATTGCAGTAAAATATAAAGGCAACAAATGCAGGCATTATCAGTTTTTCCTGTTTGTCGGCTAATATTAGCTGAGTTATTGTGCAAGTAAACACCCAATGGGGATGCATGACTGCTGGTGTAAAGTGGCAACAAGTCTATACTCACAGCCTCCTTTGGTCTTGCAGTGAAGTCCCTGCAAAAAGAAAGAAAAGGAGAAAACACAGAGTGATTCATGGCAGGCTCTTTTCTGTGAATTCTGTGTAGGAGTTTCATCAATAAAGTTACTCTTAACAGAACAAAGGTAGCAGCTCTGCAGGACAGGGGATTCCCAGACAACAATGAGTTTTTACATCCTCATTGCTCCTTTCAGGTAAGACTCTGCCTCTGTGTGTGTGTGTGTGTGTGTGTGTGTGTGTGTGTGTGTGTGTGTGTGTGTG
>NW_005187415.1:2201320-2209135 GCF_000239375.1 Pundamilia nyererei
GTGTGTGTGTGTGTGTGTGTGTGTGTGTGTGTGTGTGTGTGTGTGTGTGTGTGTGTGTTTAACCCCACAGCTGGAGCACTGTAACACAGTTGTCTTTGGTTAATATAAATAGTAATAATAATAATAATAATAATAATAATAATAATAATAATAATAATGAAGGAATGTGATTCACTGTGGTCTTGAAGGAATGCATCCTCGTTCACCAGTCAAGTATATGAAACATATTTCATAAATCCTTGTGCCAGAATAAACAGTGCCTTCATTTTTATGTTGTGGGGAATGTGATTTGTAACCACCAATAGTTCCAAGAATTTTTTGTTGGATTGTTTTTTTAAGAAATGAAATCTTTTAATTCCATTGATCTACCACCCGTGAGATACCTCACAGAACCTGATGATGTTTTGACTGTAAACACATCTCGAATTCATCTTTCAGAATTTTAACCGACTGTCACCGATTGTTTTCTTGCTACAGCGAGGTGCTGAGTTACACTATTAAGAGCTTACACATGTAGAAACCTGCAAATGATAAAGAGCTTTATCTTAACTGTACGCATGCAAGACAAGGGAGGAGAAAGAAGGAAAATGAAGCTTGTAAAGTTCAGGTCACTGAAAAAGAGTAAACATGTTGTGTTGACTATTCACCCTCCACCCAGATACATTTGCAGTTGTTTCCTCCTTGGGCTCCAGTAAATGATTAGATATATTTACCAAAGCATGTATCACTACCTCCTTTAACAAAAGCTCAGCAGAAGAGGCTTTGCAGGATGTAGCTTTGTAAAACTGTCTCCCAGTAGGTGAATCAGAGTGTCATTAACTGGCTGTCGTGTGTTTTCATTCTATGTGAACTGAAGAGCCTTTGAGATTAGAATTAGATCATCACAAATCAGATTTAAGTTTGATCACAGCCCCAGTAATGACCACAGCTGTAAGAGTACAGGACTCATTATAAACATCTGTATATTTCTGTTATTTTCACTCACTAAAAACAGCCAAATTGGCATATTAAGAAGTATTATTACACAAGTTCATCAGCAGCAGTGACTAATATCAGAAGTTAATATAGAACACAATAATATAAGCTGATAATGTGATTTTATCCTTGTTGATTCTTTTACCTGAGAGCACCTCATACATGTCTCCAGTCCTGGGCTTTCTCCTCCAGCTCCAGTCAGACACAAGCAGCAGTGGACCAGGAGCAAGCCAACCCACAGGATCATTTTACTGGCCAGGTGTGGACACTTTCTTCTTTCTGCTGTCCCTGTAATCTGTGCCTCTTCTTGTACTCTCTAATCTTTTCCCCTTTTTTTTCTTTTCCAGGTGGGGCTAAGTGATAAACTCAGATGTGGGCTTGATGTAGTTGAATGTTGAGGTTCTCTGGTTTGATGTGTCCTGGAAGTGATGATATCCAACATGTAGCGCGAACTAAAGGGCTCCAGCTGTTTTGTGTGGGAGGCGGGGCTCTCTGAATGAGAGCCAGTAGTGGTTTTCCTCTTCAGCAGCACTTTCCAAGATGTGATTTTTTTTGAAACAGTCCATGTCCTCACTGTACAAAACTTCTTTGGGACCTTTCTACTTACCTGTCACACTATAGTGAGCTGGAATTATGTGGAAATGGTACTGAAACCCAGTCACCAATCCTCTCACCCACACGCCAAAGTCCACATGCTGTGACAGGATTTACTGGAAAGGTGCAAAATTTCACATCCCTTTTTTTTTTTTTTGCATAATTTCTTCAATTCCTATTGTGTATTTCTGAAAAAAGAAGTTTCTAGAGGAAACCCCTTTACTGTGGTTGCAGCAGTCCCCTTTTACTGACTGGGTATTAATATTAGAAAAGGTAAAGCAGTTTGAGGACTATGGGAAGAGCTTGTTCTTAACATCTGACTGACCTCTTAAATACTTTCACTATATTTATGCTTTGTAATAATAACTCCTCATATTTCACTCCTGAGTGCATGAAATAGGCTTCCTCTTGGGTCAGCGTTGCTTTCCCTTATTTGGGCACAGTTCTCAGAATAAAAATGAACTTGGAAGCTCCACTCACGTACACTGCCATTTTTATTAGTCATTTATTTATCTTCCAGTTGTCTGAAAGGATGTGCTGGCATATTAAATCATTTACACATTGCACATTATTCTAGTCCTGTGACAAATGGATGTCTGCTTATCTGCTATTGAGTCCTCAAATTAGCTGAATTTCTGTATTGCTGAGGGCAACTACTATGATGTTGTCACTACACGCCTTACCTTTACATTTTAATTTCGATCATCTGTTAAATTTTATTTATTTATTTTAAGTTTCAAAGTATGAATTACACATGTTTTTGCATAGAATCTATTACGCCTACACACTTTTCAGGCCTCAAAACTCCTATAATGCTCTAACTCGGTGCAGTGAATCAAAAGTGACATGATAGCTTTTTCCCCTGAGGATGTACTCACCTTCTAGTTCTTACAGAGTTTCATAACAACTCAGTTAGATCAGAACATGCATGTTTCACAGAGGAGTCAGAGCTAGAGAATAAAGAAAGAGACTTGTTGAGGCAAACTTCCTGCTAATGTTAATACTGGGAAGGAGAAGAAATTACAGCTTTTCCAGCATATGCACGTTAATTCCTTGTTATCTGATAGCTCTAAGTGCAGTGAATCATAGTCCAGCTAAATATGGGTCAAGACAAGAGTTATACCTAACGTCTGGGAGAACAGCAGATCCTTTCTTTGTATTTTTACTGTAAGGTGTTGTCTTTCTTTTAAGTGCTGTGTTATAAAATAACTTCAAAGATTAAGGTCATCAAAATGTTGAGACGGTGAGACAATTAAAGCTGACTATACCTGACTTTTATCAGTTTTAACTTCTCTGACTCATGACTCACTGGGCTTAAAAACAAGCACTTTTATGGCACGAAGGCAAAACAACACGCTTTCCCCTTGGGGATAAAAACAATGAGTCCAGCCACACGTGACTCTAATAATAGATTATCAAGCTGCGTTGTGACAAGTATTGCGTTAAACTGGCCTGAGATGCGTAGGCGATCACCATCCAACACACCAAACTGAATGAAGTCAAATGAAGATACAAACAAGATTTGCTTGCAAATGGGGTAAAGCGGCTTTAAATGAGGGACAAAACAAAAGACAAAAAGTTAGTTTGCATACATCGTTTGAGCTTCCTTGATGAAAGTGTTGGTACCGTAACGCAAATCTGATGAAAGAAGAATGACAGAGCTGCGTTTAAGATCCATTTATTGGGAAATATGTCTTTACAACTCTCGTCATTGTTTGACAGGAGAGCCATAAAAGACTGAAGTGTTTCCTGACACTGCGAAAAAGCCATTCGGACTTCCATGGCTATCCATAAACTGGCCCATCTACTTTTGAGTAACAGCTCTATCTGCTGGGGTTTGGTGTGTATTACACCTGCAGTACCTCCTGCTGGGCCACGGAGGTACTGCAGGTGAGCCATTACTTACAGTTACATATTTATATACATGTTTGTCTTTATTTATATGAAAAGTGAATTAAAACTGGTCATAGGAGGTGCTTAATTTGTGATATGACTCATTACATACTTTTTCTAGCCCTTCCATTTCTTCTTTTGTCCTCCACTTTGATGCTTGCAATGTTTGCATAAAGATTTGTTGTTGTTGTTTTAATTTATTAATTGTCTCATTATAGTGGTTCATCCCTTGAGTTGCAGGCCTTTTTGAGTGGTTTTACAAAAAAAAAGGAAAGAAAGGGTCAAGTACAAAGACTGAACTGGGAATAAGTGCACTGTTAAAAAAATTAAATCCTAAAAAAAACCAGTAATATTCTGGCAGCTGGACGCCAAAATAATACTAGAAAATAACTGAAAATAACTTTCTCACAAAAATACGGTTATTTTCAGTAATGACAATACAGTTTGTTGCCCTAATTTTACATGGGATTTTGCCTTTTTCAAGTGCTTTTAAACATTAAATTAGGAACATTTTAATGTGATTAAACAATGAAATTACCTATAAACAAGGTCAATGAATGCGGCAATATGAATAATAATACATAAATGTACAGAAATATACAGTTAACAGTTGGTTTAAAGAATAATAATGGATTGCATTTATATAGCGCTTTTTGAGACCGTCAAAGCGCTTTACAATTCCACTATTTATTCACTCTCATATTCACACACTGGTGGAGGCAAGCTACAGTTGTAGCTACAGTTGTAGCCACAGCTGCACTGGGGCAGACTGATATCTCGCCATCGGCCCCTCCAGCCATCAATGACCGAGACTGTCCGAGCCGGGGATCGAACCAGCAACCTTCTGGTTACAAGAAGAACTGCCAAGTCTTGAGCCACGATCGCCCTAAATATTTGACGTAAAAAATCACAAAAAAAAAAAAAAACAACGCTTATAAGAATCATTTTATATATCTTTCTATAGCATTACATTTGAATTTAACAGTTCAATCTTTCAAATAACGGACAAATATTTATGAAATTATGATACATTTGTGAATGTATTTTAAAAATCTAAATATGCATATGTACAAAAACTATATTTAAAAAACAAGAAAATTATGTTTTATTACATTTACAGTGATTTTATGTTATTTTACATTTGAAATGTGAAATCACAGTCTATTTATGCAAATTCAATGACATTCTAGAAAAACAGTACAAAACTGTAAAATGCACAGTACAATACTTTTATATTACAATTTCTTTTTGTGTGGGAAAAAAAAGTGGCAAATATCCAAAGAAAAACCTTTGACAGCCTGGAGAGCTGTTACTCAAAATTATTTTTCTTCCTTGAAAGCAAAATATAAAAAATGAGGGGCTTGAGACTTTTGCACAATACCCAAGAGAATATGACAGAGACTGTAAGTAAATAACCAGTAAAAGTCAACTACATAATAGTCTCAGTAGTCTAAAACTCTAAAATATAGGCAATGAGAACACAGGAATGTCCCAGGGAAAGCAGCAGGGTACTCCAAACCAGTCCATCAGACTAACATCAGCTGTATCACTTAAAAAAGAAGAAAAAAAGAAAATGTCGTGAAATATTTAAACACATCAAGTTTATTGACCATTTTGGTTTAGTAACTAACATCTGTGCAGCAGACCTGAGGCTATGGACCTATTTGAAGAAGTGCCAAGAGATAAAAGTAGTAGGCTTGAACACAACTATTTAGGTTAGATAAGATAAGATACGATAACCATTATTAGTCCCACACGTGGGAAATTTGTTTTGTTACAGCAGAAAGTGGATAGTGCAAAGTTACATAGAAAAATTAGAAAAACACTGGAATAAGATAAAGAATAAGAATAAGATACTGTACACAATACAATAGAATAAAATAAAATACTATATACAATAGATTAAAATAGAATACAAATACTATATACAATTGAGTATAATACAACGATGCCAGAAAAGAGTATTGCACTTAGCGTTATTGCTATTACGCATGTATGGATGTGTGTGTTTGGTCAGTTGCAGTCTTTGTTGTGGAGTCTGACAGCAGTGGGGAGGAAAGACCTGCGAAATCTCTCCGTCCCACATCGTAAGTGCCGCAGCCTGCCACTGAAGGAGCTGCTCAGTGCTGTCAGAGTCTCCTGCATGGGGTTGGACATGTTGTCCAACAGGGATGAAAGCTTAGCCACCATTCTCCTGTCGCTCAATACCTCCTCTGGACCAGAGGGCATCCGAGAACAGAGCTGGCCCTCCGGATCAGCCTTTTCACTCTATTCCTGTCCTCAGCAGAGATGCTGCCCCCCCCAGCAGACCACACTGTAAAAAAATGGCTGAGGCCACCACAGAGTCATAGAAGGTCTTTAGGAGTGGGCCGTTCACTCCAAAAGACCTGAGTCTCTGCAGCAGGTACAGCCTGCTCTGCCCTTTTCTGTAGAGGGCGTCTGAATTATGAGTCCAGTCCTGTTTATTGTTCAGATGAACACCAAGGTACCTGTAGCTGTCCACCAGAGATGGGCAGTAATGCGTTACTGTAATCCGATTACTTTTTTCAAGTAACGAGTAAAGTAAGGGATTACTATTGCAAAAAAGGTAATTAGATTATGTTACTTTCCCGTAGGAACGCTGCGTTACTGCGTTACTAAAACCGGGATTTTTTTGCGAGAATGTCTCATGACAGTGACGTAAGCGATGGATAATATATCAAGTGTGCGGGAGAGAGTATGAGCGTGCAGCGTTTAAAGCGTGGAAGTACTGACCTTACCTTACTCTTAATGGGAAACACAGAGAAACTTGCTGATTCTTCAACTGACCGCGGCACACCTGCACCAGGTTAAACCTCCGCCTACCCTAGTCCTGCTTTACAGGTGAAAATAGAGCAACAGGACCGCTGAGTCTTTGACTTTATTTATTTTCTGCTGTGTTTTACTTGCATCTATTTGAAAGAGTGAGTGTAAACACAAATATATATATATTTTTTTTTTTATGTGCTGGAATGTGCAGAAAATAGGTTTAAATATTAAACAAATTTCTTCCAGTCAGAGAATGTTGCATATAATTACATTTTTGCTTGATGCATAAAGTTAAAAGATTAAAACTAATAAAACAAGTTTTAAAAAGAGACTTTTCCATTTGATTACATTTTATATGATGAATTATGCAGAAAAAGTAGAATTGGGCTGAAAGATCTATCGCTTTGTCACCTCTTCAGGTTGTAAATCGTGTTTTTAAAAAGTAACTAAGTAATTAATTACTTTTGAAAATAAGTAATCAGTAAAGTAATGGGATTACTTTTGGGGGGGAAGTAATTAGTTACTGATCATTTTTTTCAAGTAACTTGACCAACACTGCTGTCCACAGTCTCAATGTCCATACCTTGATTGTTTAGTGGTTTATTTCAGTCACATATCCATGTAGATGTGTGTAGACGTACATGCTTGTGTTCAAATAAACTTTTCTTTCATGTACCAAATCCTCACTTCTGGTTCAGCTTTAACTTTTGAACACCATGAACTCAAGCGTGCGGTGACACGATGGTTCATTCGTGGTTTACTCAAATTGCCCTTCAGGCAGCAGCACATCCCACAGCCAATCAAATTTCCACTGTACTTGACAGCTGGTCTACGGTACTTTCCAGGGAATTTATTAATGTTTTGTTCTGTGCCCCAAAAAATTCTAGAGAATATTATTCTTTGTCTGTATGATCTCTGGCAAAGGGCAGTTTTTTCTTGTGTTTTTACAGAACACCAAATGCTTTTTACTGGAATAAGATAAAATAATTGATATTAAAGTATTTTCTTTGCATAAATTTGACAACACTATGGTCTTGACAATACCGGTGTTATTCATCGTGTTTCGTGATTATTCAGTCACAGAAAGGTAAAACAGCAACATCAGGATGAAGGAACACAAGAAGCCGGAGTAGTACCAAGGGCTGAGAGAGGAGCTCAAGAAATTGTGGAGGGTGAAGGTAACAGTGGTCCGAGTGATAATCAGAGTGCTCGGTGCAGTGACCCCAAAGCTGGGGTCCAGCTTTAGACACCGGTCAGGAGAGTGCAGTCCTAGGAACAGCAAAGATACTGCCCAAGGCCCTCAAGCTTCCAGACCTCTGGTTCAGGACCTGAGCTTGAAGGATAAAGACAGCCCACAGGGGCAAGAGGGGAATTTTTAAAAACAGTAATACAGCTACCTTGTTGTGTCTTGTGATACAACATACATCACCCTTACTGCATGAGGGTGTCACCATGAGTATTGTTGTATATATTTATTACCAGCCGAGTTTGTGTGATTTCGCCTTCTAACTTGATGCAGCTCATTGCACCATTTTTTCAACATCTTTATATTTATCAGCACACTGT
>NW_005187415.1:2209439-2232456 GCF_000239375.1 Pundamilia nyererei
TTTTTTTGTTTTTTTATTTCCAGTGTGCATCCATGGATGCGTCACATGACCATTAATCTTTAGTGCATTTCCGCTTTCACGGCGGCCGAGCTGTTATCAATTGCTTTCCATGGATGCGTGCAGGATTTTAGTTGAAGCATCTCTGCAGTTTCCACCATCCTGTCCTCTGTGTCTCTTGTTTCCGCACTGAATCAATGAAAGCATAATCATCCTAGGATTGCCTCATCCTCCTCCTCCTCGTCGTCTTCTTCGTCCAGCCCTTCGTCGATCAAGCGCGGCCGAGCTGGGGGGGAATCCGGGGAAAGGCAGCCGCGGCGCCCCGCACCGGCCGACGGACACCCCGCCGCGACGCGCCACTAACATGCTCACCCGTGTAAAGTCCGCCGTGGCCGGTTTCATGGGGGGAATCATGGCCGGGGGTAGCTCCGGGTCAGGCGGCAATACCGGATCCGAGCTGCCGCTGAAATTCCCATATATGAGACCTGATTTCCTTGGACTGTCCCCGGATGAGATCGAGTGCTCTGCTGATCACATAGCTCGGCCCATCCTCATCCTCAAGGAAACCAGGAGGTTACCGTGGGCCACCGGATACGCTGAGTAAGTAAAACAAATGCAGTCGGCCTCAAAATCAATTCTTGTTGACTTTCCTGTGTCAGATGCGTTTAACTTAAACCAAATGATGTGGTTTAGCTGAGGCCTAAGAGCGTGCAGCTGCTCACTCAGCTCTTTATCCCTCCAATTTACTCTTTCTGCTCCTCCTGTTAGACACACAAATCAAGGAGCACGAACTTGAACCTGCACTGTGACCTGTGACCTGTATCCTTCTCCAATATGTTATGGTTCATTTAGGGATCACACAACAACCTTTTTGTGTGCAGCTTCTTAAGTGTGGCCTTGAGAAGTAGAGGACAGCATGCATCCAAGGGATCACAGCCCAAGCTGGTTTTCACGTGCAAGAGGATAACGCCTTCCAACAGCAGTATCTGGGATTTAATCTACAGCAGTGCTCCACTCAAAGCTACAGTGTGTCAGTAAAGTCTAGGATCAGGGGTGTCAAACATATGGCCTCAGGGACAGAATCAGATTCCAATCAGTAACAAAGGGCATCGATTTGTGGCTTTTAACTGCATTTTCATGAGGTTTATAACTTTTCCTTCCTTCCTTCCTGTTTCCGTGGGTCTTTTCCCGCGTCACTGGTCTGGCCCACTTAAGGTCAAAATTGGCTGTATGTGGCCCACAATGTAAAATAAGTTGGACATCTCTGGTCTAGATGCACTGTGGCTCAGTGCAAACTCATATTCTGGCTTTAGAAGTAGCTGACTAGCCTTCAGAGCACACTCTTGTTTGTGTTTTTTCTGCTTGCCGTTTCTGCCGCCTTCAAAGATGGCACGTGAAGCATCTGTCCTCTTGCTGTCATGTCACATTTTACACTGGAGCTTTGCAAACACGCCGCTCAACAAATGTTATATAAAAGCTTACAGTGAATTTAAGACTCATGTGCTGGTTCCACAAATAATCGTAGGGCCCTGCTAACACTGTAAGCGCGCTTACACATTTGTTTTACAATACTTTTTTTCATATCAGGATTTACTAGAAACTATTGCTTAAAAAATCCCTGATTAGAGTGCAGAATATGAGAATGGTAAGCACAATTTACAGAAAATTTAAGAACTTTTGAACTTTTTGAGTGGCTTTTACAAGGGGGGGGAATCAATCTCTCCCTTGGAACACCCTGCTAAAATTAATGGAAGCTCAAATCTGCAGTTTATGCTGTATCATGATGCTGAGACAAGGGAATGCATACGATCATACAACTAGATTAGTCAGTTTTTGAGTGAGCGTGTTCACCATTGTGGTGCATTATACTTTCCATTGTGGTTAGATATGATTAGATTTTGCAGGAGCACTTGTCTTTTGTTGTGGTACTGCCATGTCAGCCGCACCCTGGTGTATCCATTTCCTCCCCTTTGTTGAGTTCTAGTTGGCAATCTCTCCCTTCCAACCTGCTATGAGCAGTGTTTGGTTAACATTTAATGATAAGGTACACAAATACATGTGCGATTACCCTCAGAACAAACTAGGAATTCCCTCCTAATTAATCACTACCTTTGACACTGAGGTTATCTAGTACAGCGGTCCCCAACCTTTTTTGCGCCACGGACCGGTTTATGCACAACAATATTTTCACGGACTGGCCTTTAAGGTGTCGCAGATAAATACAACAAAATAAAACTAGTACCGGTACCGAAAAAAAGAAGATTTATTCATAACACACGTGACAAGACATGGGAAAACAGAGTTAACGGTAAAAACGATGACAAAATAATGCTGAAAACCAATAAAAACCCTGAAAACCATACATTTCACACCTGAGCCTCAACTCTCGCGGCCCGGTACCAAACGACTCATGGACCGGTACCGGTCCGAGGCCCGGGGGTTGGGGACTGCTGATCTAGTATGTCTGTAGTAGGTGTATACTTGATAACCCTAGGCTGGCTACAGTCTTTCAACATAGAAGTTCTCAGCTCTAAGCGATGTTGCCTTTTCTCAGTTAGTCTTTGCAACATTAAATGGGGTTTGGATTTGTAAGTAGTTACACTACACTCACTGGCCACTTCAGTAGGTACTTCTGAAACTGCTCAGTAACATAACTATCCAATCAGCGAATCACATGGGAGAAACGCAGCGCATTTAGGTATGTAGACATGGGCAATACGGCCTGCTGAAGTTCAAACTGAGCATTAAAATGGAGAAGAAAGGTGCCTCAAGTGACTTGGACCATGGCATGCTTGTTGGTAGCAGACAGGCTGGCCTGATTATTTCAAAAACTGCTAATTTGAAGTAGAGAAAATATCCAGTAAGCAGCACCCCTCTGGGTGAAATTGAAAGGCGACAGTAACTCAAATAGCAACTTGTTACAACCAAGGTATGCAGAAGAATATACTCTTAAAATAGATGGACTGGTGAAACAACAAATTCAGCATCATGGATGTACAGCTGACAAATCTGCAACAACTGTGTGCTAGCTGTGCTATCTGGTCAATATAAACCAAAGTCTCTGAGGAACATTTCCAGGACCTTGTTTAATCTGCGCCACAAAGAATTAAGGCAGTTCTGAGGGGAAAAATTGTGGCCTCACTGATAATTAGAAATATCTAGCCCTTTCTTCTTTTCTGCCCCATAGGGTTATAATACTGAGAAAGCTGGAGATAAATAATGATTATATGCTATACAAATTCCTGTGTTGGCCAGCAGCACATTATTTTTCTGTTTACATGAAGTTTGAGTTTTGACGTATGATCACACCTCACTTTCTTTTCCTGTTTTTAACACATCACACAAAGCTACACTCAGATCTGTGTGAATGGATGCTCTGAATGGATCGGTGTGGTTAATGAGTTCAGTTCCTCTCTGCATTTATCTGTAATTAAAGCCTCCAGTGTTCTCATTACAGCAGCCGTTTGGACTCTAGCCTCTTTTTTACATTGGGAATTAATAAGCTAAATATTACATTCCCTTTTTTTGATTAAGAAATTTCCAAGGCAAACGTAGACATATAACCGAATTTGTCTTGTTAATTTTACCATTTGCTCTATCCGTCCCATGATTAATGATTTTCCACACCCAGCTTAGGAGTTCTTTTAACCAGGCTTTAAATGTATGCGTGTTGAAGCAGTGTACATGAAGCCTACAAAAAGACAAATCACCAAGCTGGTCTATAAACAGCTTCAAGGGCTGAGTTTTAGCTAATACGCAAGAGAACATATGTAGGAATTGGTGCAGGTTTAATTGCCATTCCCAGACTTTATATATAACACACAGTCACATCACCCATTTTGTTGCGTTTGTGGAATTACATTTTGAAGCATCAAGTTTAGGCACTTTGGCTGTGGCTGTCGTTTGGAGCCTGGAGTGACCATATTTAGTGACCATATATAGATGTGCTGACGCTAATGCTGGCAGGCTTTGTTAGCAGCTGCAGCCACAGAGTCTGTAATGCACATGGAAACAGATACATGCTAATTAGTGTTAAAAAGGCCCACTAAAATGGGAGAATTGCCAAAGGCAGCTGTAGACAGGGTAGAGCTGGGCAGTTATCAGCTAATTCTATTGCTGTTTTGCTAGCTAGGTTACTAAGGTCTATCCGCAATTCACCAATTTTTAACTGGGATGTAAATTTTAGCTGATGGAACCAAACTAAATGTACCTGCCAAAGAAACTGAATTAACTGACTTCTTGATGCCTTTTAGCACTGTGCAAAAGTCTTAAGCCACCCTTAATGTCTTTATATTTTGGTAAAAAATGGAAAATAGGTGCAATTATTGATTGAAATACAAACATATATTGAAATATATAAGTATAGATGGTTAAAAACCATTTGTATTATTCTTGTGAGCTTGAAAGCCAATATTTGTTATGACCACCTTTATTCTTCAACACAACTTGAACTCTCATGGACAACCTCTCTTGTAATTTCTTTAATTAGTCTTCAGGGATATTTTTGCAGGCTTCTTGAAGGACATTCAGAGCTCTTCTTTTGGTGTTGGCTGACCTTTTTTTTTTTTTCTGTTCTCTGTCAAGATGATTCCAAACTTCTTCAAAAATGTTGAGGTCCTGGCTCTGAGGAGGCCAATTCATGACGGATAGTGTTCCATTGTGTATGTTTCTATCCAGGTATGCTTTTACTACATTGGTAGTGTGTTTGGGATCATTGTCACGTTGGAAAATGAAGCTGTTGCCAATGAGCCAATCAGAAATTGGATTTACCAACCCATCAGACCCTTTGTTGTTGATTTGCATCCTTCCATTTCTGTTGAGGCTTCAGTGAACAGTAGGTCTCTGAGAGATGATTTTCAGATAAAGTTCATCTACTGTGTGTAGTGTTTTTACACCTGCTGCTTCTTCCAAAGACCATTACAATAAAATACTTTTTTTTTTTTTTTAAGTATAAAAGTCTGGCTCCCTGGAAGCAAAATAAACATCAATGAGGAGTAGCCCAAGACTTTTCCACAGTCCTGTAGAACGTCACTGAATGTTATCAAGACAATATTTTCCATGTCATCCATAACTCTGAGTCTCATTAAATTCAATGTGTGAGATGTACTAAAAAAATTAACCACTTTACAGCTGCTACTAAAGGGGAAGTGAGAGGCTTCAGGGACCTAAACTTTTTTTTTTTTTTTTTTATCATCCAATAAACAAGTTTATCAGGATAGTAAAGCTGGGACAAGTCTCTTAATTCGAAGAATAAAACTTTGCTTCCAGTATGTTATGCCACTATGTAGTGTTACTAATGTCTCTTTCTTAATGGTGGTTTAAATAGAAAATGGCTTTTGGTCAAGGCCAATTGGTATGTTTTTAACTCTGGTATCGTGAGTCACCACTGGTGACTCACCACTGGGAAAGACTGGCAGCAAGTCTGAGTGGAGGAGAGGTAGTGTATCCAGCTCTCCATCCATTTACCAACTTAGGGTCAAGCAGGGGTGCTGGTTTTTTTTTTTTTTTCCTCCTGTTACTCGCCGGCCAGTATCCAGGTTTCTTAATCAGAGATTCAGTCTGAGAGCCTGGGAGTCCCAGGCTTTTAGCACTACATCATCTTTGCTGCCAGCAAAAACATCATGTAGTAATGTCAGGGGAGAAAACATGGTTTGTTTGTTTTTTATCAGAAAAAGCTACAACCAGATATCAGCGGTACATTGATTTATAAATTGCTAAGACTTCTGCAAATTTCTCAGTATTATCATAAAAAATGGATACAATAAGTGCCTACTGCTGAAGAAGAAATCCAAACCCATTCATTCCTACAGTCCATTCAGAATTTTTTTGTTAAATTTCCTTATCTTCTGTATTCAGATGGCCCAGTTCCAACCAAAAATCTTCATGAAGTGTTAAATCTAGACTTTTTTTAAAAGACTGTTTTACTGTTGAGCTCCTCATTATTGTTTGTTTCCTGTTATGATTAGAGGCACAGTATTAAACCATTGTGCTTCACCAGATAATTATTCCAGTTTTTTGGGTGGGGGGGTATGTCTGCTCTAAAATCTGTTGCTGATGATGGAGAAACAAAAAGCGCATTGGATGTCTGACAATGGAGGGGAAAATTAGGTTTTGTTCCTAATGGGAGGAAAGCTATGTCTTCTTTGGCAGGGAAATGAAATCATTCTTCCTATGAAATGGCTGAAATGAGGACAGAAACAAGTTGTATGAGTACTCCCGGTCACGTGCGCACAATGGGGGCTGTGTGTTTCGTGTAACACAGTGGGATCATTAAATTAAATGCATCGTTAATGTGGACGATTACCATGTTTTCTGCAGGCAGATTGGATGAAGCAGAGAAACGCTTCCTGGAATTCTTCTGTTGACAAACTCAAATGTGGACGATGCCTCAGAGTGTTTTATGACCACAGTAACTCAGAGGGTACTTATTGCTGTGGGTGCGGTGCTAAAGTTGGAATGCAGAGAAGTTTAATCGCCATTGACGACCACCCAGTGGTCATGATAGCTTTCGCGGTGAGTGACACATTATAGCCTATGCATTGTCATCCTTAGTCGGGAGTTCTCTCAGTACCACAAGAATACTTTGTGGCAGGAAGGGGAATGATGGAATAAATATAACAGGCACCAGCAAATCAACAGTCCACAACCTACTGGTAATCCATTGATCATCTTAGACACCTACAGAAATGTTAGCCAAATAATTTTGTGTTGTGGTTAATAATTCTTTCATTAATCTGCACCATATATTGTTTAACCCTCATCCCACCAACAGATTTAACATAGATGGACTACATCAGGGGTGGGCAACTCCAGGCCTCGAGGGCCGGTGTCCTGCAGGTTTTAGATGTTTCCTTGATCCAACACAGCTGATTCAAATGGTTAAATGACCTCCTCAACATGTCCTGAAGTTCTCCAGAAGCCTGGTAACGAATAAATCATGTGATTCAGGTGTGTTGACCCAGGGTGATATCTAAAACCTGCAGTGCACCGGCCCTCGAGGCCTGGAGTTGCCCACCCCTGCAGTAACTGTATTCATTATTCCTTCTATTAAAACTGTAGAGATGAAATTGGATGCCTTTGACTGGGGTCATAGGACAATGATGTGAGATCATTAGGACCAAATTGATTGATAAGCAATTAAAGAAAAAAAAAAAAACACGTTTGATTTTGACCACTAAGGTCTGCACAGCTCAAACGCTAATGGCACATAACTAAATATTATTAAGAAATTGGCAAAAAGAATTTTTTTATTCAACCTCAGAATGTTCATATACTGTGTATGTATATTCTTACACTATACAGACTTTTGCTATTGTTGCATTATGTATTTTAACAATTTAAAGTATCAGTTATATCGCACTATGCATACACAGACATACACATGTATATGCTCACATCGTGGCTCTTTTAACTAAAGCTAATGAGCATTTGAGACAGACCGGGGACCAGACAAGGCTGCTGCCTCACAGAAAGCAACTGACAATAAAGTCTATAAATAGACATGCCAATTTCTCTACTCAGACACACACACAAACACACAACAACAACAGCCTCCAGGGATTTTGGCCAGACTTGCCAGTCTAACTTTTTTTCACCATTTATTTGTGACCCAATTACATTATCTAGAGTTAGCAGTTATGCAGCTGGTGTAGTGACCTTTGAGACAGCAAGTGAAAACGAGTGCTTCAAATTAAGAAGCATTTAGTTTAAGCAGAAAAGGTTCACTCTTACAGTGTTGGTGATTTTACTGCTTAGTTATGGCGTGTAGCGTGTGGAGAAGAGTCGCCTGTCGCCTGAATGTTGGGCATTAATAGGAGACTGTTTAAACAAATTCATTATGTCAACTCAAAACATAATACTACTCTGTATTGTTCCAGCAGACTGAAAGAATCCATTGTCACAGGTTCAAATGTGTAAAAGTGTTCACAAACGTTGCTTTAGCTACCTTTTGAAGACTCTTATGGACAAAACACTCCGTGAATGTATTTTAGTGAATAAAAATATAGATTATATATTTTAAAAACTCATATATCCAACATGAAACAAACTTTACTTTGCGGACTATTGTTGTCAAGTCATTAGTTTGGTATTGTGGCCATCGACAACTTGGTTTTGTGAAACTAAGGGTTTAATGAAACTGTTTAAGTGTAGACCTAACTTGCAACCCTAATTGCCCTGCATGACCATAAAATAGTGGCTTATTAGTGGCAGCGAAGGCACAAGCTAAAACGTACCCTGAATTATCTCATTTGTCTCTAGACAGTACCATAAGCTATTAAATGAAAGACATGAAATTGTTGATTCTGTCTGCATTTTTAAATCAGGCAGCAATTATTTGCAAAGGAGGTTGCTGTCCTATTTTTACACGTGTCACTAAACCATTAGCTTGCACTGATTTAGGAGCTAGCTTAGTCAGGCTAAGTGTATGGATTTAATGCAAGTTTGTTTGGCTAGCATCATCTCAGGATGGTGGTGCCTGAGATGAGATCTCTTCTTCATAGTATGCCCAGAGTTTTTACATTTATTAAACAAAATCTCGATATTTAGTGTCCCTGTATCGATACAATATTGACACATAAAATAAATTGTAACACTGTGTTATACTTTATACCGTTTAGCTACATTCCAGTTTAGTGTCACCTGTTAGAACATGGTAGAACATGCAAAATCCACACAGAAAGCTCCCAGCCAGAAAAGACATTCAGACTAGGAACCTTCTTGCAGTGAGGTGACAATGCTAAGTGCTGCACCACTAAACCGCAGCTGGGGAAAAACAAACTAACCAAAACTACATATGAGCACAGTGATGTTTGATCAAAATTTCCCAAGATATGTAGAAAAATTGTTATTCTCCAGTATGGGCTGCAGATAACAATGTGGTTATCGTGCAGACTGAAGACAAAAGTTTTTCTTTTCAACTTTAAAAACTGTTAGATTAAGAGTGTGGTTTGCCTTTAAAACAATGCTGTTTTTAAATTGTTAGTGGGCTACATTTTTCTGCAAACTCTCTCTGTGGTCTGCCTGTTTTGGGGGTTTTTTTTTTGGGGGGGGGGGGGGGGTTTAAAGCACACAAGCACAAATGAAGCTCAGCAGGACTGCGTACATGCACAAAGCGCTGGCCATGTACCCTTTGTACAACTAAGCACAAATAGAGTCTTCATATTCACCCAGAGGCGATTGTCTCAATGCATCAGGACACTCCCAGCAGAGCAGTACCACAAATAAGCGCTCCTGTTTGATCTTCATCAGGGACATGAAACGTACAACGCATGCTGTTTCATTGGGTCTGCAGATAGAAACCGCAGGCAGTGGGTCTGACTAATTGTTGCAATCCTGCAGTGAGCCTTAATAACTATGAAAGACCCCGGCGCTGTTTCATCCCACAAAAAAAGCTTCTGATTTCAGCTTTTGTTCAACTGCTCGTTCCAGAAAACAGCTGGGAAATCACAGCAAGCGTTGCATCTGATGTTTGAAACAAAGACTTTAACTGAAAAAAAAAATGATATTGGCTGAATGTTGACAAATTTGATTTTTAATCACTCTTTGGTAAAGGCTATTGACAAGAAAATGGGTGACTGCCTATAATATGACTAAACCTGTACATTGTGCCCCATCTTTCAGGGTTATTAATGCTGGTAAGAGTGCGCTGAATGAGGACCAGGCCTGCTGTGAGGTGGTAGTAGCAAGAAGGAGGCCAATGAGCTACTGCCCTCCCTCCACACCCAGCAAGACCCCAACCGCCAAGAGACGCAACTCCTTGCCCAACGGAGAGGGCCTAGGGCTCCATATGGAGCACAGCAGACTAGGAGAGGTAACGGCATGCAAACACACAAATACAGCCTGTACTGTAAATGTTGACAGATTTTGCTAACATGCATACATAGGTTGCAGTGACCTCAAGTGAAGCTACTTGTAAACAACTGTGCAGAATAAAGTTGGTCTTAAAAAATGTTTCTTTTTTTTTTTTTTTGTACTAAATGCACAGCAAGAGGATTTCTGTGCAACTTCTAGTTGGGATTAAACTGTTTACAGGCGAGGGTTTGTTGTCCCCATATTTATGGTCCTTAGAGCTGTTTAATGGATTATTTGGTGTGTTGGATGCAACATGTGCAGTAAATCTGTTCTGATGAAATTAAATGAAAAACTTCATATATTGTTTGACACTGATTTGGCTCATTTGGAAGCCAGATGATTCACCTCTTCTCCTCTTTGCCAGTTTCCAAACAGAAATGTTTGGTTACAACACAGCAATTTTTACAGGACTGCAATATGTCTTAGGGGGAGTTCCTGTTTAGAGATAGTTGTGGTCAAAAGTTCACATGCACTCATCATGGGCATGGATATCATGGTAATTTGGGGCTTTTAATGATTGCTTTGAACTGTTTTTTTTTTTCTAGGGTGAAATGATTGTATGGCATATATCTTTAATGACTTAAAAGAACAAGAATTGGGTGGACAAGTTTGAATTTGATTTGTATCCCCACATGGGTTAAAATTACACGTACACCCCCAGTAATATTTTGTTAAACGGCCCTAAGCGAGCTGTACCTAGACCAGATGCTTTTCGTAGCCATCAACAATTGTTTGGCATAAACATTTGACCACCCAAGAAGGATGGTCAAACAGCCACCCATCTGGATAAGGCTGAATATTTGACCACCCTCCTTGGTAGGGTTCATAATGATTGGTTTCCTGCCACAGACCCAGCTTTGAGCATTTTCAGGAGGGCTGAGGGTTGGGCTTTGGGAAATCCATTCCAGAAGATGTTACAAGCCTGTTTTATCCATTGCAAAACCAGTTTTCCACACAGAAATGTGTCCAGAGTTTTGGACTGCCTTAATCATATTCACTAAGAGAAGATGAAATTGGGTTGTTGGTATTCGCAGACAGTAAATTCCAGCATATGTGATGATGTTTTAGAAAATATCAAACTATAAAAGGCAGTTGTTTATGTTTCATTAAATTGTTCAGTCAGTGCCACCTCCACAAAACTGTGAGAGGCTCTCTGAGTAAATAGCTGAAACACATGGTAACTTTATCATTAACTCCCCAAAGCTTCATATTGAGTCATTTCTTTGTAAAATAACATTTCCAGAAAAAGATTTCTCTGAAAACGGATATAAATGACAAGACATCGTTAGAGGTTTATCTCCCAATACTTTTTGTTCACTGTTCAGTCCAAGGACATAGTGGAGGACTATAAATACCTTGGAGTACACATTGACAATAAACTGGACTGGGCTAAAAACACCACAGCACTTTACAGGAAGGGCCAGAGTCGTCTCTATTTTTTGAGGCGACTGAGGTCCTTCAACATCTGCCAGAAAATGCTGAGGATTTTCTATGAGTCTGTTGTGGCCAGTGCGATCCTCTATGCTGTTGCATGCTGGGGAGCAGGCTGAGGGTCGCAGATGCCAACAGACTTAATAAACTAATCTGTAAGGCCAGCAATGTTGTGGGGATGGAGCTTGACACCCTCAAGGTGGTGTCGGAGAGGCGGATGCTGTCCAAGATAAAGACAATGTTGGATAACACCATGACATGCTGGTCAGTCACAGGAGCACGTTCAGTGAGAGACTGAGATTACCGAAAAGCACCACTGAACGACACAGGAAATCATTCCTGCCTGTGGCCATCTCCCTGTACAACGCATCCACTTAACACACTGTTTGCTGCTACAACTACACATGTTTCTTTTCCAACTATTTATTTATGAGTGAAGTATGTATGTGTATATATGTATATATTGTACTATTCTTAGTTAGTGTATTGTCTGTCTTGTCTTAATGTTGGTTTAAAATGGAGCACTGTAACAAAAAATAATTTCCCCCAGGGATTAATAAAGTATTCTGATTCTGATTCTGATAGCGTCAAGAAGTTAAAATTTCTTCAGAACTCAGGGTGTGACTACATCTGAAACTCAAACTCAAGATTTCTGCAAGGCATTCTGAATAATGTGTAATGCCAAGGTGACTTTGCTCTGACGCAGATGTGACAAGGTTGTTCCCACAGATAGCTGATAGGGAAGTTTGACCTCTGGAACACTTGTGTTACTGGACACAATGAGTCATGATGTTCTTGGTCTTTCACTGATGAGTCATACTACATGATCTCCTATCAGCATTAGTCATTCAGCAACATGTTTTTGCTTTGTTTTTTTTGGTCCTCTCCTCAAATGTCAGATTGTTTTTTAAAAAGTATCTATTTATGGATTAAATGACATGACCAGGGGGAATTTTGGAAAAATTGAAAAAACCCATCTTTATTGTCTGGATGTGCGTGTCTATGTTGGAGATCTCTCTGGGATTTTCCTGCAGATGTAAAGCATGATGTGTTGATGTGTTGTCGAACAAGGGAAGCTATCAATTAATCCTGATTAAAATGCAGCAACAGTATAATTCCTTTATGAGTCTGTATTTTAATGGGATTATGTTTGATTCAGCCGTTAACTGCCCTTTGTTCTGTGCGTTCTCACCATTCACCTGCAGGAAAGCGAAGGACTCGTGTTTCACTACTGGGCTTTGTTCGACGGTCACGCAGGTTCAGGTGCGGCAGTTGTCGCCTCCCGCTTGCTACAACACCACATCGCCTGCCAGCTTCAGGCCGTCATAGAGATTTTGCGCAACTTGGCATCTCCACCCCCCACCGTGCTGGGCGAGGAGCCAGACTGTAATCCCTACCTCCAGGGAAACACTCCTCACCGTGCCCTGACCCGGGCTGCTTCCCTGCGCGGGGCCACAGGTGCACCAGGCTCCCCTTGCAGCACCCCGCCTCCACCACGCTTTTTTACTGAGAAGAAGATCCAGCACGAGAGCCTGGTGATTGGAGCCATAGAGAACGCCTTCAAAGAGATGGTGAGAGATGGGTGACATGCTTTTGTTACTTAACATTTCAGGAATTTGACACTCATTTGACAGTCATGACTCCAATATCAGCATTTTCACCAGCTTCCTTCCTCTAATCCATCCAAAGCTATTTACGCTTTTATTAACTGTTTGAATCAGCTTCAAAGGCAATTATTAAAACTAATAACTAGTAATTATAGATCTGGTTTTGTGTGTGCTGCTTCACTTAAATGGCTTACTGGAAGGAAGCAAGCTGTTGGTAGTGGTTATTAGTAACATT
The DNA here is from genome assembly GCF_000239375.1 of Pundamilia nyererei. Classification (NCBI taxonomy): domain Eukaryota; kingdom Metazoa; phylum Chordata; class Actinopteri; order Cichliformes; family Cichlidae; genus Pundamilia; species Pundamilia nyererei. Next base: position 2,222,562 of record NW_005187415.1, read on the forward strand.
TCCAATGTGTTTTCCTGTGGTGACAAGTAATCAATTTGAGTGAGACATTGTTTGTTATAAATCCTCCCACTTAGCCATTGTTTTGCTTGGTTGTTCCCACAGACTGAGATGACCCGTGTTCCTGAAAGTGATAATTAAGGGTGTTTAGCAGGCACAAACATGACTTTTGACCGGGTCGCTTGTATTTTGACTCACATCTGGAAACATTTTTAAGTTTGCGTTCACACTGTGACTGTAAGACACAAAGAATATGGTGAAAAGGCAACAGATTCAAGTATTTAACAATGAACTTTATTTCCAATAAATATTTGGCTTAATGACTTTGTTCTTGGACACATGAATACGTGAGAACAGAGCTGGCATTCACAACAGAAATGGCATTGACACATGAATTAAGTTGGAGGTGGGTTGTAAAGTGGCTTGCAACTCTGGTCAGGTTAAAGCAGCTTAAATGGTCCAACCTATATTAGAGTTATTAACTGGATGTGCAGAAAAGCAAATCTTTGTCCCGCTAGTTGCGGTACTTTTATAATATTGATACCTGACCATTTTCCTAAAGTTTCTTTTTGTTTGTTTGTTAAGCCACTTAATACAAACCTGTTAATCATTAAAATATAAAAAGGTTACCGACTCAAGGCAGCCTGTCCAAAAACACTTAATTTGTTGACTTTTCTTTATTGAATCTATAAGAAAAGTAAAGAGTGTTTAAAAGACATAAAATAATATTTTTACATAAGCAAGGTGATTCCCAAAGAGCTATTAGCTCAATAGCTTATTATAAACTTGGCATATCTCAGCATGCAGTGCAATGAAAAAGATAGAAAAGTGTCGTCAGGCTATCAATACCATCTAGAAAGCATTTGACTGGCAGTGGCCTAATTGTTTACTATGACAATGAGAACAAAACAGACTGCCAGTGCATGGACTGGCCTCCCCAGAGCCAGGACCTCAGCATTATTGAAGCAGTATGGGATCATCTTCAAGAAGCCTGGAGAAATATCCCTAAAGACTACTTTAAAAAATAGCAAGAAAACTGCCTGAGAGAACTCGGGGTGAGTTAAAGAATAAAGGTGGTCATTCCAAATGTTGACTTTCAAGTTGTACAAATTCTCTTTTTTGCGTTATATACAGTATTTTCATATATATTGTGTTTAATGGTTTGATAAACCTCTGCACCTATTCTCCACTTTACTAGCAAAATGTAAAGAAATGAGAGCAAATGCACTGTAAGAGTAATTATATGCACATCATGCAGGTGCGGCAGTTAAAGTGTCATTTAACGCTCTTGAAAGCAGCAGATGTTTACGGGCCAAACAATTTTTCCATAGTTGGAAAAAAATAATTACAAATAATGAAGGTTACTCTATAATTGCAAGCCACAGTTATTGCTCTGAACAGACTGTACGATTTCGAATGTCTGTGCCGTTGCAAGACGGCCTGCACACAACGTGGTTGATTTCAGTTGAATGTGGTTCGTAAATTTACTCTAAAGGCCACGAAATGATCACAGACTGATTTTTTTAAGCATGCTTTTTAGGAAAAAGCATAGCATATTTACATTATCCACATGTGTGCTTTTATGTGTGTACAAACTAAACATTTACAGGGATGCCAAGCAGATGTGCACATGTAGTTGATGAAGGCGTCAGCGCAAGCTAAATAAAATAAAAGCTTTACACACGGCACGCAAACTCGCCAACATACACACTTTGAAAAGATTCTCACAAATATTTTCTTTGACCATAACCTTTAGCATCTCTGTTTATTCCTTACTTAAGCAAACTGGGAAGTGATGTCGTTTTAGCAAAACGACACATATATACACACACATTAATCATATTAATATCTTGATCAAACAGCAGCATTGCATAAAAATTCTGTAAATATTTAGCACTTTAATTAAAGGCACGCAGCTAAATTTATGAAAGAGCCTGTGGCAACATCAAACTTATTTCTTATATAGATGTTATCTAAAAGAGAACAGATACTTTTATTCCCTTTCAGTCGTGTGTTTCCTTCTGTTTTTTTTTTTCTTTTAATTGTAGGTTTCTTTTAAATTGGTTTGTAAGATCTTTTATGAGGCAAGGATTATGCAGTGTTACCACTAGATGGCAATGGAAAGCAACCCAAACAGCTCAGGCTGGACTAAGCTTAGACGCTACCCTTCCTCTTTTGAAAAGAAGCACTTTTGCACCTGATTTGACATCTTTTGTAGAGGATTATCACTTCATCGGTTAAAGCCGTGATCTCTACTGAGTTTAAAAAAAAATAAAAAATAAAAAATTCCATCTGAAGCCCGCAAGGGGGCTGCTGCTCCTCATGAAGCTCTTTCTGTAGCTTTTCTCTACACAACTGTAAGTCCGGGAGCATTCATCCATGTTTTAGACCATGCTGGGTTTAACTCACTATATTTTCATTATTGCTCAGTTGCTGATCTGATGTGAGAGTTTCTGGGTTGGGAGAAACGTGAGCAAATATTCAGATAAATATGTGCACATGTTTGTTTAAGGCACATAATTACACCTTGTACGTCTCATAACCCGGTCAGCATCAGTCAGCATGAGAGCACTGGTTCACAAAAGGTGCAAGTGGGGACGTGCATTAAATTATCATCAATATTATTATCCCCCTGAAAAACGGAGCTTTTTATTGAGTCATATCACAAACCAGCGCTGTGCAATGATGTGCTTCTGTGATGCTCAGAGCTTCATAAAATCAACTTCTAAATGAAGGTTGTCTTCCAATTTATGCCGAAAAACAACCAGAAATCAGTTTGTGAAAAAGAATTGTTGATCTTCACAAAAAAAAAAGGATAAAAAAAGTTATCCCAACGTGTCCAGGTGTTGGGATCTGGAGTGAGAAGTATCATCAAGAAATTCGAACAGAGCCACACAGAACAAGGCTGGTAGAGATAGGCAGTGAAAGATTTCTAGAAAACTAGTGAGAAATGTGTCTAAAGATTCCAGAACAACTGCCAAGACACTAGAGACACAAGAGAATGACTTAACCAAGTCAGGAATTGTGATGCCGAAGAAGACAATCACTGGAACCTCGCACATGGAATGGACTGTGAGTATAGACCAAGAAAAAGTCCACTTTTGCAGAAGAGACGCCTTCAAACCAGACTGAAGTATCTTAAGGACAACCTCGAGAATGATTCGGTATACTACAAGTCTATCAAGAGACGTCTTGTCAGCGTGTCTTTAGTTGGGAATCTAATCAAGGTGGGAGGAATCATGAAGAAAGGACGTGAAGATTCTGAAAGCAATTAGCAGGAAAACTGAGCCTGGGTCATCACTTTGTCCTCAAAACACGACAACTCAAAACATACATCACTCCTGGCGAAGAACTACCTCTACAAGACAAAAGTGGACGTTACCGACTGACCTGCTGAAAAGCCCTGACTTGATTCCCATCTTTTTTTAAAAAACAAATAAAAAATCTGTGGGTTGAACTGAAGACCAAGTTTCAAGCCATCAAATCTGGAGGAGCTTGAGAGATTTGCCAAAGAAGAATGGTGTGAGATGTCTCCTGATGATGCTCTATTTGTATTTTATTGTGTTCCACTGTTAGTGTATTTTATCTAGCCTTCAGTTGGTATAAAACAAGCCAGCATGTTTTTTCTGCACCTTTTAGTTTTGTGCAAATTTCACCCATCCATCTCTTTTTATTATTGTTCTGCCTGCTTATTCATTATGTGAATCCCTTAAAAATACTCTACAGTCTGTGTGTGGTGCATTTCCAGCAACGTTTTATGATTGTGCATTGAAATAAACTAGCAAACTGAATCTCTTTTAAAACAGTAAAGGACTCAAAAAGGAGCGTACATAGCGTACAAAGGAGTGTACATTAAACATCCATTGCTGCTCTGACCTGATAATTATAAGTCCACTTGCAAGCCATCTCATGAATCGGTATCTTCGTGATTCGCTCACAACATGCACTTGTTTACTGACACAACATCGACTTGAGGTGCAGGTTAAACCAATCGATAGTCTCATTCGATGCCCACACTTTGTTCGCCTTTCTGAGAAGTTGACCAGGTTTCCTCTTGCTCGCTGTTTGCTTGTGTATTTCTCCCTCTCGTGGTTCTTGTGTTTGTGAATAAAGTCTTACTCTGTGTAGTGTATGTAAACTCTCCTTCTGCCCACGTGAGGACCAAGCCATGCAAAAGCTTAACTTGTTTGGCGTTTCCTAAATCTTTGTCATGTGGGCGGTCGTGGGAGTGTTTTCGAAGGTCTTACCGATTGTCTTCTCGCACGATGCTCCTTTAAAGTCTCCGTCTCTTGTCCTTACCTCTGCTAGGACGCCCAGATCGAGAGGGAGAAGCAAGTTTTTAACATCACAGGAGGATGCACGGCTCTCACTGTGGTTTACCTCCTAGGAAAGCTATTTGTTGGGAACGCAGGTGACAGCAGGTACCTGTGCTTATGTTTTGCCCTTGAAGTTTGAGAAAAAAAAAAACACGTCATTTGAATGACCGGTAATGTTTTCCAACACTTTATATGTCTTTGTGTGCGCAGGGCTATCATTATTAGAAACAATGAGATCATTCCCATGTCGACAGAGTTCACACCAGAGTCAGAACGACAGCGACTCCAGTTCCTGGTAAGGAAACTCTCCGCCTTTCACTTTTCCTAAGAAACACAACAAGTGTTTATAATTTCTTTGGAAGTGCAGTGGTGCTTAACATTCACTCATATTTCTATAATGAAATCTGAATATTGATGAACGCACAGTTGGATCTATAATTTGTTAGACCGAGATAATTGTAATTCTGCCTCTGTACACCAGCACAGGATTTTAAATCAATCAAGATGTGAGTCAAGTGCAGATTTCCAGCTCTAATTCAACAATTCAACGACTGCCTCAACTCAACAACTTCACGTCACCACATGTTGTTTCCTCCCCTGAGATGCTCTGCTAGGCCTTCAGCTGCTCCTTGTTTGTGGCTCTTTCTGTCTTCACTTTTGTGTTAATAACTTAAAAGCTTGCTTTATTGGGTTGAACGAGCAGAGAGTGAGGCCCTGTACACTTCAGAATTCATCCTGCTGCTTCTGTCATACACTTCAGATCGTCAGCGCTTCCTTTACTTCTCCTACAGGTTCATCTTGGTTTCATTTATCCAAAGATTCTTTTTCATAATTGTTCTCTTTGATGTTCTCTGCCAAGTCTAACAATATACCTGTTGAGAGTAACCAGTAGTTTGCACCATGTTGTAAAGCCTCTGTATTTGCATTCATGAAGGCGTCTGTTGATTGTAGACCTCGACGAAGTTACGCCTCCCTCATGACTTTGTTAAATATTGTGACATTGTTCTTCTTAACCATGTAAATAATTCATTTTAGTTGACTTCTGTGGTGTTGCTGAGCTGGCCAGTGTTTTCCTTCTTTATAAGAATGAACCAGATTGTTGATTTGTCCCCTAAAGTTCTGGCGGTCCCTCAGATAGATTTATTTTTGATGTTTCAGCCTTTCAGCATCTATGACATCAATTTGGGGCTCAGATTTCAAATTGCTGTAATAACAGCTATGAATAAAAAATAAAAAAAAAGATTTATTACTTAAAATGATCTATGATTTAAAATTCACTGTGTTTGTGTACAGAGGCAACACATAAAAAAAACAAATAAAAAAAAACTTTGTCTTTTTCTGACAAATGATGGACCCCACTGTACATGCAGTGGTACTACGTATACCAAATATACATTTTTATCCAATTTTTATAATAAATATGACCCATAGCATAATAAGTAAAGAGAACCTAAAAAAATTAGATACAAATATTTGACTTGGCAATTTTTGTGGAATTAAATAATCCTGTTTAGCTAACTTAACCTGATATAAACTTAACATTAATTTATATGTTATGTGAATCCTATGTTCAAGCCTGTTTGCTTCAACTCTGTACAAATAACTTGAGATCCTAAGGAAGTGTTTTTTTTATAGATACTTTTTTTATTTTTTTCATAAATATACTAGTAAAGTGTTAAAGACTCATATATAACAAATCTAAAGTTAAAAGTAAGTAGTTCGAGTTGCTTCAAGGCTTCAAGCTGCTCTAAATGTTTGGTTTCAAGCAGGTTTTTTTCAGCTGTTGGCTGTGGATATTATTAACATGGCCATCTGAGGTGTGTTTAAATCTTCTGTTCATGAGGGGCAACCAATCAGAAGAAAGTTTGCTTAAAGGGGAGGGACTTAGAACTGGGATTATTTTGATTTTTGAGTCTTTCAAAGTTAGTCTAGTAGAGTCCTTGAATAAAAAAATATGGAGCTGGTAATGAGCATATTAGAGCAAATTTAAGTGTAAATGACACTGATGTCATCACACAGTTTGTGCGTCAGAACACTGAGAAGATTCTCTTTCAGCTTCTCGCAGTTCTTTAATAATGAAATTTCAAATAGTGTTTGTTGCAACACTTAAAATTGGGCAAAAAACCTACAGTGATGGGTAAGGATGCTCCGCACATCTGCCACATAATGACTCGAAATTACTGTCTGTCCTCCAGGGTTTCATGCAGCCTCACCTGTTAGGAAATGAGTTCACGCACCTGGAGTTCCCCCGGAGAGTTCAGAGGAAGGAGGTGGGCAAGAGGATGCTCTACAGAGACTTCACCATGAACGGATGGTGCGTTTTTCCCATTTAACATTTCACACACGGGTGTCGTGAAGCACTTAACGACGGCAGACTCCCACATCCCTAAAGCAGGCTGCGTTACCGTGTACGATGCCATTCAATTTATAACGTGGAATGAAAACTGCTAATTTTCGGGGTCTGGCAGACCTCAACCCTCTCCCGCTGCATTCTTAATAGATGGAGTTATGATGGGGAAAAAAAGTCTCTGCTCCTGCCTCTTTTACTCTTGCTCATAATATGGCATCCGGTGGGAGCTGAGGAGACCAGCAGAGAGCTAATGAGGGAGAAGCCTAACCTGATTCGATATAATGATACAGCAGAGATGGTCCTGTATGTGCGTTGTTATGTGGGTTAGCAAGGCACCATGCTGTTTGACTGTGGCTGCAGTGGAAGCCAGTAATGAGGTGTGCTTTTACTGGCACAATCGCTCCCTCTCCCCGACACACAGGCACATACAGTACTGTTCCTATTGTGTGATGTATATTTCACTGTGACACTGCCCCTCGAAAGCAGAGATGTGCCAGCCAGGATGTAGCGCCGACTTTCTCTTCACATCGGAGAAAGGAAACTGTTTGGAGTCATTTGTTGTATTTGTCCATATTTCAGTAGAAGGAGGAAACATTTGAACATTTCTGGAACTGGTGCAGATTTAATAGAAACATTTTGTTGCAGATTCCAAACTACAATGGACAAGCGTCATGGTGTGATTGGTATTGGTTTGGGGCATAGACTGTATATTAAAAATGGACTTAGTCACAGTGATGATGCTTATTGCTTTTTGGACTGCCATCTTGAAGCTTTTTGGGGGCATTTTGCCAGTCATCTCATGTTTGCCTGATGTTCAGCAGCTGCTACTAACCTAGCTGGTGTATGCTAGGTTTATTAGATGCTTTTTGCTGAAGATGATTGTTTAATGTGGCTTTTAATGGTATTGATTAAAGTCTTTTTGGTCAACCAGACCATTGTAGTTAAAAGCGGTAAAACCCAACGATCTGAAAGATGGTGGAAAGAGGGGATCAGCCTGAAGCAATATTTCCGTATGGATTCATCACCACTAGTGGACACTTTTGAAATTACGCTATTCATCTAATCTAGAAATATAAAAAATATCGTGGCATGTTTTGTATGAGTAACCTTTCTTTAAGTAAGAATTCTCAAACATTAACTGGTCTGTGGACAAAAATAACAGCTCATCTGTCCACTGAAAATGAGAAACTCACTGCAGTGGAAAAAAGAAAATCCAGGTACAGTGGTCCCTCGTTTATCGCGGCAATTACGTTCCAAAAAGAACCAGCGATAGGTGAAATCTGCGAAGTACCCAACTTTTTATAGTTATTATAGATGTTGTCAGGCTGTAAAACCCCTCACTACACACTTTATACACTTTTCTCAGACAGGCATGAACATGTTCACACGTTTCTCTCTTGTTTAAACACCCTCAAAGTTCAACCCTTATAGAAAAATAAGTCCAGTATTATAGAATGAAACCAAAGGCACCCGCAGTCGTCGACATTGTGTTTGTTGGGGAGAAAACGTACAAACATACAGTACAGCAGAGTCACACTGCTAGCGATCGAAGATTTATGTAAATTTGACAAGCTGAACGCATTCTGTACTGTACAGGAGACATGGCACAAGATTGATTGACAATGGTCTACAGTCAATCAGCACGCAGAACACAATGCGCTGTTTAAAAAAAACCCCACGCACATGGAAAATTGCACAATAAAAATCCGCGAAACAGCGAGGCCGCGAAAGGTGAACCGCGTTATAGCTAGTAAGAGTTTCTCTACAAGTTATTAAATCATGGGGTGTACGTAGTTTTTCACAGGACTGCAGATCTCAGCTTTCTATTAGGTTCATTTCATCATAATTTGCTGATAGTCGCAAATTGAGTCAGCTGGAGAATAAAGCTGAAGTAGCTTATGGCTTGTTTACTCCAAGCAGTGAATTTTCAGTACTGAGAATGAGAATTGTCATTCAGAAGTTCCCTCACTTTCAACGTAAAATGGTGGGAGAAAAAAATTAGAGTAATGTTTAGTTTGCATTTGTCTGTCCGTGTTAAGTTTGACACGCACAGGCAGGAGGGCCGCTGATGGATGAAGACGATGTAGAGGTAGAGATGATGCTGGCAAGGAAGAGACAGAAAGAGAGCCTTGCCTGTGGGTCGGGTAAAGTACATCACTCACTTTTGAGACAGACGGACAGATGGGCAGAAAGAGACATGGACTGACAGACAGAGCAAACCCTTACTCAGATAATAAAGCTGTTTGAAGTTGTTGATATTCTCCACTGACTGGTGACGCCAAACCTAATCTAGCCAGTTTAAGTACATCAGCGTCAGCCAGGGAGTCTTTCAGTCTGACATCAAAGCTCCATTTCTAAGTTCGTTTTTCAGATCTCTCCCCCCACCCACTTTATGCACTTCTGAACTTATTTTTGTTGCTTGCTTGCGGATCCTGAGATTCCCTCCCTCTAGCTTTCTTGCTAAAATATTCAGCTCAGAAAACACTTGTTAAAACACTTGTTCACTTGTTCAAAAACCTAAAAGTGTGTGATTCACTTTGTTGCTAACCTGTGTGTTCGTCCTTAGACACAAGTTATTACTACAGTAAGAAATGGGACAATCATAAATTAACATTTGATTAGAGACAAAAGTAAAATATAGAGTTTCCAAAATTATTGTTTGTGTGTAGTTAAAGTTACCTTGATCTGTGGCTACTAGTTATTTGAGAGGTTGGGAGTTGAATAGATAAAGTCATTTATCAGGTAAGAGGTAGCATTGATGATTCTTTCAAATCTTTGTCCATCAGGTGCTTCGGTTTTATAAAAGTAGAACAGTAAATAGCCGTACCTCTTAAACTGCCACCCGGAGGCAACAGGACAATCTATAAATACAACACTGAAGTATTGGTGTGTGGCTAAAATGTTAGCTGTCACTGCTGTAGAAGAAATTGACTTCCAATTTCCATTTGGGTTTCTGTCCGTCCACCCAACTTACGTACAGTGCCCTCTAAAAGCACGTTAACAGCAGGGTGAAAATTTCAAACTGACTTACTCGTCATTACGGATGATCGATGATGCTGATACACGTCATTGCTGGTGATAGATGACACCTGCAGCAGGACAAAGTGTTCCAAGTACAGACTGTTGTTTTTTTTCTTTTTGGTCTGGCTGTGTACAAAGCAGTTCCTCCAGACTCACTGATCACACCTTTCATCCATAAAAATCCCAAAACGCGCTGAAACCAAAGCAACAA
>NW_005187415.1:2232631-2233343 GCF_000239375.1 Pundamilia nyererei
GAGGTGACCAGCCATCACACATAAATCTGCTTATGTTAGGGGGACATTTTTTGCCATTGTGTTCACCGTGAATAGAATTGACGTATAAATGGCTTAAGGGGCAATTGTTGAAACTATTGCACACTAAGTGGTGTGATTTATATTTCCTGGATTATATGAGGTTTGACTGGACCACTGTTTGATGTAGAAGTATCTGCGTTACAGTCCCTGGCGTCCATCTGTAACTCAGTGTACCGCATGTTAGGGAAGAGGTTGTAGAACCTGTTTATTGTGGATCTGCTGTAGAGCAAAATATTCACCATAAGCTACCGAGACACCAAGATGGCATTTAAGATAGGGAAGAAATAAAACCCCTGAGCCCCTCTTTTTTTCCTTTTTGAAAGTACACATGCTTTTCATGTGTGTCTGTCAAACATAATTAACATATACACGCTTGAAAAAGTGCGCCTATGAAAGAAAAGGGGTGGAAAAGGGAAAAAGTCATTGCCTTGATCTGCATTTCTTTTCTCATGCACAGGGCTTACAAGACGATCGAGGATGAGGATCTCAAGTTTCCTCTTATATACGGTGAAGGGAAAAAGGTAAGTGTGTGTGTGTGTGTCAGTGCAAGTTTTACTGAGTTTGTGTGTCTTCACCAACCCTTGTGTGGTTTGTACTGTAGAATTCAGAAGTGCAGAGAAAAAATCACTCGCTCCAAAATTGTCAGTCTGTC
>NW_005187415.1:2233439-2246843 GCF_000239375.1 Pundamilia nyererei
ACTCTCTGAAGTGAGTGCATGCGCGTGTGTCAGTGCGCACCCTCACTTAGAAGAGAGGGGAGACGGTCCATCTATTTCACTCCAGCGGCAACCCTATATCTAAGACACACACAGACATTCAGACAGACACACACCACTCGGGAGATGACAGTTGTCTCTCTGAGAAGCGAAGTTAATCCCCGCTGGGATAGCAGGGGAGAGGAGAGAAGGAGAGACTGAAAATACTCCACCAAATAAACTGCAGGGGAGAAAGGGGGGAAAAATGCCTTTAAATTCTCAGTCACGTCCGTTTGTTTCATATTTTCAATCAATTCCATTTGATGCAGAGAGAGATGTAACGCGAAGCTCCAGAAAGGAAAGCATCTTCTGACGACCACACAGCGCGCGCGCACACACACACACACACACACACAGTGTCGTCCGTCTGAAGTAGTGAATGGGTGCTGAATTCAAAGAGCGGTCACAACAAAGCGTCGTCACAGGAATGAGAGAGAGGAAGGCAGTTGCACAAGAATGCGATAACTGAAAGACTAGTTTAGTCTCTGTGCACTTTTGACACTGTTGCTTTTGCCGTAAATATCCTTCCGCTGTTTGGCCAGCGTGTATTTAACAAATCCATTTTGAAGCTGTTTGTTGTGCCGCTGCCTGATAATGTCATCATCGTGCAAAGCAGTAGTTTTACAGAGAAATTCTGACCCAGATGCTTCTTTTTTTTTTTTTTTTTTTTTTTTCAGTACGTTTGCCCATTCATCCAAAAAAAACGACAGCTTTATCGCACTCGTCTATCACCAGCCTGCCACCCACTTACATCAGCCCCTCAAAAAGCACGTTAACAGCAGGGTGAAAATTTCAAACCGACTCGCTCGTCATTACTGATGATTGATGATGCTGATACGCAGCACTGATGATAGATGGCAGCAGCAGGATGAATTCTTAAGGGCACAGATGGATTTTTGTCTGGCTGTGTACAAAGCAAGTACCTCCTGTCTCATTGGCCAGCCCTTTCCTCCTTCAGATACACATTGCCCTTTAATATGCTGCAAACAAAGCAACAAAAAGACTACACAACCAAACAATACAGCTTCATAATTTTAATTCCTGAAAACTTTGAATTTGTTTTTTGCATCTGAAATATCAGCTGTTAATATGTTGACATATAATAAAAAAAATGTATGTGGATGTAAATGATCTATTATAAAAGCGCAGACTGTCATTGAATGTTCCCAGATTCACTCGCCCAAAATGGTGTTAGCATATGTTTATGTGATTCCTGTCACTCGGTTGAGTGAACATGATTTATTGAGATACAGAATTTGAATAAAAGCGTTTTGGCGATTAGACCCGAATAAACCAGCAGCAGCAGAACGGAGACCCAGCAATGACAGGAATTAGGACAGGACCCCCCCATTGTGTTTATGCTGGTGCTGGTGAAGATGGAGACTTGGGTTATGGCTCAGAGATGCCGGGGAGAGATGGATGGGGAGGAGGCGGGTTGCACAAATGCGAGTCTGAAAGGTGGAATGACAGAAGAGCACTGAGATTTAAAGGCTGATTGAAAAATGGCTGGATGAGAGTAATGATGTCAGCACTGAGTTCTGACAGCGTGGGAAAGAGGAAGTGATGTAAAAAAAAATTCTAGCAGGCAGATGAGTGATTACAGATCTTACTTCTTGAACTTATGCATTAACTTTGTTGCGAAGCCATGTTTATGTCGGTGTCTGGGAGAAGATGCTTTCAGCTGCTCTCTCGCCACGACGGGTCACCGAGGCGGGTAGCTCCACATGATTGATGTGGAAGTTTTATGCCGTATCCTCTTCTAAAGAGAACTTTTGTCTCCGGCTGAGATGCTAAATGCTTTAAAAAAAATTTTTTTTAAAACCCTAACCAGTTTGTTTTCCAGGCGCGGGTGTTGGCCACCATCGGTGTGACCCGCGGACTCGGTGACCACGACCTCAAAGTTCATGACTCCAACATCTTCATCAAGCCGTTCCTGTCCTGTTGCCCTGAGGTAAAGTGACCAGCTGACACACTAAGACATAACGCAAAATGAAAACAGAGCGTTTATATTTTGCTACATTCCTCTTAATTAATCTTTGTAGACAGATAAAGCGTTTCATCTTTTAGAAGCAAAATACAAAGCCTTTCCCTCCAATCATTGCAGCTGTGAGGAAGTGCTCGACAGCTCTCTTTTCCCTGCAACGCTTTGCACACAGGTACATTTTGCCAGTTTGGGAAAAAAAATTCTGCAAGGGGATAACACGTATTTTCACCAGTGTGTTAATTATTATCTTGAGCATTCGCTACTCACCATGTTTGGTGGATGCTTATCTTTGGTCAAACAGAATTTGACTGCTTTGGGGCTTTCAGTGTGTCTCTGTGAGGTGGGTGGAAACGCTTTCGTGGACATCTGAGCAGACGTTGGATTAGCAGCCATTGCGTTGTTTTTCTGGAACTTAGTGCAATAATTATACTGCCGTCTGCGGTGTGTTTTCAGGCGGCTGATTTGTGGTGTAGACACAACTTTGCAAGGCTCTTAGCATGTGATTTGTTCTTAGTTTCCAAACATCAGAGGATGAGCCAGCTCTTCGCCTTCTGCTGTCCGAGACTTTTTAGACGGCCTATTATCGGCTGTTTAGCTGGGGGTTTTTTTAACATAGTTTTATTACATCCAGTGCACAGTGCAGGGAACTGCTATGATTGTTCCTTTATTTATGTATTTATTTTTTGAAATGCAGTTTTTAAAAAGTGAAAACATATTTAATAATTCACGTTCAATTTTCAAGCTAAAAAACAATAAAAAATAAATAAACAATGAAAGGAACACTTCACGCTTGATGATTTAAAAAAAGTAAAAAAGAAATTTCCACCTATAGCCACCCCTGTAATGGTATGTAATTTCATGTAAACTGCTGTTGTTCCTCTGTACATGACTAATCTTCAGTTTCTCTTCACCGGTTCCTCCTCCTTGCGATCATTTCAATTTCTTGAACTATTGAAGCTGCTGGCAGAAAATCTGTGAAAGCATATGGCAATGTGTGAATTGCCCATGTCAGAGTAAAATAAAAAAACAACAACATTTTGAGTGGTTTTTATGTTTTCATCTTCATCTTGGATTTATGAAGACTATAAGGATTTATGAAGTCAGCTTTGTAAATTAGCTTTTTACAGCTTCTTGCAAACAAGTCTGACATATAGCATGTGGCTTTTGTCCAGGCGGATACTGAAAGAATAAAAAGCATAATCTGCATCCTGCACTGTAATTATATAAACTCTGCCTGCAGTCCTGGCAAATCAGCTGATCAGTGCCAGCCTATATGAACTTGATAGCTGGTAGTCTTTTATGCATACTCTAACAAATGGTCCTGCATGCAGCAACTACTGTCTCTGCAAAGCACATCGCACCCCATCTCCTTCATTTAATGCTATTTACAATATTTTAGATGCCACGTCAGTTGTCTTTTGGTTTTTCCATGTATGTGCATGAAAAACTCAGGAGCAGTCATGAAACGAAATATAAGTTAGTGCAGAAGAAATAAGTCAGTCAGTTGGCTTAACCTACTTCTGCCTCGGTCATATCTGCACTGCAGTCACTAGAGATGCAATTTTCTGCTTCTCTGTCTGGAAAAAAAAAAAGTCCTCTGCTGCTGGAGAACTTGAGCTCACCTGTCTGTCTGGCGCTGGTTTCAAACCGCTTTCATCTCCTGATGCAGTTTGTCTTATAGAGTTTTGCATTTTTCCTCCCCGAGCGCTCTGCTTGATCTTTAATTCATTAATTCCCGGGGTTCATACCAGGTTCACATGGAAGTCTTAACTCCTCTCAGCACTCGGAGCCTCTGTCTGGATCTCTCCCTCACGACTCTCTCACCTCTCCACAAAGCCTCTCAGGGGTATCTCGAGATGTTCTCTGTAAAGCAAGAAACGGCATTACATTCATTAAGTCGTAGAAGCGTCAGGCGTCATTGTGTGTAAAGTGTTGGACAGAAAAGATTTCATCATTTCATCTGTCGTAGTCATAGTATACCAGCCTTAATTAAAATTGCAGTTTTGTTTCACTGTTTTGTAATTACATAAATGTGTAAAAGCCAATTAGCAAAACTGGAAAGGGGAAAAAACTACAAGCAAGATTTTCAAAAAGATGATAATAGAATCTCTTCTTTATTAATGGATGTGTTGTGTATTATTTTGAATTACAGGGCAGATGGAAATTAATGGTTTACTCTGACTCATTTCGTGGGGTTTTTTTCTGCTTTTTTTCCCCTGCTGATGAATACATAAATGATTCTAGAAAATAGTTGAATATTTTCTGCACTTTAAAGCCACAGTGATGAGATCCAGCAGTGCAGATTCTTCCTCTATTCTTTTTTATGTTTTTCACGTCAATTTGAAATGAGTAGTGAATAAGGCAGGAGGGTGAAGCAATCCTGTGTTTCAGCAGTGAACACAAGAGCAAAGTAACAACAAAGGTTGATGTGTGCAGTCAGACCAGGCAGTCGATTCAAACAGGGTGGTGGTTGGGGGTACTGAGTACTATAAGTTTCTGTATAATAAGGCATCTATAAATTGCTATTGGCAAAGCCCCAAATTGCTTCACAAAAATAAAAAATGCAAACAAAAGAACTACTTTTTTTTATTTAAAAAAAAAAAAAAAAGAACAATGAGAAACCACAGCTAAATATTTTTAAAAGAATCTCAATAAAAGACCTAAGATGTTGCCAGATGATGCAAGTCTGGTCACTTGATCTTACGAGCTGACAGCTATGGATATCAACCATTCAAGCATCTCAGAGAGCGCCGGTTTAACATGAAGGGGTCATGGGTCTTATGGTACGGGGCTATTCAATGCTAACTGATGAGCAGAGTTTTAAAATAATGTGAAAAATAATACTTGGCCAATGTGATTTTGGACATAGCAGAGTGATATGTACAGTATGTATAGCTAGCTGTAGCTAACAGTCATCAAAGCGGGAGCAAATAATTTCCTGTATGGCCTTATGTACAATGGATGAAAGAAACAATGTCATTTTGGATTGTATTAAAATCCATTTATTTATTATAAAAGCATCAGAACACTTACAATTACTTAATGGATTTGGTCATGAACCAACTCCACTATTGAGCTGGCAACATCAGGCTTTTCTTCCATGCTTTAGGACTAAGAGTATAAAAGCAGTCTTGGGGTCACTGGACTAAAAAGAAAAGTATAACTTAAGAAAATGTAGGTTAGAACAGTCCATGTGAGAAAACGCAAACTGCAATTAACAATGGACCAAGGATCGAGCCTTGAGGAACACCACAACTAAAATCGGTAACAGTGAAATGTTGCCGTGGGGAACACTGAATTTGAAATGTATGAATGTTAAAGATCTAGAGCACTTCCCTTAGAACCAACCCCCCTTTTGTATGCAATGCAGAAGAATGGAATGATTGCGTAAAACCTATTAAAAAGGTCATTTGATACCCTCGGTAGAGCTTTCTCTTTGCTATGATGAGCTTTAAAAAAAACATCCATATTAC
Organism: Pundamilia nyererei; assembly: GCF_000239375.1. Taxonomy (NCBI): domain Eukaryota; kingdom Metazoa; phylum Chordata; class Actinopteri; order Cichliformes; family Cichlidae; genus Pundamilia; species Pundamilia nyererei. The sequence continues at coordinate 2,238,954 of NW_005187415.1, forward strand.
TACCGATAAAAGGGATCAGTTGAGTTGAACTGATGGCCCTTTTGTTGTTTATCATGCAGGTGAAGGTGTATAACCTGATGCATTACGAACACGGAGCTGATGATGTGCTTGTGATGGGAACTGATGGCCTCTGGGATGTCCTTTCCAACCAGGAGGTGGCTGAAGCCGTCACCACCTTTCTAGCTAACTGCGACCCTGACGACTTACACAGGTTGGAACTTTCCTTTGTTTTATTTCCTTTGTCTAGTTATTTCGTTTTTGCTACATAAATAAATAGGAATTTTGTAAATTGTGCCTCTGTGTTGTGTATTTTATTCAGAATTACATCCTTCTTTTCAGCACCATGCGCTGTTAGACTATAGAGTTTGTTTCAAGAGAGTGCCATTAAATTAAATGAGCTACAGCGTATCACAATATTAAAGCAAGGGCTTCATTGCTGTGTCTTCTATTGGCCAGGTACACAATGGCAGCACAGGATTTGGTGATGCGAGCACGAGGTGTTCTGAGAGACAGAGGCTGGAGGATCACCAATGAGCGCCTGGGCTCCGGAGACGACATCTCAGTCTTCATCATACCTCTCATGTACGGCAACCGCCAGCCCTGAGGAGCATTCCACCGATGCTATGGTTCAGTGATGAGAAAGGCCTGTAGACTCAGCAGGATTGATTAGTCCTGAACTCAGAGTCCCCCTTTTAGTTTTCTTATTTATTTGCTTCCTTAGAAGAAGGTGGCACATTAATTTGTTGGTGCTTCATTTCTCTACGGGAGTTCAGGATTGATCAGCTCAGGGGAACTACAGTCAGCATCGCCATGTTAGTTTATTAAGACTCCACAGTCGTGAAAGCTTAAACCGTAGATAATTTTAAGTCACTAAATCATGTCATGAATAAACAATGTCAAGAAATAATTTGCCTGGCAAAACTCAAATAAGCAAATGCTTTTCTGAAGTGAAGAAGAGCTTTCTCGCTCTTTCCCTCCCTCCTCTTGTGCTAAACAATTCTGGGCTCCTCCTCCTACTATTCCCCTTTCTTTAGTTGATCCTTCCTTCTCTTGTAGGCTATTGTATATTTAACTTGTTTATATATATTTAAAAAAAAAAAAAAAGAATACCTCCTTTGTCTTGTGAAAATGGACCAAGCTGACATGTCAGCTGCATTTTCTGTTTTGCCACAGTGTGGCTTTAAAGGACTCACTTGCTGAAGAACTGTTTCAAGTTTGCCGAAGAAATTAAAGAAGTGTCGATATGGGCACAGAACAAGAGGTTATCCACATTTCCCAAAAAGTCATTAAAGGATCTTAGCCTTTATCAATCGAAAGTTGAGACAGAAGGACTGATGTGGTTTATGAACAAACAAACACATCTGCACAGTCATTTAATCCAGTAACAAGTCGCCATGTTCTACTAAACGTTTTATTAAATAATTTTATTTTAATTATATTCTTAGATATTTAGGCTTTTGTTGTTCTAGCTATTCTCTATCAATTAAATATGAAGCTAAAATCATAGTTCAGCTTAACGAAAGATAAGAAATATTTTGGGTGGGGACCGTGGCACAACCAAACTGATTGTGACCCTATGTAATAAGTTAATGATCTTGTTACCTTTAAAATTGTTGCTCTGAGGATGGGGACAACATCTGTGACCGCTAGCAATCAGCTGTTTTATTGACTTTGAATCATCAAGATAGTGATGAACCACTAATAAGAAGTGTTCAGTCTGCCATCAGATTGAATTGGTGCAAGTTGGGAATTTTGTGCGCAGTCATTGATAAAACCTGTTGCAAATTTGTTGCTGTCAACATGCAACATTTACATGAACTACTTACATTCAGAAAACCTCCATAAATAGCGGTGCAGTTGCTGCAGGACAGCGATGTAACTGCAAAATAACATAGCAGGTTTACCTCTATGGTGCTTGCCTCTGAGTGGTCAATTGGTTGCCGCAACTTCTTACCAGGCTACTATCCATCTTTTTTTTTTCTCTCCTAGTTGCAGTGAGGTTGCGGTCCTATTTTTACTCTAGCGTGGCTAAGCCATAAGTCATAAGTGGTTTCTATCTACTGATTTGGAAAATAAATATTTTTTAATATAATTTAAAATCCTTACATTTTTAAATTTGGGATTTGGTTTGGCAAATCTCTTGAAGTTATAAATAACTGTCTTAACGTGAGATTAAATGACTTGTACAACAGTGTATTTGCACTTTAGGCCAACCCATATAACTCACTGAAGACCCATGGTACGATGAAGAAGCAAATATTCCCTGCAGCAGGGAGGATTGATATAATTCATAGCTGTAGTTTTAAAAAGAAAAATCATGAAGTACAATCAAGGTTGAATCTGAAAGCTTTTGTTTTATTGTTTTGTTTTTGCATGTTTCTTGCTTTAGGTGCTTCATCAGAATGCAGATGATGTTGCCTTCAGGGGGACGGGTTTGGGTAAAATGTGTTACCGTGAGTGGATGTAGTGGACTGTGTGTCAGTGCATGCAGTAGCATAATGTAGGCCTGGGATTATGAGCAATGGTGCAATGGTTTGAATTATTGTTGAATTTATATAGACTGAATGAGAACTGGTAATAATGTTATTAATGTGCAACGATCATGCATATATTATTGATTATATATTATTCCAGACATTTGGCATAAGACCCAAAGGATGAGAGCAGCCACAAAGAAAGGGAACAAGATGAAACTATACCAATGGCTATACATGAAACCAAATCATTTTCTCTTTTTTCCATATTTGTTTCATATTTTTTAGTTTTAGTTTTAGGAAGTTGCAGAAGATATGAAGTAGTTTGTGCTTCAGAAACTTTTTAATCTCCAAATTTTTATTTGTATGTAGAAAATTGAAATTTTGAGATACATAACTTGAAATTTAGAATAATTTTGATGGAATTTTGACTTGCAGATAGGGGGGGGAAGTGGTGGAAAAAACTGACACGTTTCACTCCAAGCTGTTGAGGCGAGCAAACAAATATGTTTTAGAAGAAAAATGTGTTTTGAAAAATTAAACATCACCATAGTTGATGTATGGGGTTTTGGAATTAAACCGGTGTATTTAAAAGTTGACTGCAAAGTTGGAATATGTAATAAGAGGGTGACAACTATAAAGAAGTCAATTGTTAATAAGTAATGTCCTGAATGATGTCAGATAATTGAGCTGGATGAGAAGAATATTGGTTATTCCTGTGTGTATGGTGCATATGAAACTACAGCTAGCAGCTATCTAGCTTAATTTAGCACTGAGACTAGAAAATCAAATACTGCTGATCTTTACTGATACTATATATTATTATTTTGATCTGTAAAAAAGTCAGAGTATAAAAATTCCAGTTTTGCTGTGTTCTTTTTCTTTTTCTTTTTTTTTGCATATTAAAAGTTGAGGTCTGTCTTTACACGTCAATTTCTGGGCTAGCTGTTTCTATGCTACACTAAGCTAAGTTAAGCTAATAGTCTCCTAGCTGTATCGTTTAGATTTACTCGTAGGAACTGAGTGTAGTATTGAAACATCACACTTCATTCTTCCTAAGACTACATACATGCAAATTACTCAAAATTATTTTGTGTCACCATACATGTACACATGCTATTTGTCATGCTATCTTGCACAGTGTTTGCAGCTGACAACAATAATCTACCTTTTCCTCCAAGAAGCAGTCATTGATGTTTACCTGAACTTTGCATGGTGCATTTTCCCCTCTTATACATTCCATTAACGAAATATTCCAATGTTAAATAATGTATTAGAATATTTTCCTTCGGTTAGGTGTTTAGCATTTGTTAATTAATGAAAAACCTTTCTAATAAGTGGTTATTTTCCCTTCATACTTTACTTTTCCATGTAAATGTTTTTGATGCTACCAGATCTTCAGCATCTGACGTGTGCATCAGTATGTGTTTTGAATGTTCATCCTTCTACCTGTGCTTTAGGCTCTTTATTTTTGTCATTAAGCCTTTTTCTCTTAAACGAATGTGGAAACATGAGTATATATTTTATTTTTCTCATCCTATTGTGCCACCCAACTACTGCACATCAACTCAGGTTCAACTGTCATGTGTCGATAACGACCTGTTGAGAGTGGTTTTCTAAAGACAGGAAGTGCTCTGTGATGGTCTTGGTTCCACTGCATTTGTAAATATGTGGGAGAGCATTGGTGTGTACAGGAAGCTTTTGATCAGCTTAGTCCCTTCAGTCAACTGTAGGTCTTGCTTTCTGAATTTGCTGTATTGTGAACCTTGTCATTGCTGTTGTTTTTTTCTACCTAAGACTACTAATGGTTTTAGAAAGATGCAAAGAGCTGATTTCTTTTTTCTGTAGCAAAGAGGAATTTTGAAGCCCAGTGGGAAACCGTTTTAAGTGACCATTGTGCTACCCTCAAACTCTGTTTGTGAATGTGAACTGCACATTTTATATAACGTGAAAATAACTTATGAGGTCAAAAAGAAATATTTTTAATGTTTCCTTGTGCAACATTTGGACTTTTGGGGGGGAGTGATGTTTACCTGCAGTGTTTCTTTTCCAGAAATAAAAAAAGAGACAATAAATGTTGAAGATCAATTTAAAGTTGTTGTTTGTCTCACTAAAAAAAGGAGACAGAAAAGGAGTCAAATGGAGCTGTGCTCAACATTCATGTGAACAGAATCGATAGTTTTCCAAACCTTTGCACTCTCAGTTCAAATTAATCTCAACGAGCAAGAAACAAAAGAGAGTCCAGAGGAGCTAATCAGTGTTGTTGCTGTTTATATTCCCTTGGTTCTGCTTGTGGGAGAAACTAACAAACACGGTCAACTGGACACTAAAGGACTAGTTTGGCTCTGAGAGCAGACAGCGGAGGGATTCATTAGAGGAAATACAGACTACTCACTGAATGTCAAACATTTTGCCGGAAACGCTAAACAAGATGAGACATTTTTGTTTTATTTATTTATTTTTACAGCGAACCGTAAGTGCAATGATTGTGCACAATCATTCAGACACAATTCATAATGTTGATGAGGTAAATATGGGTAAAGGCCATTAGAACAAACTGATTTCCTGTGTGACCACAAAGGAAATGTGGAAAAAAATGGATGAATGACCTCACTATTCATATACTGGTAAGTGGTTTATTTAATACTGTCACCATTGGCAATGTTTGATGACTGCCTAAGTGAAAACTAAAAACCGCTGCTAATTCTCTACAAAACATATATACGCTTTATTCTTCTCTGTTGCTTCCAGCTGCCTGTCGAATAATCTTGTAGTAAAAGGTTTGGCCTAATAAGCATGTGCTTCAGCCAGTATCTTTTTGATTAGCCTTTTCTAGCACCTTGATAAAATTGTACCTTGAAGAATGGAGACAAAATTGGGTCCAAGCTTTTACCAGCAAAGTGTAACTAATAAAGTGTCCAGTGAGTGTACCATGAACCATGGCACACATCAGCTTCATTCTAAACTAATTTACAATGCATGTCACTAGGTGACCCTTTAAAATACATAAAAATCCTTTCATTCGTTAAAAAAAATTTGAGAAAATATATTCTTTTTAAAGTTCTCTCATACATGTACTGTCACAGGGATGGATGTGCATATAAAACAGGGCTAACAATTTATTTAATGAACTCGGCCTATGTACAGATATTTGTTCATCTCTAGCTCTCGTACACAGTGTGTATTTTGTCCTATCTCACTCCCAACACCACAAGCTGATGAATGCAGACGGCTGCCAGAGGTTTCTTCCTGTCAAGTGGGAGTTCCTTTCCACTGTCACCAAGTGCTTGCTGTTAAGGGATCGTTTGATTGATGGTTTTCTATGTATTATTTTAGGGTCTTTACCTTACAATATAGAGCACCTTGAAGAGACTGCTGTTGTGATTTGATGCTATGTGACTAAAACTGAATTGAACTGAATCCTTGTCAGCCAGAGGCTCAGGCAGAGTGCTCTTAACACTTGGTTTCATTTTTCTTTGTTGGCCATCCCTCTGTGTCAGTTTAAGCAGACATCCACAATAAGCCCCACCCACCTGCTATTTAACCTTCTGTTTATAGGGGCAGCCAATCAAAAAACTGGGTTTCAATAGTTTCAACCATTTCACACATTGAATGAACCGGTAAGGTCAAATAAAGGGGGTTCCAAACAGCTAGCCCCTAAAAATAATTGTCACACAGCTCCCTAAATACTGTTTCACAGTTCAAACATTGAGTCAAGCACTACACCAATTTCAAAGCATGCCTTCACAGCACACATTCTGATTTGCCACAATAGGAAATGTCGATGATGTGTGTTGATGACAGCTGCACTTGAAGGTTGTCCTGCTTTAGTGAATGCTTCTTAATTGTAGACATGGGCGGACTGATCCAAATAGCCACAGTATCGATACCAACACCGGTATCGGTGGATTGGATTGATACTATTTTTCTATCCTCTAAGTTTAGTATGTAGCCCACTTCATTAAATTACTTTTTTAGCAATAATAAAAGAAAATACCTCAAACGCACACTATGAAAATTCTTTGCGTTGACTGTCACATCCATTTTATTTAGCGCCTACAGCACATTTAAACAGAAGCTGCCCCCCCCCCCCCCAAAAAAAATAAATGTTTTAAAATATATGAAGAGCAGAAATACATTTTATTTGAGAGCGCCTTTTTAAAACCCAAGGTCACCTTACAAAGAGAAGAAAGATATAAATAAAACAGTAGATTATTATAAAATACAAAAAATAAACAATTTTATTTTTTTAAAGGTAAGATCTGTATTAAAGCGAGCAAGCCAGTTTAAACAAGTATGCTTTAAGCTGTGACTTAAATAAGGGAAGGGAATCTATATTTCTTATGACTGGAGGAAGTGAATTCCAGAGCAGAGGAGCAGTGCGACTGAACACTCTGTTCCCCGTAGTGACAAGACGAGCAGAAAGAACAAGATGAATGGCAGATGAAGATCTGAGAGAGCAGGAAGCAGTGGTAATATGAAGCAGATCGCACAGATAAGGAGGGGCAAGGTTATGGATGCACTTAAATGTGAGAACTAAAATTTTAAAGTTTATCCTAGCTTCTATGGGCAACCAGTGAAGCTGATGAAGAATTGGGGTTATATGTTCTCTTAAGGGAGTACGAGTATCAGCACTGGTATCGGCAAAATTGGCCCTATATCTACTTTGCATTGGAGCTATAACACAATTTATAATATGGTACAGCACTAGGTTACCATAAATGCTTGCTAAGACACTTAATGGGACTGGCATCTTTAATTCCATCTTTGCTTTAACACCCCACCCCCGTGAGAAATAAGAATGTTTAAGCAGAACATTAATTATAACAAGATTTGGAATCAGATATACACAAATGCACGTGATGCAAGCTTTGGAAAAAATACTTTATTTCAAGAAATGTTAACATTTATATCACACACAAGTATTTGAATTTTCTTGAAAGCATGCGTTTTCTTTTTCTTTATTCCATCACTTCTTTTTCTGAACGATGTAAAGTGGGGTTTAGGCTTTTATGTCGATCCGGTTGGCTCCCTCGTTGCAAGTCACCAGCGCCGGCAAGGCAGTAGATTGCGCAGTCATCTCCGCAAGGGGTAATATGACAACCCGACCAACAGCACAAACTACTACCTCAGCCAGAACTTGGCACCAGGGATGCGCTTTTCTGTGGAAAATCTCTTGGTTCCAGATTTAATCAGACTATCAGTTTTATTGGTGTCCCCGTGCGTAAAAGCGCACGGAAAATGGCGCACGCCTAAAACGGGGCCGCAATAAAGCGAGACAAAACCCCACCCATAGTAGGAAAGGAGGGGAAAAAAACACCTCCCGTACATTTCCCATATCTCCTGCACACACGCTCTCCTCGGTTGACCTCGGTGGTAAGAAAAAGAGCAAATAGAGAGGGAAAAATGTGGCAGG
>NW_005187415.1:2247100-2254380 GCF_000239375.1 Pundamilia nyererei
AATTTTTACCTTGCCGGACTTGTTGGATCTGAGAAAACGCAAACGATCCACGGGCTCTTCACGCGGACCTTCATCTTGCAGCCGAACTGCAGCAGGCTGCATTAGAGCCTATTGTTGTCTGCTTCGGTCTCCGCGCCGTGAGCACAAAGTTGTCCAGCCATCACATCCGCGCGGTTTAAAGGGCAGAAAGCCGTACGAATCCAAACAGGAGACCCGCTTTGCTCTAACCTTTCTGCCTCCGACAGCACGTCAGGTAGTGTGCGCGTCCCCTCCCCCCAACTAAAAAAATCAAATAAAATGAGTGGATGTGGCGGAGCGCCGTGGATAAAATTCGCGGGGAACGTCAGGACGGGTGTAGCCACGACCAGAGATTGGAGAAAACGCAGAGGTCCACCTCTGACTGCTTTACCAAACACCAGCAGGAGAGGGCACACTGGCAGAGGGCGCCACCAGCTGGTAAAACACAGACGAAGGCGTTTTTAAAGATGTGCCGGACTGTAGCCGTCGTCTATTAAAAATGTGAAGTGCCAGAAAAATGAAAACTTTATGCTCGTGAGAGAGATTTCAGACTATCCATCCCTGTCATTCATAGCCTCCTCTAATGTCAGCGCGTTCTAACGTCCAATCTTAACAAGCAAAGCACGTTTCTCTTTGGGTTTCTCTTTTCTCTGACGGAGTGAGGCGCTTTGCTCACAGCCGATCCTCCTCCTCTCTCCTATTGGTCAGAAGGACGAGCCTCTTCTCGGTAGAACCGCCTTGGCTGTAAGCGGCCGGATAACCCGGAGGAACCGGGGAGAACACAGTGTTCCTGCTCACAGATCATACTAGGAGATGGAGAGCAAAGGATCAAACAAAGGGAAGCATGACAGCCTTCCTTTATATGGCTCATAGCGATGTTCACCTTCTTTAGGGAACGCCAGTGAGATCACTTACTGCTGGGATGTGAGCCGAGCATGCTTTCCTGACCATAGATGTTAAAGGCGACCTGTTGTGCTAATATTCAGATTCATATTTTTATTCTACCAGAGCAGCTTTCAATGCTGCACATTTTTAAAATGCCATTTTTTTTTAATCCAAAGCGTAGCAGCATTGCATTAATTATAATTTCAAAATGTATTTAGAAAACCCAAAGAAGGAAAAAGTGATGTGTTTAGAGGAGTTGGATTGTGTTTGTGATACACATTTACATCTCTATGTAAAATATCTATATAAATGTAAATTCTAAACAGAATGTGTACCAATCACAGTATTGAATAAATAAACCTGTTATTTTATACATTTCAGTCCAGAATCTGAAGTATCTGGTAATTTGACAACTATGTTACGCAAAGGATACAAACAGATTTGTATTTTATTATTGTTCTTATTTATAAAATAATACAGTCAAAGATGTGGGGCAGCTATGGAAGCTGGTCAAGAAAGTGAACCACCAGGCCGAAGCACAGGAAGCTTTACACAACTTTATTGAAGATTGTGTATAAATACACATGCACATTTCAAATGTAAACCCAAGTGAACTCAAGTGCAGCCAAACCTGGTAACTCCCCACCCCCACCCTCACCCCATACATCATCATGCAAGGATGTCTGGATTATCTTTACAAAAAAAGTCCCAAAACAGAATCATCCTTTGTTTAAAAAATATTCCCTCCCTGACGAGAGCACAGGCAAGACTCTGCAAACTAGTGTGTATGTGTGGACTCGAGCCACGTTACCCCCGACATTTCACGTCTTGCCAAGGTTTTAAATATATTGTTTATTATTAAATGCTTACATATAAATAAATAAATTTTATCAAATGTGCACTCACAGAGTGAACTCTTATGTACAGTATTGTATAAGCCTATAGTAGCAATCACATCTCACTCAGGATGGGGTGAGTTGCCCAAAAAGCAAGGCAGCACTGAGGCGGTAAAGCCACCTGAAGTCGAAGCACAGAGATGCTCTTAAAGGCATGTTACACATCTAATATTCTGAGGCAACAACAGATCCGCTAATGCTGTTTACAATGGAAAGAGCAGGTAGAAAAGAAAACATCGCACTCCACCATGGAGAATAGAGTTTTACCGCGAGTTACGTCGATGGAGGAATATCCTGCCAACGATGTGCCACAAAATATTTTCACTGTATCATGATCCCGAGAAGCTGAAAGGCCTTTTAGGCACACTCACCCCAAAATGTTTTTTTGTTTTTGTTTTTTTAAGTTTTGTCTCCCTCTCTCCTGCTCAAAGCTCAGGACCACAAAAAAGGGACGCATTCAGCTAATACCCATGAAATTCATACAGGTAATATAAAATGCAAAGAACACCCATTTCCATCACCTTTCAAACTCGAAAGGGCCATGGGGAGAAGTGAAAGAAAGAAAGGATGACTTAAAAGGCATCAGTCACATACATGTGGTCTGGTTCATTCAGCATACATTCTGGCCCTCTTGTGGGTTAAAAGAAACTGGTGTGACGTGGCTGGGAGATATCAAGCAAGTAACATGGACATTCATAGACGAGTGCTCGCGTAATATCGAGAGATGGTGTGACGGCCGTGTGCAAAGAAAAGGCGACTGGTCTGAGATTAAGAGTTAAGGCCGAGGCGATTCAAACAGGAGACAATGAAATCACCGATGTCCCTAATCTCAAAGTGCCTAAAATCTTAAGAACGTAGCCACAATAAAGCTTTAAATACCATCTAATGAAGTACAACTTCAGGAGCGGGTGAAGAGGAGTAAAGAATCTCTGCTAACTCCTTAAACACCACTTCACTACATATAGGTTTGACTTCCGGATATAAACTTCTAAAAGAGCATTTCCTAATATTTAAAATATGGAGAGATGCAGTGTGGTTTCTTTGTAAAGTTAGCCACGCAATATCTCAGTCCTGCTTTACTGAAGAATTATAAACAGAGAGGACTATAGACAGAGCAAAAGCAGGATCTTAAGTTCTCCAAGGCTCATGCCAGTATGTTAATCATGTGTAAAAATCTAAGATCGCAGCAGCATGACAGAGCTAGCTCGGCTGGATGGCTATTTAAAAAAAGAAAAAAACCCACACAGCAACGACTGTCAGTTCTCAACATTATTTCTTAGTGTAGTGGCATCTCAGCACTGGCTTTCTAAAGGCAGCTTCCTAAGCTCTGTATGTGAGAAAACTCTGACACAAAGTTGCAGTATGTCTGGCATCGATACATTTAAAATTTAAAAAAAAAAAGGAAAGAAAAGCGGGGCGGATGGTTGGTGATTGTGCAAGTTCAAAAATGTTTCAGCGCATCATGAAAACTCGGTACAATTCAGTGTTTAAAATATTTACAAAATCTAAACGATGATGCTAAAATGATATGCCAAAAATGCATTCCTCTTAAAGATATGTACTTTAAAATAATAATAAAACTGAGAGTCAAAGCTGTAAAAAAAAAACAAAAAAAAAAAAACAAAGATCCCGGCTGTTTAGTGACTCTTCTCAGAGAGCAAGTGAGCAAATTCTAAACAAACGAACGTGGCCACACACGCACACACACACACACACAAACACACACAGTGATCCAACCACAGAGGAGGGCCCTGATTTCTTAGAGTTGCGTACCCCTGTAGCCCCCTGACCCAACAGCTGATGTCTCCGCAGTGGTTCTTCCTGTCGAGCAGCTAAGTCCGAGCCGCTGGGTGGGACCAGTGGCGCCCGCTGTCACGCCGTGTGTCCGTATGGCTTTGGATGGAAAGATCCCATTCTCTCTATATATATTCATGTCCTCGTTTCCCTCAGTTGGTTTTCATGGCGACGTCTCGATTGGGCGGCTGTTCCGCCGCCTCCTCTTCCTCCTCGTCTTCCTGCTCTTCGTCGTTCTTCCTGCACTGGTTCTCATTAGGGTCCTCGTCGTCGCTTTGAACGGCGGCGGCAGCGGCAGCAGACAAGCCTCCCTGAGCGGACAAGGCGGTTTTTCTCTCCCTCCTCTCCTCGCCCTCCTCATCCTCCCCTTCCTCTTCTTCATCTTCCTCCTCCTCTTCCTCCTCCTCTCGGTCGAGAGCAAAGTAGCCGGTGCCTTTCACTGTGTCCTGGCGCTGGTAGAACAGCACATAGGCTGCTTTGGACTACAGAGAGAGACGGAAACAAAACAGGAAAGAGCATCACTCAGCTACACTGACATGATGGAGTCAGGCTCACCTTAGAAAACTGACTTTTACCAACTTTTCCGTTTTGTTTTCCTTTGAGAAACAATGAGAAATGCAGTCACTAAAGATTTTTATAAACTGGAAAAGCGGGCTGTATAAATATTCACTAGACCACCAAATCTCTTTTCAATGGAAGCATCCAGGTCTAAAAAATGAAGATCATGCTTAATAAATGCAGTTCCCTTCAATGACCACTTGAGGCTCACTTGAACAGCAGGTCACAGTCCTTACACACTAGTATAAAACTGCTTTCGTCTCTGCATCATCACAGCTGTACAGGGTCTGGATTTTTTTCCTTTAATGGGATTCGCCATTTTACATTGTACTAAGTCATATAGTTTCCATTATTAAGTGTGTGCTTTGAATACATGTAACCATCTGCTGTGCCACATCTTTATCAGTGTGGCCGTGTTTTACATGTTCAATATTTTTAATTTAATAATATGGCCAACAACGTGGCATGCACATGCACTTAGCGGCACTAGCAGATACCTGAGAAGTAATTTTATTCTGTAGCTGTCGCATGTAGCTGTGTGAACACTCGTGCAGTTTGTCAAATGAACATGCCAAACAGCCTTGGCTGATAAGTTAACAGCATCACCACTGACCATGGTCAAATGTGTCTGCAGAACAGTAGTCCACAAATCAGCAGACAACAGCAATCTTTCATATAAACCCATGGTATTAATCTGTTACTGAAAGTAGTCCCTAATATTACATTCAGTCCTTTTAAAAAACACAAAACAAAACACAACAACAATTAGAACAACTGTACATTCTCGATGTTTTTAATGAGCGGCTGGGGATGCAGAAGCTGACAGACTAATACACTGTTAGCTTTGGTTTTTGTATAGATTATGTCTCATCTCTTTAAATCCCATCAACTCAGATTAGGATACATACAGTATTCATGCTTGCAACATCATCACTACTGGAGATGTTATTTCCTGGAACATAACATCTCCAACAGTTGGCCATCAAACATGAATTTAAAAGCAAAATGAAGTCCTGCTGTAAAGAAATCCTCTGCTGAAACGTATATACTTTGTTAAAATGTATGAAGCCATTACCCATTTTCAAAAATTGTTTACAGAAAGAGCTGGTCTCCTCTGGGGTGGCTCGCTAAATCTCTTCCAGAACATCTGAAGTTCAGTTTGCCTCCAAGATGTGAAAGCCTTTATAAACGCTCTCTATGCACGAAAACATCTCCGTGAGGGTTTACCTGTCTGGCTTCAATCATCCTCCCCACCACAGAACAGAGAGCTCTCTGTACCACACACTTACTTTTTGGGAAATCTCAGCACAGTTGTCATGATGCATGCTCAATCATCCAGGTAAGTAAATCCCAAAAGGTTGATTCTGTTCATCTGGACGTAGCATTTCAGTGGGAGAAACCACTGAAAATATTACGTCCAGATGAACAGAATCAACCTTTTGGGGTCTCAGCACAGTTGGATGCCTTGGAGAACTCAGGCTGTGTGGCAACTACATAACTCATCCTCATTACAGTGCACATACGTGCATTACTCTGATGACATAATTCATTTTTTTTGCCCAGCAAGTCTGCCTTTAATAAAAATGCAGTAGGACCTGCTGTCTGTGGCTTTTACAAATGAGGACACTCACCACTATTTGATCTTCGCTGGCAGGAGACACGCTGCTGTCATCAAAGTTGTACCACTTTCCATCGTCTTTGTTTTTAGCATAACCAGTATCTGAAAAGTAACAAACACAAGATTAAAAGACAGGAAAACACAGCAATTAGAGCAGAAATTACTCAATGATTAATCATCTAGTCATTCAAAAGGAAATTTGTAAGAGTTTATGCACCAAATCGAAGCTTTGATTTGAAGAGTAGAAACGTGGCAATGCCAAAAACTGTGTGGGAGACGTATCGATTTTAACAAAAAGAGCCCAGATACACAAGTTACTGCTCTGATTACATTTATTTTTCTGTTGGAAATCCTGTAGTCATGAAAATTTCCATTAGTTAGAGCCCCGTTTCACCATGTTTCCCTTTCTGTGTGTCATTTTATATACTCCCACTGCTTGGCTCTTATGTTATAAAGCAATTTGCGACTTCTAACAGCATTACTAACTAATAAAAGACATTCTACAGTTTACAGATTCACAACAAGCCAGATTTAAACTGTCTGGTTACTCAGAGGCCACAAGAACATTCTTCTTTCTACCAGTGACCTTTCATGGGGTTGAAATTAAATCCGGGAACATTATAAATCCTAATTAAAAAAAAAAAAAAAAAGATACATGGTTGCATGAGTTTGAGTCTTACAGTGGCCCCCTCCCATCCCACCATAGTGGTTGGACACAGCAATGAGGTCGTAGCGACAGGGCCCAGCATTGGGGTTGATCAGGAATTCAGACATGTCCAGATCTCTGGGAACAAACACGAAAAAGCCGTCATTGCACACGTTCAGCGTGGTGTGTTTGTGATGAAGGTAGAAACATGTAGCATGTACAGTGTTGTAAATCAGGATCAGACCCTGCATTTCTTCTTACCCTTTTCCCATATTTATCACACCGACATGTTTCAGACCAACATTAAAATCTGACTGATTTAAATATGCAAAAAAAAGCATCTAAAAACAAAATAATGAAAATAATTTGAAGGTTTTTTGGAAAGTTCATAAAATATGACTTATTTAAATTTTCAGATACCAATTTTCACATCTTGTGTATTATAGCGATCACAATATAATACTCACAAATCAAAGTAGCAAAATTCATTCAGAAAAACAACAAATTAAACATTTAAATTATGCGCTTTAATAACTGAAAGCTGAAGCGTCAAAAGACAAACTCACAATTCACCTGTTTGCCTTACAGCAGAAATACACACAACTTGTGTCAACACTGATGTCCTTGAGCACATGCCATGTTTGTCCTACCTTTTTGGGAAACAATCATTTGCTGTTGGGTTTTTTCCTCCCTCAAAAAAAAAAAATACTTTGAGTTGACTACAAAACATTACATAAAAAAAAATTATGCAGCAACCCCAATCATCTATCACACAACAACAAAGCAGCTTGTCATTAACTCATCAAGGGTATGTTGTGAGTGTTCACATACACACACTGTAGATTTTGAAAAGAATGAGCAGGAT
>NW_005187415.1:2254594-2265556 GCF_000239375.1 Pundamilia nyererei
ACGTCAGCAACTAGTGTTTTGAATTGTTTTCACTGCTTCTCACCAAGGGTCCTCTGCCCCCAGTTTTTCCTTTGTGGTGAACAGTTCGATGCAGTCCTTCAGCTTGAAGAAAGCCTTTTTTTGAGGTTTGTACTCCATGCTCTCGTGCTTGTCACAGTCCTGCTCCCAGAGACACGAGCATATAGTTGTTAGAGTAAAACAGTTCTGAATTAGTTGTCTGAAATGACATGAATTAAAAGAGAACATTTAACTTTGAAAGAAGCCGTTTAAAAGTACAGTTAGAGATAAGTGTTGTCAAGACCTCAACTGTTAATCTCAACAGTACTGCTTAAGGTACTTCAACTATAATATTAATTAATATTTTACTAGGTTTTAAGAGAAAAACCAAAAAGAATTCATGTACATGTAATATAAATTAAACTGTTATAAACACTGTTTCACACCATTATCTAATAATCCTAATCATCATAATCCTAAAACACATTACAATTACATAGCACAATTACAACAACAAAAACAACAACTTGTAAATCTGTAGACTCTTGGTTGCATCACATATGTGGAGCAACTAGAGATGAACTGCAAGCTAGGCTGTCAAAAGCTGTGCAAACTGTGCAAAGTTAAGACACATTGGTTATGTTTGAACCCTTACATGAAAGTGCCATCACAGACTGGTGAAGTGTCCTTTCTACTATCATTACTAGTAGTATAGGTTAACTCCATACAGACAATAAGACTCTTTCTGGCAGTGAAAACAGTTTGCTTTCAGTTTGTAGTCCAAGTTCTTTAGACAGGAGCATATAAGGAGGGTTTGACCGGATGTAGGTAAACAGTAAGTAAACGCAGAATCAGAGATTGAATGTACCCAAATGCAACCTGAAAAGCAAATAAAAAAATTAATAAAATCTGCATTTAAAAACATTAACTAGTGAACAGGAGAGAATGGTTTGGACCAGGTGTTCACCAGTTACACTGTGAGCCCCAAAACACTGGCCAATAGTTTTCCAGATTGATTTTGGAGTAACAAGTAGAAAATAGACCATTTCAATTTCTCCAGCAGCAAGAGCAGAAATGATGGCGCTGGAGCTTGTCCATACCATTACATAATTACCGTTAAATAAATTTAGCCCTGGCACTGTTTAATACAAAGTTATCGTAGCCATCCCTACTCAGTTCCTTTCCCTCAGATTAAAATGCGTGGAGTAAGAGGTAATATTTACAGATTACTTTAATACTTAGATGCGCTTATTCACGGCATCATCTAGTGAGTAGATCTAGAGTTTCAAACCTGTGGGCTCTTGATTAGAAGACATTTGGAATAGTCACCTCGGTTTCCTGCTGCTCTTCTCTGTGCAGTTATCACAACATGATTATGTTCCACACTGCTCAGCGTCTTGCTGCACTACAACAGTTACACGGTGAAAACAGACAATGTCGCAGCTCCCGACATCAGTTTTACCTCAACAACAGTCTCGTCAAAATACTTCTTCTTGATTTCTGGTTCCCAGTCCAAGGAGAGATAAGAGCGGTCTGTAAAAAGATGGGCAGAACGTAAATATGCTGTAATATTTACAGCAGTTAAAATGACTTCAATTATTGATTAATGCTGTGATTACATGATCGAGGAAAACCAAAAAAAAAAAAAAAAAAAAATAACTTTTCTATTTGCCATTTCAATGATGCTAAAACAAAAACAGTAAAGCCCACTTCCTACCACTAAGTCGGAGGTGTCCCTCGTCAAAGCGGATCTGCCTGGTGTCCTCCTTGATGAGTGAGAAGTCAGTTTTTCCCATGTTATTGAACTGGAATGTAAAAAGTCTCTTCCTGCTGTGTCCGGACGTCTGCTGGCCTTTGGTGGAATTCTGTGGGCCGACCACACCGTTCTCAAGCTCATTGTCCCCACCGACAGAGTCCTCCGACTGGCTGTTGTCGTTTTCAGAGGGCAGCTCCTGATCCTGGCTGGACTCGTCGTCCTGCTCATCGGTCTCCATCTCACCTGAAAGACGGCAGTAGAGCTTTTAACAGCAAACACTAAGCAGCACACTTTAAAAAAAAAAAAAAAAAAAAAAAAAAAAGGCATTTCAAAAGGTCAGAACTTTACAAGAAAACTGTGTTGGTGCACTTACTCGGTGACCCCTCCTCCAACAGTCCATTAGTGGCATTACCATTAACAGTGTGTTGTTTAGATGGCTGTGTCTCTTCACAGTCGTCCTCTTCTTCCTCTACAGAAGATCGCACAAACCGACTGCAAACACAAAACCACTTTTTATTCCAAGCACAAGTTTTTGTTTTTATTTTCTACTTCTAAATTTCACAGCGTTGATTATCTGCAAAAAGAGCCTGTCGATTTTTGCTGACTTACCAGAGGCGCTGGAGCAGCATGTTGTAGAGCTTGTCTTCACTGAGGGTTCTGGGGACGGCGATGAGGAAGGGTTGTCCAAACAGCGGCGTGCTCGTGTGGTTATATCCTGACTGCTTGTACTTTTCTCTCAAGTGCACTGGGATCACTACGTGGTCTGTGTCCTCCACTCTGTTCACCGCCACCTCAAAGCTGCAGAGAGACATGTGGTGAATCCTTTAGAGTCACGCTGGTTAAGCAAGATGTCGACAAACCAATGAAAAGTGAAACTCAGCATCCTAGTGTAAAAAAAACAAAACAAAAAACCTACGTTTTTGAAAATGGCACATGCCTGCAGTTTGTTATATCTACATAATCTGCAGACGTGTTGTCTGTCAGCTGCTCATATCTGACACTCACACATAAATATCATCTCTCTCCATAATGCTGCTGAGGTTTTCATTGGTGGCGAAGATCCGGTGGAAACGGTGGTTATAGATGTCAGTTACAATCATCTGAAGGATAAGAGACGGGAGAGTCAGTGCTGAGAATCCTAATTATGGCCAGCAATTAAATTAATCTGCCAACACATCTTAAAAAGCCATTTAGTAGATTGGTAAAACGAGCTTAAGATGACGGGCAACATAACTTCAAATCATGAGAAAAAACTTTTTAGAACTTAATTAACCAGCCTGTATTTGAAATGATCTTTTTCATAGTTTAAATTCTTTCATAGTCCTCTCAACCTCTGCAAAAAAAAAAAAAAGCACCTTTCTTTTGTATCTGCACTGCAGGAACTAGGGATACTTCCAAAGCCCTGTTTCTGGGGTTTGTTTTACTAGTACTTCAGGATGGCGCAGGCTTTGAGTGACAGTAGGATACACTGCTGTAAATGCAACCCGGATCTGAAAGACCAGGCTTAATTAAGCCTATATGGAGGAAATACAATGTGATTTTTGACTCATTTGACTCATTTCCCTTGCGTGTTATCTCACTTTGTGACCTTGACGAACCACACAGAGAGAAGTCATGTAGGGAAAAAAAATGAATAACCTAAAACAGACCTACAAGAAAATAAAGACCACACTGATTAGTGTGGCAGCTTTGCTATTCTGTCTGTGCAACATGTACTGTAACAGCATAATAGCAGGTTCATACATATTGAATTCCAGTTCCCTTGGTCTCTAGTTATCCTTTGTGTCCCTGTTCCTCACCTCTCCCTTTATCTGAAAAATATGCAACATTTCCCCTCACTAGCTTCTGTAGCTCAGAGGACAACGTCTATTAAAAAGTAGATGTCAGCATTACAACATGATAACAGAGGCAGGATTCCTGCGCAGGCTGATGCTAAATATTCTACCTTTTCAGCAGGCACGCCTGACAGGTTGGACAGGGAGGTACACAGGTCAGAAATGTAGCCCACTTTCGGCACAGTTAGTTTGTACTGAGGGGAAAAAAAACAAAAACATGATTACTGCCTGCTGTTCATACATGAAATGGCATGATACTGCTTACAGTAGTCATTTTTTTCCCCTCTCTGTGCTCAGCTTGTTACCTGTGTGGGTTTGGCCAGAGGGTCCAGTCTGACTAAATAAACTTCTAGTGTCCGTTCCTTCTTCATGGGCAGTGGCAGGGTCAAGTAGCAGAAAGGATCAAAGGTCACAGAGACCTTCGAGCACACAGGACACACCAGAGTCGACTTGAAAAGACCGTGGAAGATGTCCACAATAATGGAGTCATTTCTCTTAATGTGGTTCTCCCACGCCTCCTCTGCCACAACCTGGCATAAAAAACAAAAACAAAAAACAGGTATACACAAAAATTTAATAAAATGTAACTAAATAAATAAAATAAATCTTTTTTTTCTTTTTTTACTTTTATCAATCCATTCATGAACCGCTGGTCTCACCTTATCAGGCCGACCATTTGCATCCTTGAGCTGAATGTAGGGCTTCTTTCTGATGCGGTTCAAGTCCTCATGTAGGCCATCCAAAAGGAAAGCCAGAAGCTCATGAGAGTCCTGCTGCTGGTAGCCCGAGAACTGGGGAGCAAAGCGGCCCACCTGGGTCTGGATGAGTGGGGAGGGGAGAAAAAAAACAAACATACTTTTTGGAAAAAACACATGGGTAGAGGAGCAAAATCAAGTCGGCCTCATCATAATACATCACACTGAGTAACCGGTTTCTTTCAAAATAATATAAGATGTCCATGTTCTCTATTCTGTAGCCCATAGGTCTTAAACTGAAATGGTTTTAACCTTTATACGCTCAGAAATAAGATTAAGACTAGCTGTTGCAATTAGCTAATAAAAATATGAAAAAGGCATAGTTAAAAACACCAACATTTTATCACTATTAAATCAACATTCCCAGAAGCAATTTCAAAATCTTTAACTTCATACAAAGTGCTGTTTCTATTTTGCTTGTAGATTAATTACTTCATCTGAGTGAGAAAAATCTAGTCTGTTTTGGGCCTGAACAAGTGCATTAAAGTCACGGTTAGTGTATATGAGGTCTAAATGTGACTAACTGAGGAGCTGTACCTGGATGTTAAACTTCGTCAAATTTCAATTTCGATAAACTTCAATTCAAAGAGAACTTACATCTTTGAGCATGTCTCCTTATCTGTAGAAAGTCTGCGACTCTGATGAAGTTATTAAAACTGTTTATACTAGAAAACTATTTTAATTAACAACAACATGGTTCATTTTCAGCACTGGCTTACACAACAGCTCCTGGTGTTTAACACAATGCAGAAGTACCACTTTCAATCACTTTAACTTAAATCTGACATTTGTCCTTGTCAAATTTCGACAGTGAACAAATCCCTGTCTGTCTGTCTCTTTCACTGAGTGCACTGCTGCCAGCTCAAAGTCTTTCGTTATCTCACTTACAAACATAATAACTCTGTTGTGTTGCAGCTCTCATCCAGAGCCAAGGAGAAAAACTCAAAATTGTCTGCTGTGATTTCAACTGAAGTTCAAGGTTTCCTACAAAGTCTTTGATCCATCTTGTCACAATTCACCTGGAAAGGGGCACATTCTCAAATACTTCTTTTTCTCAGAGGGCACATCAACTCAATTGTTTGTTCCCACTCTGCATTACTCAAATTCTTGTATTTCTCAATCCAAATTGCAGTAAATAAATGAATGTTGTTTAAAATTCTTCACTCTGGATCAATATTTTTAATTGTTAGTTGACAGCTTCCAGGCTAGCAAACTCAAATCTTTCATAGACATTGATCAATATTCACATTTGCTTACTTGCACCATCAAAATTTCAGGATAAACACACTCACCTTAATAAAACACTCAAATTAAAGTGCAAGTGACAAATTTTCATTTCCCACAAACTACAAAAACAAAAAAACAACAACAAACACAAAAAAAGCTATTCTCTTATGGGGAATATTTGGTGGCTAAAAGAGAGAAAAATGATTTTTTAACTATGTTTTAATGTCCCATCGACCTCACAGGGCCTACCAATGGACTGGATGTGGCCGGCGGCCATACAATGTCCATGTCTGTTTATGCATTTCATTGGGGAGTGCCATCATGAGATTATTAGCTCCTACAGATTGATGCAAGCCTTCATCTGTCCAACATCGATCAAAAATAGTTTTTTAACACATGTGAAGATTCAAAGATGAAGGTTCCTTCACACATTTAATATATTTTTTCCAAGGAATTACCTTGAAAGGCCTCGGGGTGACGTAGCTGTATTTGCCTGACCACAGCTGTTTAATAAGCTCCGCGTAGGCTTTGGCAATCTCCCCCTTCATGCCCAGTGGATTGTCCTCATTCAGCTCATCTGTGTACTTGTCTTTGAGGAAGTACTCCGTCAGCGGAGGGGTATTGCTTAAACACTAAAACGCAAAAACAGGAGAGAAAAATATCTTTCAAATTAACTGGATTTTTTTTTTTTTGAAGTTTTCTCTGTAGAATTTCGAGTAAACATTGGCGTGCTAATTAGCATAGTTCCAGACTCTAAAGAGCTCCATGAAAAGATTACCTGCACAGCAGAGTTCATGAAACAGGTGTTGCCCAGGTTTGAGAGTCCACACAAGCCTGAGCGCTCGCTCTGCCTGCTCTGGTCCGAGTAGTCATAACTGTTGCTGTAAGGGTGGTAGGATGGTAGACTATAGCTCGAATTCTTCACACTGTACAATCAACATACAGACATTGAGAGATTAAACAGGGTCGTTTGTGGAAAGTCATGAACACTGATGAACAGAGAAATCTAATACTAACAGACAACATCTACACTAAATCAAATTAAAGTTTTTAACAAACAACAAAACTTTACAAAGACTAGAAGGTACACAGCTTCACTATTTCATCCCCTCTCTTTACAGCTTCCTAGACAATTATTAAGAGCCTTAAGATAGGCCTGCCCAGCTGCAGCAATCAGCAGACCTCTGGGAGCTCGATAAAGCAGCGTTGGCCGTTTCTGGCTCCCACTGGTCAAGGGAAACTGCTGCGATGGCGGTGGAGGCAGTTGCCTCGCAGTTCAACACTCGGTGGTCGACCCTCCTGCCATCCAGCTCCACCGCCTCAGGCCTCAGGCACCACCAGCAACACAGGAGCATGACATCTCAGCCCCACCCCGGCCCTTGATGGCCTGCATGTCCGCACAAAACTAGACAGCCAGCAGCTTCGATGGGGTTTTCTTGGGTCCCTTGTATGAAAAGTTTGGGTATCTGAGATCAGAAAGGACGGTCCGGCTCCAGTTTTGACTGTTGAGTCTTAGTCTTAACTCAGTTCAAGCCAATCCAGCTCCAGAAGCAGTTTGAATAGTCCAGGTGAAGTTTAGGCCTGAATCTGATTCCAAGTCCAGCACAGGCCAACCTTTAAAACTGTACAATTCAGTGCACACGAAAGCACACATTCTGGTCTGTCTTAGAGTTAACTGGTCAGCTCCCCTCTCCTCATTTCTCCCAGTCTTCTTGTTCGGGCTCAATCGCCTGTCATCTCATTATCCTCTCTGCTTCAATTCGTTTCCCCCCCCGTCCTATGCCGTCCTGTCCTCTGCTCCTCCCTCTGGCCTGCCTGCTGCTCTCTGCTGCTCTACGGCTACCAGCAGATATTTATAGCAGCAGCAACAGCAGCAGCAGCAAGGATGCTCAAGACTGCTGCTGCTGGAGGTAGAGGTGCACAGAGAAAGAGGGAGGGCGGGAGAAGCAAAGAGAATGGGGGGGAGGGGCGGACAGTACAAGGGGGGAGAGGATGACAGAAGAGAAATGAGATGGGGATGGAGGAAGCAGCTGATCCACTGCATCCAGCTGAGGCTGCAGTATTCACAGGACCAACTCACATTTACAGAGAGGAGTCGAGACATACATACAAAGACACATTAACACAATCATGCCAGCACGTAATTTATCCCATTTTCTCACACTAGCATGCATATATCACTGTTCTCACTTTACTCTGCACACTAGCACAAATTCCTGCTCTTTTTTTCCTTCTTTTGCTGGTAAAACACAACCTCTGACACTCTGGACTAAGTAAATCACACTTTGACACACCCTTCTTTCATCCTCTTTAATATGTCATTGCTGTCTCCATGAGAGGTTTGAAAGGGGATGATCTAAATAAATAAACTCCAACCCAGAGAAAGAAGTGGTTTTTTAATCATCAGGGGCAGTATGTGTGTACAGGCAGGCGATGAGAAGGTGAGAAGTGGGAACAGATGAAACGTATTCTGAAGGTCACTCAGACTGCAGAACATGTGCATCGCAATGAGCTCGGAGGAAAGGAGAGGTAAAGGGATCAAAAGACACAGAGGGAGAGAGTGAGTGTGTGAGAGGAGCAGAGACTGGCTGCCAGAATCAGGGGACGCTACCTCGCAGGACGGTGACACTTAATGCAGTTGCAGAGCATCACTTGCTGAGGCTAAACCGACCAGGCCGAAACCACAGAATCAAAAAGACAAGGGTTATGTAATATGGGTACACTTCATATGAAAGGGGAAAAATTAATTAAAAAAAAAAAAAAATCCCTATGTATAATTCAGAGAGAGAAAAAATGACAGCGCTGCTACCAGAGTGAATCAGGGACAGGAGAGCTGCTGAGAGTAAAGATCCAATTTCCCCAAGTCACCCACTCTGTGCATTCAACAATCCATCGACTGTGCAGAAAAAGATGCATCGGCTGTGGCAAAAATGTGCAACTATGCTTCAAGTACAAGTCAGACGTGCGAGCTGAAAAAATGTCTGAGAAAGTATTTTATTGTGATACTTTTACGAATTCAAAGAAAGGCTCGGTTGATTTTAACACCTTCATTCTTTGTCAATATTGATTTTTAAGGTGGCCAAGCCTGTGACTACCATTTCTGCATTTCAACAGTACTGAGAAATGTGATGCACAATGTCTATTATCTACCACGCGCAGGCACACACACACACACACACACACACACACACACACACACACACTCCAGCATGCAGTAAATCACACGCATTACATGAAGGGAGGGAACAGTGAACAGTGTCCACTGGACAGCAAAGGCAGTAAGCTCCACCCACAGAGTGTATGTGTATCTTTTGGACATGGCTGAGAGAGCCTCTGGGTCAAACAATACACAACAAACAATGTATTTAGGCAAGAGTTCAATATTCTCAACACGTAGGCTAGCAGTAGAGCTGCATGACTGGGCATAAACTGAATTTCTTTTTGGAGAGTAATGCAGTCACTTGTTAACCAAGTTGCATTTTACACTGGGACACAAAGAAAACAAGACTATAATTTTCCATTGTGTCAAAAGCACAGAAACTGCTTTCTGTTAAACTGCCGTCACAGATTGCAGAGCATTACACAAAAAAAAAAAAGACTTAAGAGGGCAGTATATGCTGGAATTTAAATTTAGGGTACAAGGCTAGTCTAAATGTAAGAAACTGCTCTGTTTGGCTAACATTAGCACAGCTAATCATTCAGTTACAGGTTGGCTTGAATGGGTATGACAAGACAATGCTCCTGGCATGTGGAGGGTGGAGTGCTAATTATTCTACAGCCACCAGGCAGTAGTACCCTGTAGCTGTAGCATAATCAGCTTAACATAGTAGTATTTCTGGCGCCATTTCCCAGGTTAGCTACAATGGCATTGCAAGCTGACTTATGTCATTTATTTATTTTGATTTTTTTTTTTAACTAAATGCAGAAAGGAAGATCCAAAGTTATGAAAAAGCAGATTCCACCCAAATTCAATTGCCTGATGAGTCAGACAGTTTTTGGCAACTGCGGTCTATGCTTCAGGAAATGAAGACTGATGAAATGAGCAGTCATGTCAGTTTTAGCAAACAAATGCAAAGATTCTGTCCAAGTCTCTGTGAAGTTTGTGGATATGGGCATAGTTTTAATAAGAGGCCACATGCAGACTCCCCTCAGGACTATCAGCCACAAAGAGGCTGCAGGTATTAGAAAGACATTTAAAATAGGAAGTCTAGTCTGCATTACAGATTTATAAATCTTATCAATCACTGAACCCTAGAGTCAGTTATTCCTACTGGAAACTTTATGGTCTTGTACATTATGTGGGAACAGGAGAAAAATCCTCTGACATTACCAGCTAATCTACTAGGAACATGAACTTGAAAGTAACTGACTGACAGCATGCTGTCGTGTTGTATTTAAACAAATGTTCAAGGTTTAAGTTTTTAATTTTCCTGAAAGACATATTTAGATGTAGTCTGGTGTTAAATCAAATAACATACAGAAGCAAAACCTCGTGGAATGTTGCTAGATGAAATAACCACCACATTAGCCCAAATCATGCAACCACAGCTAGCCAGTGCCATCATCAATTGGAAAATAGATTTGCAAATTTGAGTAATATAATCAGAAGCTGAGTAAGGCACCCAGAGGCTTTGTTGTTAATAGAAAGAGAGTCTACTGTCACTGAAGAAATTCTAAGAGATCAGTCCAACGCAAGCGCCCTTCCCCCCTCTTTTCTATCAGCTCTTACAGCTGAAAATGCATCATCAGGAGATTTAGAACACCCAAATTACAACCAGAGATAGACCTGTACAAAACAGAGTTAGATGAATTTCATAGTGAGAAGCTACAAACAGCTTCAGTAATGGAATTATGGAATGAGTCTAAACAGAACTGATAAAACAGTCAAGAAAAAGTTTACATAAGTTAAAAGCAACAAATTTTTAAGCCAATTCCTTCCAGCATTCTGGCGACTTCAGCGTGAAGTTCTGTCCTGAACTCCAGGCTGCACATCAGGCTCCATCTCTGGCTGTTCCCATCCAAACCCACCCCTCTGCTATTCAACCCACAACTATGCCTTACTTCCTGCTGTTGAAGCTGCTGTTATGATTGTTTGTGAGAGATGAAGGCGAGATCTTTGGCAAAGCAGAGAGATTGGAAGCACCAGATGACCTTCAAAAGATAAAGAATAGATCATGAATTAGAGTGGAAAATAAGGAGCTGTTCCAGAAAGCTGAGTGCCGATCAAATTAAACAGCGATGAAACAAAATAAACGGAGTGATATGTCAGTAGGGATGGGTACCGGTGTCCGGTGCGTTCTGACATAAACGGTAGTAACCAGACCGAAAAGCAGCGCACATTTCGGTGCTTTATTTTCCTGAGCTGTGATACACTTCTAGCCAATCATTTTAC
>NW_005187415.1:2267694-2269052 GCF_000239375.1 Pundamilia nyererei
AGATTTTGTATTTACTTTTCTTTTGCCAATCAAAATAACAAAGTATAATTTTCACCATACAATTACTAACCCTGTCATCTCCTGGACTGTCTGTTTTGGGCTCTGGGCTTGTCCTTCCCAGCACTCATGAGACTGCTTTGCTGCACTGTGGTATGAGGTGCTAACCTGTTGACAGTGTTGGGAAGGTTAATTTTAAAATGTATTCCACCAAAGATTATAGAAGTAATGTATTCTGAATACTTTCCAACTACATGGATGTACTATTGCTGTGTGATTTATTACTATTACGGAAGGCTACTCGCCATACCAATACCAAGTAGATGTTAAAATCATAATATAAATGAGTAACAGTAGGTGGACATTAGGTAAGGCTGCACTTTTTGCTGTGATCTCGTATAGAAAACTATCCCACGCGTATATAAAACAGGTCCGCGGCTCCGAACTGTAGTAAAGGGACCTCTGGCTAATACGTCGGCTTCGTGTTGGGCTCGTAGCTGAAAACTAGCTTTACTTTGTTGTCTGGGTCAACTCTGCTTGCCAGAGACAGAGAGAGGCGTTGAAAGGCTGCTCCAATGGAGCTTATTGTTTCAGACGAAAACACGAACACAGTGTACAGTCGAGTCTTAATAGCTTACTTACAGCTGGGCTTGTCAGGCACTCTTTTTGGCTGCAGTGGTTATTATTATGTTTACATGCTTCCAGCTCCCGTTTCTGCTCCGTGGCAGCTCGTACTTTTCCTTTCTCTCCCTCCCTCGCTCACAGACACATAACGGGTATGGCAGTCCATTCTCCCTGCAGCACAGACTACACTGCCCATGAGGCTACGTTGTTTAGGGCGATGCCTGTAACACTCTGCTATTGCCTTCATATTAAATCATTTTTGTATAATAATTTTTAGAGGCTCTTATTGCGCGTTTTGTTTGGGTTTCCACCGGCGTGGAATTACCAAAAATTGAGAGACCATTGCCTAACATATGAAACAGGAAAATACCGCCATGTAATCCACTTATTTCAACAAACTAACTGTATTCTCAATATCACCTATTGAACGGTAACTGTAACAGATACATTTACTCATATTTTGTATTTTAAATACGTAACTCCGGTGCATGTATTACGTTACTGCCCAACACTGCCTGTTGATGAGATCTTGTGCTGTTCCTAAAACACCGGCCTCCAACTCCTACAGAGACACGGGTGTCCCTAAATTTAGCAAATATTAGCTTCAGGCTAGCTTGCTACGACGAATAGGCTAATACCAGCATTTTACCACACCAGATGTAGCTAAAAAAAACTAAACTAATGTCCAGTCCAATGGGACAGCAAGGAAAGATGACAAAAAATGATTACTTACTTGC
>NW_005187415.1:2269905-2312257 GCF_000239375.1 Pundamilia nyererei
CATCATCATAGCTACATGCGGCTGTCTTCTTGTTTGATGGCAGATACTCCCTTCACCCTGGCCAAAAAGGCTAAAATGACCAAAGAAAAAGAGGGAAACGGCTAAACATGAGAGGTTTTTGGATAAAGTTTGTGGTTTTTCCATTGTTTAAGCACTGCTTCCAGCCAAGAGTGATACCATATATGCCCCATAGCTGCAGAAAAGGCTAACATTTTTATCTTTTTACAAAAACCAGCTGAACATGAGAGGTTTTTGGACCAATTTTGTGTTCTCCATTCTTTAAGCACCGGTTTGAGCACCGTTTGAGCAGCGGCACCGTTTCAAAAGTACCGATTTGGCACCGGTATTGGATAAAACCTAAACGATACCCATCCCTATATGTCAGCAACAAAAGGTCGAGCAAAAAAAGAAGGAAACTCAGGCAAAGTCACAAGGGGCGGAAATCTTTGACGATGATGCAGCGCTGCAGTGATGTGGCAGGGAAACTTTAAAACCAATACACTTTTAATTCTGCAGGTTTTCCAGAGAGGAAGATAATGGCAAGATTGATGGGAGAGATCCCCACAGCAGGAAATCTGATGTGGTGTCACATCACATTACTGTTTTTCTTCAAACTGACTACATACAAGTTATCTGCCATTCAATAATACTTTGCTTACGTGTAGCTTTTAGTAAAGTGACAGTATTGTTAGAGTACAAAGTAGGAATCTGATTCCACTACTGTGGTACAACTCATTAGAGCGAAAGAAATGTAAGCCAGGCAGTGTGTCATTCACTCACTTGGGTGCCGTGGAGCCTCGGGGCCATGTGCCATCCTCGCTCTTCTGCTCTATTACGAGAACCTGCGGGAGAAGGCAGAAAGAAAAGAGGGATCCATCTGCTTCCACTACTTTAAACACACCAGACATTTGAAATTCTACTCTGTGTCCAAGTGTTATTGGTTTGCTTTATCTGAATTTATCTTCCCAACAAGTCAAAGATCCCCGATTTGATCTCACACAAATCCCTTTAGCGTCATTCGGAGTGGCTGTAGCTCAGGTGGCAGAGCAGGTCAGCCATTAACCAGAAGGTCAGTGGTTCGATCCCAGGCTGCCTCCTGGCTGCATGCCAAATATCCTTGGGCAAGATATCCCATGTTTGCCTACTGGTGGTGGTCAGAGGGCCCGGTGGCGCCAGTGTCCGGCAGCCTCGCCTCTGTCAGTGCGCCCCAGGGCAGCTGTGGCTACAATGTAGCTGCCATCACCAGTGTGCGAATGTGTATATGACTGAATGTAGTGTGAAGCGCTTTGGGGTCCTTAGGGACTAGAAAAGCACTATACAAATGCAGGCCATTTACCATTTACCATAAAATTCTCCCCAATGGAATACGTGGAGCTACCCCTGTGGTGAATCCTTGTGACAAAGCATTGGCTGAAAGTAGCTATTATATTTTATATGTGACAGCTTTATAATCCATTTGTGGCAGCAGGGTGGAGTACTGGTGTGTAAGGTCATGACTATGCAGAAGAAGGCACACCCATCCTTTAGAAAAAAGTAAAAGATATTGTAGACAAGGTGCCTCTAAATATGTAGAGAAATGTCACCAGGTTTGTCCCACAGACGGACTTCCAACTCTGGCGTCATGACCCAAGTTGTCAACGGAGGTCCTTGTTTTGTTCTGCAGCATTGATGAGTTTACTGTAGCAACAAATAAAGCAGTTCTTCACTTGGTGCAGGTTTTAATTAAAGAGGCTTTCAAAAACAGCAGAACAGTGACTGCTGTTACCAGATTCAATCCAGGACAAGGGGACTGGAGGGCATCTGGCCACCCAGCACACTAGATTCTTCAGAGTGGGCAGAATGGTCCACCACACTGAAGGGACATGGTAGAAAAGACTTGAAGGAATTGACTTGGTAGACAGAGCTTTCAAAATAACTGGTGACATGACTGCAGATAACATCACTCTTATATAAAAACTGTGAAATACTTGAGTCTCCAAGCATACTCTTATTCTACCTGTCCAGCCTCTCCAAGTCCTGCCTATCAGTGGGAAACACTGAATACCATTACTGGGTTAACGTGATTGTAGCAGCAGCAGGTAAGTGGGACAACCCAGTGATGTGGAGCCTGCTGAGTCACTGCAGCCACATGTTTAAATTAATAAATATGTAAAGTCCGCAGTCAGTTTGATGTCAGGTTCTATGCGCGAAAATTCTAGTTCATGAGCCGGCCTCAAACTAGCTTTACTATAAGGTCTTTAAAGTTGAATCTTAATTTCAGGAGTTCAAGTGTTCTAACTACAGGCCTTTTTCTTGCAACAGCTAGAAAAAGGCTAAACAACACAATCTTGTGGTTTTCCATTATCTGCAATAGCTGTTTATTTTAATTTTAGATAGGAGGAGCAGAGACAAAAAGAATGGATGGATCAACAAAAATAACCTCTTGGATGCAGATTCCAAGTAGATCAAGAAAAGACAAGTTTTCTGATATGACCTGAAAAAGTACTCGTATCTGCCAAACAATACGAGGGAAACCATATCCAACGGAAACTAGAACTAAAACATCTTTTCCTGAGCTCAGGAATGACGGTCTATAGAGCAAGCCATATTCTTACACATCTGACAATTTTCTGAAATATCTTGCCTCTCTTGAAAAAAAAGGAACCCTCCAGATCCAAATTCTTCTCACATAGTGAGAATTTGAGAGAAGAGTGGAAAAGTTCAAACCTGTCCTTGGTAGAGGCCGGCATCTTGGATGGTGCTGTCAGGTTTGTTGAGAGGCTCAAAGGTGTTGCTCATGTACCTGTTCCACAGCCTGGTCTCCTTCTCATCTGGGATGCTGAACAGCTTCCTCATTTCCTTCTCAATCATATCTACAAACACATTAGCAAAAAGATGCAGTTAACACTGTGCGGTTTAAAAAATAAAAAATAAAAAAAAAGGCATGACACTCATGTGCACAAACAAAATGTGAAATAAAACAACCATACAAAAAAAACAAAAAAAACAACTCCATCATCTACATCAATAGAATAAAGTAAATATTTACTTGGACACAGTTTTTCAAAAACAACATGAGCAGAGTGTTAAGTTCATGTGTTTGAATGCACGCAGGAGGTGATTCTAATATCTGAAATCCCAAGGGTATATTTAGATCTATGTTGTATATCATTTGTGCTTCCAAGAATGTTTTCCTGGCTCAGAATGAGAATTAGTGGGGTGACCATGCACATAAACACAAGTCTGTATTTCTAATCTTCGCACTTTACTGTTATCTAACTCAATAAACAAAAATGTCAATCACGCTTGAGTAAATAATTTTGAAAACACGTAAAATTTATTCCATTTCCATTTTATTTTCTTTAGCACAGCCTGCTGAATTATAAACAACAACAGAAACAAAACAACGGTTTTTACTTCATGTTTCAATGCAAGGATACAATAGCTAGTATCCATACACTGGCAAACAATATGGCATTTACTAGCGTGTATCTGTTGTGTCACAACTGCATAATACTTACAAAAAACAAACAACAAAACAAAAACAAAACAAAAAAACACTTAGTTTTATGTACAAGATTTCTTTGTTTCCGCTGCAGCAAAAAGGGGAAATAAATCATCATGTGGCAACAATAGTTGGAAAAACAATTAATTTAAACACAAATACCACAAACAGTAAATGTATTTATATATAATTAGTGTGAAATGTGAACTGAGATCCAAGGAACTCTGGAACTCTGCGGAAACCAGTGCTTACTACTGCTTAGGCAGTGCCTACCTATTGTGTCAGCTTTACTGAAGCGTTTGGTGATCACATTGTCCATATTGCTGTCTTCACAGAGCTTCAGCTCGGTCAGGTACACTTCTACCTTGCAGTGCTTCACAAACATACCCTGTTCAACCACCTGCAAAAAGAGGATGATTATCAATTTACTGCTTTAAACCATGATTATCTAATGTTAAATTACTACGCAAAGAATGAGGGACACGGGCCTAATTCATGAGTAACCCTGTATGGTTTTGGGCTGTCCCACACAAAAAGATCAATGTAAAAGAACCGTGTAGATAACTCAGAAATGATTGCCTTAGAGAAGTCTAACGTTTGCACTTACAACGGAACATAAAATTTAACTGTGTAAAAATCTCACAATCTGACCGTCCACTAATCAGCCAACAGGAATGTAGCACTACATTACACCACAGACAACAGTAACAAGTCAGGCTGAACAGACAGAAGTAAAACATGAAAAACTAAATGTTTAAGATTCCAACATAGATGCAAGTTTGGCTGAGTCATGCCAGCCGAAGCCTTTGACTGTATGATGTTTGTCCAATTGTTATCATGCCTGAGCTTACCTTTGACAGAAGTTTAGGCACCCAAAAAGAAACCGTGACACCAAGCTGGCAAAAATAATCATGATGCAACCCTTAACTCATGTTTATCAAATTCCTGCTAGACTGTAAGCAAACTCCTAAGTTTAACGTGCTAGAAAATGCTTAACAAAATGGATAACAAAGCACACCAAGTTCTGCTGCGCTGGTCTCTACTCATCTGGAGTCCTGATACTTCACAGTCAGAGTGAAGTGCCTAAATTAGCAGCACCTCGTGGAAACAGCTGAGGGGTCCCAGCCTATTTATTTCACCCCTGAGCCCCTCCAGCACTCAGACACTCACGCTCCTAAACTGCAAAAGTCCTTCACACACAGCTTAGACTCTCTCAGCACCACAACCCTCCCCTACTCAAGGCTCTCGGTGGGCTAGTACACCTCAGCGCACAACCCATCTGTGAGCTCAGTCAACGTCCAACTCACCACCAAGCTCTGACACATTTTCTCAAATCAAAGCCGAGCCAAAACCATTTAGGCCACCCACGCCGCTTCTCCTATACTGGTTCGCCTCTCCTCGCACTCCTTTGAAAAGCTTACGCGCTGCTTCTCTTAGTGTGACCTCAGCTGGCATTCCTCCGCTTGGAAAACAAGGACGCAGGAGCTCTCCACCATTGTTGGCAATCAAACCACAAGTGGAAAGCGGAAGGAGCCACAGTGTCACACCAATGACTACAGTCCTACAGTCCCCCCCCCACATACCCGCACCCTCAAGTTGACAATCTAGAAACAACAGGGTAAAAAGAAGAAGAAAACCTCCTTCATGTTGTGTCTCGCAGATCGCTCCATGTAGCTTTTCAGTCATCCAGAACGTTGCCTGAAAATAGAAACCTTGCAGCTACCCGATACGCCACATGACATACATGGCAAAAGAGGAGGGTCAATGTAGAGGGGGGGGGGGGGGGACAAAAGACAGACTGATAGATATGGAGAGGGAAGAGGAAGTGCTTCCAGCAGCCATGATGCCATGACTAGCGAGATTTGAAGAGTTGCTTTGATAGCAAAAGTGCCATCACACACAAGTATTCAACTGTAATCACAAACATATAAGCATTCTTCATTTTTTTACTCCAGCAAACCTTACATACTCTTATGCTAATATGGAAAAAATAAGCACACATACTGCGTTTCATTCATAAAAGAAATGAATGAAAGGCAACTGGGTTTTTTTCTTTGTGATAAGTAAACACCCAGTTTTTCACTATTAGTTCTGAGATTCTGTGTAGAGTACACAGAGTAAATCTGTGTAAATCTACCTGACCAACCAAATTACATCAAAAATGAATGTAATGGTTAACTATTCTTTGCAGTTCTTTTTGTTAAATATCTGTCATCATAGTCTTTTACTATTCACTGTTCAGCAACAGTGACACAAGTTCAAAGTTCCTTTTCCAAAAGTGCTGCATGTCTGATTTTCCCAAACAGCCTTATTAGCACAATGTTCTCCCTTTTACCCCAACACAAGTCACACTGCACATTAAACCTTCTGATTCTGTATATGAGAAAACAATCTGAGCTGGCAGCAGAACAAATGTTTAAAAATCCATTCATAATCTTATGCTAATAACTGAACCCTTACCTTGCGAGCGATTGGCTCCTGACCCTCTGTGAGTCCATACCAGCTGACGAGTTTATTCCAGCCTTCTGTTGGGACCAGAATGTAGTCAAGCTCATCAATGAGGTGTTCCTTGATGGCGAGCACATCCCCATCTAGAGGGAGGGAGGGTCATACACGTGCAGTTAAACAAGAGAGGGTAAAAAGCACATTCTGTGGGTCAACACTTACACTATTGATAACACACAAAGAGCAAGGTGAGCTGGAGAGTTTTCTATGTCCCCCCTCCAAAGAAAGGCTACTCTCTGGTTAGTAGACAATGTTTTTGTGTGCGTGTATGTCACTTGCCCACGAAGCTAACCTACCAAAAACTGCTTTCCCATACATTTATCATATACTTTTAGAAGGGATAAAATAGATATATAAAGAGATGGACTATTACTTGACTTACCTTTGAGAAGACCAGAGTTATCAACCGGTCCTGGGTAGACATTCTGGTCTCCCATCTGGTATTTGTCCCAGCTGTCAAATCCCACATATTTCTTCCACTGTTTGAACCAGTGACTGTCCACTAGGTACCTGCAGAGAAAGCAATCAAGATTACAACATCTCTACTAAAAGCAAGATGTGAAAGTCAAGAGTTATATAAAAGGGATGGTGGGGTGTATTAAACTATTGGGCTATAAACCAGGTTACCTTGGGGCTACCTTGTAGTGAGTACCCGAAACAAATCTGGTTTTGGGAGGCATACATTACACAGACTGACAGTTGTAACAGTAGCTTTTAGCCGCCGTCTTGAGTTCAGATTGCTACAAGCCTAGCCAGCTGGCTCTGTGATTTTGACAGGTGTTTTTTTTCCGACTCCGCCCTGCTGAAGTCGGGGGATGAACCCACTGACAGGCAAACCGCTTGGATCATCGGCAAGCTAACCAATTAGCTGATAGCCTGATAACTATCTGTATCACTCAAACGGCATGTAGCCTACCTTACACATCCACAGAAAATATGTGACACAGTTTTTTGGAAGTGAAGGGTATAAACACCAAAATACAGCATATAAATTTAGTTTAACTGTTTTAAGTCTTAGCGAGAGCTCAACCAGCGCTAGCCTGCCAAGCTGACACATGAAGCTGACAGGCAGCCGTTAGCTAGCTCGGCGCTCACTGTCAACACGGCCCGGCCGTTTTGCTTTCACATCCTCCGTGGGGTTGACAGGCTCAGCAGACCCAGCCCAGAGCCACGCAGTGCCCTTGAAAAGATCACAGTCAATTCTTACCAAGTGTCTCCCTTTCTTAGTTGTGTTTTCAACAGTGTCGCGACCTCTCCTCTTTGGGTATCCAGATCAGCCGCTCCTCCTTCCGCCATCTTTCCTTAGACATTCCCCGGTGCATGGTGGGAAAAAAAGCGGCGCGTCATAGAGGCACGTAGAGAGCGACGCCGCTGCTGCAGCCAATCATCACAGTGGCAGCGTGACACCCAGTGGCAAAATTATTCTAGAAAATGTTTCAAAAGTGCTCCATCATTGTGGATGCACGGGCTTACAGCTGAGAAAGAAACTGTGCCTTTCAAAATAAAGATGAGGGGAAACAATGCAAGTGACACTTTTTAACACTCCGTGAACACTGTAGAAGAGAAAATCACCAAAGAGGCCAATATAAAGAATCTGAAAGTTGAACCATTTATAATATTGCAATTTTGGGAAAAGTACTGTGAAAGCAGAGTTTTATAAACTGCCAGTTACCTCACACTATAACATATCATACACCCGGAAAAGGAAAACAATTAACAAGTGAATGAAGTTCCTGAAGAAAATGTGGTCTGAATGCTGAAAGCTCAGTGATTTGAGTTTTCAAAGCTGGAAAGTAGTTGAATATCTTTAAAATGTACATTAGGAAAGCTGACAAATGACAAAAGAAAAATCTGAATGAATATTGAAAGCTCATATTCTTTAAATCACTTGAAGATTGAAGAAATGAGTAATCATCACTGGCTGCTATGAACAGTTTCACCTTCAGCAAAAGACTGACTGAGCCAAAGTGGAAGTCTCAGTACCTCAGGGGGTCCTTTATACTAGCGGCTATAAGACTGTTCAATGTACAATAATAAAAATAATATTATTGTATCCACATGTTTGCATATTTGCACATAGCCATTTTATTTGTTTATATATTTTTCATTTTATTATGAATTGATATGGTTTTGCTGGGCTGTGCCATGTTATGTCTGTGCTAAACTGCCATAGCAATAATTTCCTGCAAAGGACTATAAAATAAAATATCTCTGGAGCTATCGTTCAATCTACAAACCTACTCCTGCAATAGCTACTCGGGTACCTTGATAACACACTCAACATTGTGACACAGTGGTGCTCATGTTCACTGAGACTGGGATTTCTACACGACTGCAAGTCAAATACTTCCACTGTAATAGAAGATTATGAACTTCTGAAATTTTACTTTTGCCAAATAATGCTCATATAATAATAATAAAAACTAAGACAGAGACCAGTCAATATTAATAAACCAATAACAATATATATATATATTTTAAACTAACTGTAAACAGTAATCCAACTCTGGAAAGTAACTGAAACTATACAGGTACCTTTAATAAAATACTTTATACAAGCTAAGCTCTTGCAAAGTCCACAGATGTTATACTTTATCACTTTACAGAACATGACTGTATGAAAAAACCCAAAACATATCAGTAAAATCCTGATGTGATTTGTTAGTGATTTGTTCTCCATTTTCATAAAATTGGAGACTTTTGATAGTTATGGACTTTTTCTCCTTTTTTAAAGTTACATTTGTAGCAGCGGGGGCATGTTCAAAAGACACAGGAAGCCCAGATGCTCCAGCACTTGAAAGCTGCATGCATTTGTGGATTTGTAAAAAGTTAAAGTTGAAGACTCTCAAAACCCAACATGCACATGTGACATGTCCCTTTGTATCAGCCAAATGTATTCATTTGTATTTATTCATTTTCTAATATAAAGATTGTACACAAGTGTTTGGATTGGAATGTACCTTTGATGTTACTCAACTCATAACCATCAAGTTTTGTTAAACCAGACAACAGACACTGAAAACTTATTATATAGCATAATTGAAAATAGCGTAATTTTCAAAATGAACTACGTGTTGTATTCAGCAGTGCTTCCTCTTGCTAGCTATGAAAACCAGTGTAGCTGTAAGGCACTTTTACAGTGGCTTCACTTTTTCAGCTGTAACTACATCCTACGTTTACATACAGTCTGTGGTTCAAACCTGACAAAGTGGTGTTTTGCTGCAGGTTCCAACTTGAACAACATGCTTTAGAGAAATGAACCAAGCAAGCATTTAAGTGAGCTTTGAAGTAGGAGTTTGCTCTCCTTTAGTGCAATTGTCACAAGTGTCCACCTACAAGCACCAACCTGTTTTAAATCCAGTTGTATTACAAGCCAGTGTACACAAGGAATGAGGTACCATAGGTGTAAGCCTGAGTAACATAATAGTGTGTTTAATCCACCAGAGTTTCCATTTAAATAGCAGGTAAACACAGGCGTTACTGATCACATTAGTTAAAGGTCTGTGCCTAAGCAGAAAAGAACAATGGCTGCTGTGAAAAAGGCTCTATGCGACCCCCCCTTCCCTTTAAAGCTGCCATGCTTAACATCCAAGTCCCCGAATTTGGATTATTTTTTCAGACTTAGGAAGTTCCCCCTTTGGAGAGCAAAGGCAAAATGGTTCAGGACAACATACATAGATTTTTTAATCCGTACTTACAACAGTAACGTTTCTTTGTACAGTCATTATGCGTTACAGTACAAAAAATGAAACTACAGTTTATATGCCATATTAGTCCATATCAGTATTCTGCATTTCCATGTATTTATTCTGCATCCTATTATGTCTACTGTTAAGCATAATCTAATTTTCCCTAAATACAAAAGGAAAACCTCTGCAGTTATTTATCACAACATAACAATATGATACAAATATGACAAAACAGCCATGCAGTGTTGTCAGATACATAAAGGAGCATTAAGAAGTTGCTCTCTAAGTGTTAGGTGTGAACATCCAATGATTCACCTGTTCCTCCCGTGACTTTGCTTTTCTTGGGTTACTTATAAACTTTACCGATGGATTCACAGACTCAAGAACAAGTTTGTCTAAATTACTTTTGTCCCTGAAAAACGCTCCTTTCCACTCTGAAAATTCTTAATTCAAATGTCAGGATACTTTTTTAATTTCTTCTGCCTCAATTTATCACTCAAAAATCGTCAACCCACTACTTTCGCCTGAGTCCACCGTGTATGTTATGTATTAAAGTAAGTGGATCCCACAGACCACTGAAGCCTCACAAGTTGGAGTCCGCCTCAGAGACGGGGAAGTAGCCATTTGTAGT
Source organism: Pundamilia nyererei (assembly GCF_000239375.1). Taxonomy (NCBI): domain Eukaryota; kingdom Metazoa; phylum Chordata; class Actinopteri; order Cichliformes; family Cichlidae; genus Pundamilia; species Pundamilia nyererei. The sequence goes on from NW_005187415.1 coordinate 2,280,215, forward strand.
CTTGGTGGTGTCTACCTCTGGAGCAAAGATAGCCAGTAACCTCTCCTGCTCCCTCTTGGTTTTAGGTAAGTCGTCAGATGGTCTGATGAGCAACTGGATGCGCTGTGAACGAGCAAACAAAGATTAAAAACAGGAGCATGTCAGTTGGGCACAAATGTTTTCCTCTGACAGGATGATTAGCGTACCTCTCTGAGTGTCCCCTGGGTGGTGCTGATCTTATACACCATCCAAAGTGGAATGCAGACCATGGAAGAGAGAGCAAGCAGCCAGCCGATCACATATCCCCACCACGGGTACACATACTCATTGTTGTACTTCAGAGGAGTGTATTTAATGAGGGAGAATGCAAAGGTGCCCTGCAGAGACAAGGTAACAGGGTACGGCAACTAGTGAGGATCAACCTACTTTATTTCCTTTTTTTTTTCACTAATAGAACATTTATTGTCATTTTTGGAAGTTTATCTACTTTACTGAGACTCACAATGCACGTGGCAGGGGAGAAGAACAACCAACAGCACTTGATATACGGTCCTGGCCGGTAACCAATCATATCCTCAATGTTATCATAAAAGCGATCAGCGCCTGGAAAAACACGATTTAGACACATCTCATCGTGACACAGTGTAAAACTCCCAGCTGGGTTTCTGCCAGTAACTTGGGTGAACACTCAGAATTACTCGTCAAAGCTTGTGCTGTAATCTTACATGCAGTTCTGTTTGCTTACCGTAAACCCACGCAATGCAAACTGTCTCAAAGATGGACATGAAGAGAAGACACATGCCGCTGGCTGCATAGTAATCAAAGAGCTGAAAGACATACATGCCCCCCTAAACAGATACAAACCAAAGAGGTATAATCATACAAATATAGCTTACAGTTACAGTTTTAGACAGTTTTTTCTACTCTTGGCTCCGTATGATGTCACTGAAAGGAGATATCCCTAATATGGTAATCTTAGACACATAGCTTTTGCTGCACACACCTGCAGAACCCCTTTGTTTTTGTCTTTTTACAAGGGGCAGCCAATCAGAAGAAAGCTGGTTTAAAGGGTTTAAGGTTAGGATGGCTTATTGCAAAACTATTCTAATAAAATCCAAAAATAAAAACAGAGACCTGGAAATGAGCATAATAGGTCTCCTTTATCTAAAAATGAATGGTAGCTTGAAAACTGTACAGTAAAATACTGTTATATAGTATGGTGCTGTTATTATACAAAGACCCTGAAACCTTGAAGCCCAAAAGTTGACTATTTCAGCCCTCATCCTAAAATTGGGAGCATTGCATAACAATGCTTGTCACTTACCTGAGAAGGGTCGCGCAAAACCATTGACGCGCTTGTACTTACAAACTGAGGACTTGTTGACACCTCTACAGAGCATTCATGCTTCCAGCTGTGCAGAGGTGAAACCACGTCAACTACGTTGGATTCTAGTAAGAGTTTATTTAATCAGAACAAAGCATCCCACCACCAGCCCCAATCCCTCCACCCCAGCAACTGCCCAATTTGTTAAGAGTACCGTATGTGTTGAGAGACAACAGCTTTAACGTCACATGATCAAGCAAACTGCTGCTAAAGGCATTCATTCCTGTTAGGAAACAAGGGATGATACCACAGCTTTAAAAAAAAAAAAAGAATAATTTAAAGACACTCGTATGAAATCATTTACTACACACTACAGGCCAATTTTACTTCTGTACTTGTTGATCTTTGGCTGTGTGAATCTGTGTGTTTATAGTCCCAGAATGTGACACCTACCTCCATAAGCATGACGAGGCCCATGAGGAAGGAGACCAGGACCACGCCTAACAGGAAGAGCTCCCGGCGGTACTTTCGACGGAACACGGCTGGGTACATGTCGACGATGGCCGTCACAAGGCTCTCCACGCACACAAACTGATGTAGGAGAGGGGAAAAGTCATTAATAGGAATGCGATCATCACTAAAGCAATCATGAAAAAGAAAAAACATCAAAGTGGCGGAGCGTGTTATCTGAAAATGGTGCACAGCTTTGTACCTGACTGTCCAGCCCTAGAAAAACAATCATGATGAAGAAGAGGGCCGCCCACAAGGGAGACAAGGGCATCATGGACACAGCACGAGGGTAAGCTATGAATGCCAGGCCAGGGCCTGTGCAGAGACAAAACAAACAACTTAAATTGAACAACCACAAACCAACCTAAGTATCAAAACAAATTAGTGTCACTATGGGATTACTGCTATTTTGCTTGATATCAGGCCTCACCAGATTCTGCCACTTCTGAAATGGGAACATTTTGCTCATAAGCCATGAAACCCAGGATGGAGAAAATCGCAAAGCCTGCCATGAAGCTGGTGCCACTGTTCAGAAAGCACAGCGCCAGGCAGTCTCTGCAACAATATGTTAAGTGTCCTTTTACTGCGGAGTTAAGCATCAGATTCGGAAAGGCAATTATAAAGTAAGAGGTGATGATGATGATGATGATGCTTGAGTTAGTGATTTTAATTGAGTCTACCCACCTTGGCGACCCCCAGCTGCTTCTTCTTCTAAATATTAAGAATTACTTTGAATATAATCTTAAAAAGAAACTTCAGACTATTTAAAGGGAAAATTCACTCAAAATTTTTATTATTTTATTATTATATCAATCTTTTGATGAGGTCTGCTATGATACTTGCCTTATCTATTCTGGTGGCAGGCTGTAAAACTTTGTGCAAGGAATGTGATATGATTTGAGCCAGCCATGCGCCCTTCTGTCCGATGACAGTGACAGTGAGGTGAGTTGCTGGAAATATCTTGAACTTTTCCGTTAGTAAGCGCTGCTGTTTTTGCCGCTGTGAGTTGCTGTTAGCCTCTGTTAGCCAGCATGAATAAAACCTTCTTTGAAGTGAATCTAACATTGTATAACATAGAAAAGAAAATTTAAAAATACTATGTGAAACTTTAATCAAAGTGTTTATCAGAGGGAAAGTGCGATTTTGAGGACGCTGGAGTCTAGCATTAGCTGGCATGACGTTAGCTTACAACTAGCTGTTTTTGCTGTTTAGCTGGCTCGTTGACAGCTGTCTGGAGATATCAGGGTCACATGTTTAAGCTGCTCACAATAAGTAATTGAGGAAATATCAAGAATAAATATACATTTTATACGTGTTTTTATTTGTTAGAGCACTGACTGCAGAGGAGGAAAAGGATGATGTGTGAATGAGGGAGGAGATGTTGAACATATACATGTACAAACCTTAAATTGTCAAATATAGTTTGGAAGAGCTATTTGGCATGTTGTGTATGTGGCTGTTTTCTAGCCACCTACATAAAACGTGATTTTAAAAATGCCACATAACATGGAAAGTTATTTATCAGTTTCACATGGGAACTTTCTTTTTTCACTGCAGACGGAAGTGTGCACCAACTTCAATGGAGTGGTAATGTTTGCTAGTTGTACAATGTTTTGTTTGGCAAATGTACATGGTAGAAAGAAATTAGTTTGCATGTGAAACGGCTCACACAGTTTTTCAAATGCTTTGGTTGGCTGGTTGGTTTGAGTGCAACAAAAGTATGTAATTTTAACTTTTAATTTAAAACTGGGCAACTTGCACTAAAAAAAATCTAAAAACAAACAAATGTCATAAATGAGCAACTTATTGGCTTAAATAATCTTGAGAAATGACTTTAATCTATGTAAGCGTGTAATTGAATAAGCACATGGATACTGCATTGCGTACATACCTATAGCAGTTATTATTATATTTATTGTAACTGCCCAGAGCAGTCAGCGACCCCAGACAGATGGCATAGGAGAAGAAGATCTGAGTGCCAGCATCCATCCACACCTAACACAGGAGAGATATGAATATAGAGATATAGAGATTTCAAATGCAGTGCTGTGTGACCAGGAGGATTGATGTGCTACATCTTTCCATAGACATTCAGCCATCACTGACTAAAGCAGGTGGGCAAAAGTGAAATGTCTGTTACTGGGATTTGCTCTAGCTGAACATTTATTAACCATGCTTCCATAAATAGCAAACTGAGATGATATTGCACTATTTCAACAACCAACACTTGCCGTGCAACTGTTTTGAAACACCATTGGGCATTTATTTAGGGAGTTATTTTTGGACTTGGTCTGTAAATCTGAAAAAACACAATTAAAAAGTTTGCTTATTTGCCCCAAAATAAGCTAGATTCTTGTAGAAATCCTACTTCTCCCATACATTTTAGTTAAAGATTCTTTTGGTCACTTAAAAAGCCACTTTAAAAGGTCTTGTTCCATAAAAAGGGGGGAAAGCCTGATTTTGTGTCTGCCTTCAGCTCAGTCCTGGTAGATCTTGTGTTTACAGTCCCAGTGGTGTCTTGACCTTGCATTTAATCCCCGCGGTCCCTGTCTCTTTCATGGAGAGCAGATGGACCCAGCAGAAACAAGTTCCCCCCCAACCGAGAACCATGGGGTACCTGCTCTTGGTTCATGTCACTCTTTGAAAATTTTGTGACTGGTCTAAGTGAGTTTTGTGCAAATGATCTTCATACCTGTGGATCTGCCAGTCGCCCCAAATCAGGGTAAAGGTAGAACTGGATGCCGATTCCAGCGCCAGGAAGGGTGAGTCCTCTGATCAACAACACAATCAGCATCACGTAGGGGAAGGTCGCAGTGAAGTAGACCACCTATATCGACACACGCATATGTGCAAACAGGAAACATGCCAAAATAATCACCACATGACATCCATCACGTACCCCAGAGCTGCCTCTGAGTCCCCCTCTCACCCACCTTTCCTGTGGATTTCACCCCCTTCCAGATGCAGAAGTAGCACATGACCCAGGCGATGAACAGACACAGGGCCAGGTCCCCATTCAGCGAGCCCATTTGGTCAATACCTGGTGAAATCCTTAGTGCTCTTCTCCTATTGAAACGGGGGAAAAAACACACCAGTGACAAACCATCTAAATCATTAAGTCACTATCTGCTTTTCATCGAGGGTGCCACAACTCACTCCCAGAACTCAATGACAGGAGAGGTGGTGTTTGGGTTGATCATTTGGTCAGTTGAGGTGTTTCTCCTCTGAAACTCCACACAGTTTTCTGTAGGGGAAAAAACCACATAGAAATTATTTACCATTGCACTATAAGAAGGGGAAAAATACATTCTAAGAGGAAACATTCACGAAGCTTTGTTGTGTTACCTGTATTCCATGTATTGTTGCAGGAAGACCAAGGTAGGTCCCAAGAGAAGGAGAAAGACAGATAGAAAATCCCCCAAGCCAGAACGATGATGTAATAGAAGTTCAGCAGAGTCACTATCACTTGGGTGCCATAGCCAAGACCTGCACAAATGATATTTAAATATACGTAACAATATTCACCTTTATAATTAGTATATTCTGAATATGAAAAAATATGTATGCTTAGAGCTGATGTTGGTCTTCCAAAACAGAATAATAATGGAGATGAGGAAGAGAGATCGCCTGCTTAAATTTGAGACTGAATTTATAATCCTTCTTTTTCACGTACAAAGTCATGAAAGATCAGACACCATCATATCATAAAGACCTGATAGTCCCATATTATCCCAGTAAAGCATGCTGGTTTGGACTGAAGGCTTACTTGTGATTTGTAGAGTTTCTAAAAATAGAATGGGAGACAGAGTCTCGGGGTTCAGGAAGCAGACACCCTCTCTACTTTTAAGATTAGGCTTAAAACTTTCTTTGATGAAGCTTATATTATACTTAGGGCTGGATCAGGTGACCCTCAAACATCTATTAGGTATGCCATTGTAGGCTCAGGCTGCTGGGGGACTTCCTGTGATTCGCTGACAATTTTCATTTTCAGTCCCTATGAAGCTATTTTTTCCAGATTACTCACTTCTGTGTCAAAATCTAAGAATGTACGTCTCTTTTCTCTTCTTATGCTCCTCCCTGAACCTGGTTCTACTGAAAGGAAGTTCTTCTTCCCCACAATCACCAAGTGCTTTCTTATAGAAGGTTTGTACATCAGTGGGGGTTGCCTTTCGCTAACACTGGAAGTTCTTTACTTTACAATACCACGTGCCTTCAGGAGATTCCTATTCTGATACGGCACTATACAGATAAAACCAAATTCACCTGAATCCTCCTTACCTTCAAACAAAGGACTGATCTTTCTCCAGCAGGTAATGCCTCCCTCACTGGTGTACTGGCCCAGTGCTACCTCCAGGAGGAAGACGGGAACACCACAAGTAAACAGGAAGATCAGGTAAGGGATGAGGAATGCACCTGAGTTGAAAAAGAGCAAATGATTAAGGGTTAGAGTTTATACTGAAGGTATACTCTGTTCAAATGCAATGTATTTCTACTGTCTGCACCTTTAATATTGAATCTGATTTGGAATAAAGTACAAAAAAATAAAAAGGAAAGGAGACCACATAAAACCATGAAAGCCCGCAGAGAGGCCGAGGGCATGTGGCTTGTTCAAGTTTTCTGCCTCTCTGCAGAAACAGCTGCTGTGAGCGAGGAGCAACAACAGCTGTCTGACCCCGCTCATTCCCGAACTCTGACCCCGCCACCCCATGGAGGGCGAGAGAGAGAGAGAAATGGGTATCTAATTTAGCAGTCAAACAAGCATAACATGCAGCCAATGAAGGAAGAGCTGTTTTTCCAAACAGATTTTCAGAAACTTTGAATGCACCCATTTTTACTTCTATCATCAAATCAATTTAAGGATGAATTTTGCCTTTGAATGAAGTCTGCAACTCGCGATAACAAGTTTTGTCTCTCATTAAGTCCATTAGTGAACAGAGATCAATTTCAGAATCTGATCGATTTCAGAATAATACTAAGATCTTCAGGTGTTTGCTTAACATACCTTTTGTACAAATTAGTGACATGCATGAATTAGTTGATGGAAAACTGCAGAGGAGCACTCTTTATCTTCTCTACTTAGCTCATCTTCCCACTCACCTCCCCCGTTCTTGTAGCACAGATAAGGGAACCGCCACATGTTGCCCAGGCCGATGATGGAGCCGGCGACTGACAGAACGAACTCCAGCTTATTGCTCCACTGACCCCTCTCCTCCATCTTCACTTCAGAGGGTGGCAAGTCACTGGCATGGCTGGTATAATTGGCGAGGCCGGCGTTGACAGAGTCTCCTGTACAACAGATGTACACGAGGATTGCAGTAGGCCATGGAAACTCGATGGCTGACACCCATATCGCCTGAATTGGAAGCCGATGTGTCTGCACACAACTTTTTCTGGCTGTAGAGCGCACCAAGTTCAAATATATGTGCACTTACCTTTCATTGTGGTGTCACTCTTGTGACGAGCTTGAAGCTGAATCTGTAGGTTTCAGTTTGACTGGGGCCAAGGTTTGACTATTTAACGTGGCTGGACAGAGAGGTGGGGTTTTGTAATGCTAAACCAAGGCCAGCCTCCACTCTTTCCCTGCATGGGGTCCCTTCCAAGCAAAGTACAACATCCACCATGTCTGTACTGTTAAAATAAGATGCAATGTAATAGTCCAGGGGGATGACATTTGACCTGTCAGCCATAACTCATGTTCTTGTTGCAATGCACTTTGGCTACATAGGTCTAAAGAAACAAACATACATGTTTGTTTACATCAACAGATGCATTCTAAAAGTTAAACTAGTTGATGGAAGGTTTTCCACAAATACGGTGCTAAGGTCTGAAAGAAATACATGTTTTGCTATATAGCAGATAGACCATTGTTTCTCCTTTCATCTATGTTTAGCATTTTGGTCAAAAAGTCTTCTCAGTGGATGAGTCTGAAGACACAACATACAGCAGGTGGTGGAAGATGTGGCTGCATAACAAAACAAAAGTTATGTAATTCTTTGAGTATCCTGCAGCCCACCGTGGTTGCCCTTTCTTTCTGTCTGATAGAGGTGCCTCACTCAGACGGTTGCCAAAAGCAGACGGGGTCAGTTCACACTGGATCTGACCTGTCTGAGTCAGGAGTGGACATCAGCACAACCCTCACCCTTGCCATAATCCTCTACTCGCCCAACAGACCTGCGTACAGGTAGTGATACGTATAAGCTTGACCAGTTAATTTTTCACCGTGATAATCGAGGCCCTGCTTTGAAAATGAATGTCACATAGCTGATGTGAGGTTTAAACCAGTTTGAAAAGAAATCAATCAACCACTCAGTGACACATCTTGAGGTCACGCCCCCCCCGCCTTCACAAACAAGAAGTTTAGAAGAGGAGATGGTTGTCGTTTGTGTGCTTCGTCACATGGAGAGAAAAAAAACAACAACATTGCAATTTGTACTTATTTGACTAGGAAGAATTTATTAAAGGTGAGAAACAAAACAAAACAAAACAAAAAGCCACAATCCATTGGTTTAACTGCCTTAAAAGCTATGTACATTATAAATAATTCCACTACAATACAACCATTTGTTTTTCCTAGTCAAGACCTACTTATTGAGATGTTACTGTCTCAAGGGCCTGGCAAGAGGGACAGAAGGGGAACTAATGTCCTGGAGCTGGGAACAAATTTGTCTGTTTGCCACTGAATACAACAGCTGGAATAAGTGAGTGTTTGACTGCAGGTAAGTTATTAATGCCTTGTTACTGCTGAACTGAGGACCAGGATGAAGACGGCAGGTTTTTCTAGACCTAAACTGCTGTAGGGGGATTATACAGAGAGGCCACAACATTAAATCCATCTGCCTAATATTTTGTGAGTCCCCTTTGTGACATCAAAACAGGTCTGGCCCTTTGAAGCAAGGTCACAGGACCTCAGAGGGTGTCTTCCGGTTGCGGGCGCCAAGATATTGCAGCAGATGCAGCGATCGGGCTTATTCTGGTGCATCCTGTGGATGGACTGACATGTGGGGAGGCCATTTCAACACCTCGAGTGTAATGACGAGCCGTTTGTGAACAGGACCTCTGTCATACAGGAGCAAATTAGCCACATTTGGGTGGATGGTAACAGTATCACCCACATGAATACCGATACCAATGGCTTCCCGGCTGAGTGACGCACTGCAACGAGATGATCGAGGTCATTCACTTTACTCGCTTTTGGTTTTTAATGTTGTGGCTGACACATGTAAAGTCTGTTTGCAGATCTCAGCACTCGGAAACAGGAGCGTTTTTCTTGTGCTTGACACTCCCAACAGTTACAGGAACTGTTAACTTGTCTTGAGGTTTAAAAAACTAGCCTGGATACTGGGCATCTTGTGAAGTTCTGTCATTGGCCCATGTTTTTTTAAGTGCTAACTGCCCTGCTGAGAATCCTGCTGTTGCTGATGTGATGTCGCTGGGTTTAAGTGAGAAGCCGATGACCAGGAGGCAATCACCGATGACGATGGCACACTCTGCACGCTGCTGCCGCACATTGACGTTGTCAGCACAACGACGCTCTCCTCCGACACCTCCTCGACGGTCATTCCTCCACCGGTGGCCTTCCGGGAACAGTCCATGCAGATGTAGTCCTCATTCTCGGCCATCTCGCATGACACACCCACACAGACCTGGTGGAACCACTCGTCACAGCCGCCATCACACTGAACCCAGTCGACCTGGGAAATAGGAGAGAAAAGAACAAAAAACTCACGTGATGAATTCAGAAATGTGAGTGAGTGAGACAATGACAATGACTTTGTCAAGCAAGACACTAAATTCAAAGATAATATTTAACAGCACTCAATCACGTCAGTCTGGACAGTGAAACAAACTTGCTTTTTTCACCACAACAACAAATTTGAAAAGAAGCTGCAGCTTTAATTCAAGAATTTTAATGAACATACTGCATTAGCAATTAAAGAAGTCTGTTTCACAGCTACAAGTCAGTCACTGTTCAACTAATGTTTGATGTTATTTACTGGAATACATGACTACAACAGAGTAGATCATCTTGGACACACTTCAATTGTTGATTTTCAAAACATTAGAAATAACAAAACAAAAACAAATGTATTTACCAGCGCAGCTAGAAAAAAGTGGTTTTTGCTGTAACGTGAAGCTAAAAAAATTTGAAGTAAATTATTATCATTTTCTTTTAAAGGTTACCTTCCTTTCAAAGTAGCGACTAACACAGCACTATGCCATCTTTTTGGGCTACAGTCACGAGTATGCCCTGGATAAATCATCGGTTAATCAAAGGACAGAACTGTAGGGCTAATGATTCCTTAGATTTGATTGGCAGCGCAGACTCAAGAGAGAAGAAGACTAGCCACTGGTTAACTTTGTGCAGTCTGCAGTAGTGTTTCTGATCAAGACGACATCAGGTGGCCTTGTTAATATGTTATGTCTAACTCTCTTTGAGGTGTTCCAGTGCGGTTACCAGCTGTTACTATTCAATAAAAAGGTACCCGATGTTCATTGTGAGAAATGTTTGTTATCCACTCTGGTTTAATAAAACAAACACACATTCAGTGAACGACACCACAGTATTTCCCAGTCTCCTCAGATGGAATCATCAAACTGTCGAGCGGCTCTGTATGCAGACTGATGTTCCGTCTGACACCATGCGAACATCACGACACAATCATGGAGACCTACAGTTTAACACTGCAGTGTGTTTGATTTCGTGCAGTCAATATGGGCTTAAGGGAATTTCACAGTGCAGAACATCAGTAGATACAGAGCCCTGACAAAATCCACATCAAGACTTTGAAAGCTCTGCTCGTGCTTGCTGTACAACTAATCATATGCCAGCAAATCAACTGCATTTAGGGGTGTAGACAACGTCAACATGACCTGATGCAGTTCAACTTGAGCATTAGAACAAGGAGGAAAAGGTGATTTAGGTGACTTTGAATGTGACATGGTTGTTGATGGGCTAGGCTGAGTACTTCAGAGACTACTGATCTGGGGTTTACCCCACACAACCATCTCTAGGGTGAATATCTAGTGAGCAGAAGTTCACTGGGAGAAAATGCTTTGTCGATGCCAGAAGTTAGAGGAGAATGGGCAGACTACTTCAAGCTGAAAGGAAGGCAACAGTAAATAAAACCATGTCCTGACCATGCCACTTAATGACCACCGTATACACACTTTGTACATAGCTTTGTAGATGGCTACTTCCAGCAGGATCACGTCACAACGCTCAAATCATCGCAAACTAGAATCTTGAACATGACAAGGACTCCACCAGTCACCAGATCTCAGTCCTCTAGAACCCATTTAGTGCATGGTGGAACGGGAGATATACACCATGGATGTACAGCTGACAAATCTGCAGCCACTCTTTGATGCTGTCAGATCAATATGGACCAAAATCTCTGAAGAATGTTTCCAGCACCTTGTTGAATCTATGCCAAGATTCAACAATATTGAGAGCTGAGATGCATCCAACCAGGTACTAACAAAATGTATTTGTAGACATAAAATTCTTCATAATAAACTATATTTCAGTTCTATTTCAAGGACGTAGATGTGGTCTACTACCTTGAATCATGTGAGATCAGTTTAGTTTCCTTGCTCCCCAGGTTTGAGTCCACATTTAAACCAGGTGAGCAGGGAATAACCTCTGAGACCACGATGGATCACAATAAAGTAATGACACAAATAAGATTAAGAATATTCAACAATTTTTCAACATATTATATAATGGTAAAAATGGTAAATGGCCTGTATTTGTATAGCGCTTTTACTAGTCCCTAAGGACCCCAAAGCACTTTACACAACCAGTCATCCACCCATTCACACACACATTCACACACTGCCATCACCAGTGTGTGAATGGCAAGCTACATTGTAGTCACAGCCACCCTGGGGCGCACTGACATCATTAAGTTTGATGGACACAATCTTAATGTTAAGATTGTGTCCATCAAACATCTATGATTTCCCCTTTGTACCCCTTTCAACACACATCTGGATCTACAATGGTGAAACTCGGTCGCAAGTGCCTTGAGGCGATTGTTGTTGTTGTTGTTGTTATTTGGCACTGTATAAATGAAACTGAATTGAAATGTTAGTTAGTTAGTTATGGAGGATAATGACAGGTGTGCTCACCTTATCTTTACACGGCCTCTGGCAGTTTTTGGCTGCACACACTGCATTCTCATCATTGGAGTCCTCTGCCCCCGACCAATCATACTTCGAGGGAATGTCAAGAATCTTCTTCTCCTTCCTCTTCTCCATCCCCTCCCTGATGGCCTCTGCCTTTGCGGCCGCTTTCTCTTTCCTCTTTCTCTCCTTCTCCTCTTTGGCCAACCGTTTGGCCAGTTGCTTCATTTCCCGATTCTTTTCCAGGTTGATTTTAAGTTTTTTCTTTTTGGGTTTACCCCCAAGGCCGAGCTCCAGACCCACCCTCTTTAAGTCTTTGGACTTGGGCAGTCGGATATCTCCCATCGCTGAAGTTCCACTGGCAGCTGCAGCAGCCATCAGCATGTGGTGGTGCTCGGCTCTTTCCAATTTGCGTTTCCGTTTCTTCTCGGAATCTTTGAGCTTGATCTTCAGAGGCTTTTCAATCAGAGAGTCGTCAGGCTGGAAAGAAAGGAAGGGGGAGGGGGAAAAAAAAAAAAAAGAGCAAATGAGAGCGATCACTGCCATTTCTTATTCTGCATTTACTGCATACATTGTGTGTAATTACACCATCAGAACAAACAAAAATGATTAATCTCAGCATTAAGTCCCTATCCAGCTGTGCAATCAGGTTGCACAATGGCTGAACTTCCTACCTCCATGACCTGCAGGAATCTCTCCTCAGAGGGTGGGTGAGTGGCCTGCAGGATTCTCCAGATGTGCTGGGTCTCATCCAGGGACACCTCCAGCAGGTCTCCAAGCATCATCAGGTCCTCCAGCTGGGCTTTAGCCTGCGGGGACAGCTCAAGAACAGGTGGCTCAAGGCTCCGAGGTACCAGCGGGGTCTTCCTGGGCTGCTTTCTGGGTGTACCCAGATCTGAAATGTAAATATTTTGAGTATGAAATGGGAATCTCCCAAGGAGTAGTTAATGTAATTGTTTATTATGCAAATAAATGCCAAGAGGAAACAATGGGTAAACAGACTCAAAGCAAAGGGATTGTATTAAATAAATGCGGCCTCACTTTGAACACAGGACTTGGAGGCTGAAGAGTAAGCGTGCTCGACACAGAAGGAAGGCGTGGCAGCCAGCCACATGTGACTGACCACCTCCTCTGACTTCACGGGAATCTCCTCATCACAGAACAGGTAGGGCTTCACCTCACCAGGGTCCTGGAGCCAAACAGTCATACAACAACAACACAAGAAGTCAAAATAAAGTCCTATGACACCCCAATTTAAATCACACCACTGATGCCTCCCATACCTTCATGTCATATCCGTAAGTCTCCCTGATGTCTTCGTCTGAATCAGTTTCCTCGTCGTCGTAGTCCACAGAGGGACGCGGTGACGTGGCTCTGCTGAAACCAGACTGCTGGAAAGTTTGGATATGACCCTGGGAAACACACACAAACACACACGTACTCTTTAAAATTTCTTCTCACAGGAAAGGTTTTATCTACTGAACTTATCAAAGAAATAAAAGCAAAACAGCAATGATTCTTCAGCCTGTTGTTGAATAAGAACTGTTTTGCCTGATAATTTCCCTAGAGGGTAGATTTAATTTCAGGTTTCAACTCACCAGTCTGAAATGTGAACTTTCAGACTGCTAAGCCATCCACTGGCCTTTTTATCTTTTTACAGACTCCTGCCCTCTGCTGGTGAAGTGCACATTTACATCCAAAGCATCAATCTGTATCTCAAAGAGAATTTCTAACCATGCAAAATTATTAATGATCAAAGTACCTGTAAGTCAGGATTGGCAGCGGCTTTCTGCAGCTCAGCGTTGATGATCTTCTCCGTTTTCTCCCTCGCAGCTTGCTCGACCATACGCTGACTCAGCACAGACAGCTTCGCCAGGGCCGAGGACAACTCCTCTGTGGCCAGAGCTTGGCGTGCTCGGTCCTGTTAAGAAAGTTTAACCAACATAAGCGCAGGTAATAAGCAGAGACCAAAAGAAAAAACACTGAGAAGCTCGTATGCTACCAGTTAGGCATTGTAATTTATATGCGTACCTGCCAGCTCATTGCCCTCTCAGTCAAACACTGCAATGCTTCTCCTTCTGGCAGACGCACTGGTAGCTTCTGCAGTGAAACTAACAATGACAGAATGGTCTCTAATCTCGGCCTCCGTGATCGCTGGCACAGCGGACACAGGAATTTGGAGTCTTTACTATTGCTCTGCCAATTCACACCAATCTTCTTCTGAGATCCAGTCTTAGGCAGAGGGACGCAAGCTCCGTGGAACCAGTCTTTACAAAGTTCGCACTGCAACATGAAGCCGCTGGCAGTCTTTCGACACAAACAGAACTTGACCTCTTCGATGCGATCTGCCATGGCCATCTTAGCTAAATTTGCAGCTCGGAGTGAGTGAATGGACTCCACTTCTTTCTGCTCTTTGGCTTTGAAAGCTGCTACAACAGTAGAAGGGTCCCGCACCTCCTCGTAGTTCTCCTCCAGATCACTCAGGGTGTCTGGGTCAAAGCCGCCCCTCTCCTTTTCCATGAGCTCCTTAACACGCTTTCGCTTGCTCTTGCTGTTGCCGTATACGCCAATGTCCACACGAGGACTGAGGACCTAAGAGATATTTGTTATAATTATCATACAGACTTTAAATTAAAGATATTTAAATATTTCTGCATCTCAGCCACAAGTAACATCAAATGTTTCCATGACAGCCCACCTGGAGCAGTGTGTACGTGGAGTTCTTCTTGAGGAACGTGCGAGCAGTCCTCTCCCTCCAGGCTCGAGCTGCAGCTACCTGAGACTCCACCTGAGCTAGCGGATCGAGCCGCACAGGGATGGAGCGGCCCCTGGCCAGCAGGCTCTCCAGCTGATCCAGGTAAGCATAGCTGCTGCCGTTTTGGATGGCCTCCACCTTGGAGGTCCACTCCTTGGCCTTTAGCAGGGCCTCTCGGAGAGCCAAAATATTTGGTAGATACGCTGGGATGTTCCGAGCTTCCAGCACAATGCTCTCAAGCGTTGCCATGCTGTGACGAGGTCTAAGATTATAAGAGCACAAACAAATGTGTGAACCGTCTGATTTTAAAAGGTAGACTTTTATGGGTAATTTAGATCTCCATTCACATGTGAAACCTTACCTGGCCTGCAGGCAGGCGCGAGCTTTATCCTCCCATCTCTCTGACACGGTAAGGATTTCTTGGAGTTCAGTCATGGCCTTCTCCACGGCATGGTGCGGTGCCAAACCCACCCCAGAGTCGATCAGCCTCTTCATGAGCTCCAAAGTGACGCGGTGGGGCTCAGCAAGGGTGGCACGCACCTGAAATTTGATGATGTTCTCAGTCTCTGTTTTGCTCAATCTTTTGATGTTTATGATTTTGACTCATATCTGTCACTGCAAAGATTTTTCTTCCTTTACACTGGCACAGAACTACTTAGAAATCTAAATAGTTCTAACAATATGATAACATTCTACAGAAACGGAGAGCAATACGATGTTAGTCTTAAGTTGACTCCTTTTCATTTCCGCTTGGTAACAAAAGTGGAAAACCTTGTGTTTTTGCAAGGACAACAACTCATATCGCCTGATGTGGGCTCACCTCATCAAGCCACCGGGCCTGCTGGAGCTCCTGTTTGAGTCTGGGCAGCTCTGGCAGCTCCACATCCAGGCCACTGCCCAGATCCAACAGCGCCTGCAGCTTGGAGGAATCTGGCATCTCATCTGACAGCGCCACCTGGGCCCGTTCATGAAAGTCCTCCACATTCTCCAGTAACTCCTGGCAATACAGGCAGTGACAGACACATTTAGAGGTAAAGGAAAAGTAGGAAATGTCAGGGAGTGGTTTAAGAGTATTGGTTGAATGAGCGGGGGGAGCAGAGAAAATTACACAAGAGAGGCAAAAACAAAATTTAAAAACCCCCAAAACAAAACAAAAAAACAATTATAATTGGGATCTATGTATCGACACATGGAACTAACTTTGACTTGTCGCGCCTGGCTGATGATGCAGGGTAACCTGTACAGCTGCTCTACGAACGCTTTCAGCTCATCCACAGTCAATTTGGTCCGATTGCGATTGCTCTCAGAACGTAGGCGGCTACTGGAGATGCACATAGAAAAAGAGGGGAGAAAAAACCCCAAAGATTTAGTTCCTCTTTGAACAAAACCACCTACAAAATTAATACTGAAAAGACTTTTTAAAAAACTGATATCAGGCCCAGTAACTTGCAAGCGGTAAATCAGCACAAATCATTGTCCTGACCTGTGCCTCTGCTTGCGGCTGAGCAGCAGCTGGGCTACAGAGGAGCACGTCTCTGCCTCTTTGACCATCTCCCTCAGGCGACGGAACAAAGCGTTCTCAGGATACTTTCTGTCCTCTGCGTCCTCGAGCAAAACTTTGAGTTCAATGAGATCTGTGAGAGAGTGACAGAAAGAAAGAGCAGGAGAAAACAAAGATGAGAAAGGATTTAGATATAATAAAGACATAAATAGCTAAATTTAGGGAACAAAATGCTTGTAGTTTATAATGCAATAAAACAGAGACCTTTTTTGTTTTTCTGGTCTGCAGCCAAGGCTTCTGTGACCCTCTTTGCCCAGGTATCATAAGACTGAGCCCGAGTCTTCACGCCATACAGCATGGAGGGGAACTCCTCCAGATCATAGCGATACCTGGAATGGATTGGACAAAAACTGCACATGAAAATTTGTTTTAAGAATTTACTACCAACACAAGCTTGTGCAACTCTTAACATGATTAAAGTTTACGCCATGAATTAAAAAAAGGAAAAAAAATCCCACCTAAGACACTTGTCGCCAAGAGGACAGTCACAGAGATCTTTTGCGTGGTGGAGACAAACCAGTCGGTCTGGGCTGCAGGAACAGGTCAGCGCAGACAGGAAACAGGTGGTCTTACACTTGTAGCACTGACGCTCATCGTCCGGAACGAGTTCAAAAACCTCCAGCTCGGACGACAGTACCCCCTGTTGGCAATGAGGAAAGCGATGCTCAAATAATCAGAATGGGTTGCATTACATGTATAACATCCACAAAACAAAAAAGAAAAACATTCACCATTTCCTGGACAGCCTGTCTGAGTTTTGTTTCTTCATCCATCATCTCTTGCATTTCTTTATAGACGGCAGCAGCCAGCTCCACGTCGAGGCTCTCGGGATCTGCAGCCATCTTGCAAAGCAGCTCCTCGTGGGAGAAAACGCAGTACCGGTGGAGACGCCGGTAATGGGCAACACACTGACGGCCCATTGGCAACTGAAGAATGGGCGAAAAACGAGCAAAGTTTTGGCAAAATAATATACATAAAAAATTCAATATTTAAAATAAAAGAGGAGTTTGTATTTTTGCTCCCTCACCCAATCAGCTGTGCAGAAATTAACAGCCTCTGCAAAGTTGTAGCCCTGGTTGAAGCCGCTGTGGTAGGCCCGGGGAAAGGTAACCACAAACTCCCCGGCACACTGATTGGTCCTGTACACCTGAGGAGAGGAATATATATGTAATAAATAAACATGAATATCCATGAATATTTAACCAGATCAAATTCCAACCCAGAGTACGGGCTACATACAGGGACACCATGCTCCATGAGGACGTTGGGATTCATGATGGTGACAAGCTGATGAAGGAGGTCAGGCTGGGAGTCAAAAAGCTCTGGAGCTAACTTTTTCATGACAGCCTCTAATTTCTCTGCTGCAGAGGCCGGGACTCCATACCAAGTCTTGGGTTCTCCCCTGAAGAACAGAAGAAAGACATCAGAATGTTCTTTTAATATTTAGGGCTTCTATTGTACCATAACTCCACAGGGCAGACATAAACATAAGATCAACTATAAAAGCCCTACTGAAGCAAAGGATTACCACTGACATGCAGAATTTTGTTTTCATCAACACTACTACTTATCTGTTGCTTCCAAAACTATACTTCATAAACTTGCCAGTGAAGAAAATTGATGGAGTAGCTCCAGTGGTCTTCGATGTGCCAGCAGAAGGAGGAGAAACACATGCCCACGTAGAGCCAGGGTACCTTCATGCCTGAGATGTCCACGTTGATGTGGGTGAGCACAGATTGCTCCAGCACTGGCATGTTGTTCAAGTTCCAGCCTGAGTTTGCATACTCCTAACAGGAAAGGAAAAGGGGGCTTCTATTCAGAGCAAATTTGAAAGTATTAAATAAATAGACTGGAGGCTGGAGTTTGCTAGATGGAACCAGTCAATAAAATACTAAATAAGATGATGTGTGTGCAATTAAAAATATTTAGCAGAATATATGAGAAAATGAGCTGACAAATGTGCCTCCCCATCAGTGATGGCATTTGGGGGGGGGAAAAAAAGAAGAAAAATATTACTTTTATTAGTTTTTTAAACTTGACTGTCCATTGTACAAGTGTTTGACACACTCTAGGTAACCCCTGTGTTGCTTTTTCATTGGATTGCATACACAGTTTACTTGAACAATTCTGTCTCTACGTGTTACTTTTCAACTTTTGTCAAGTCAACACATCACCACGTTACGATATTTACACCGTGTAACCATCTTCTCACCTCCTCATCTCCCATCAGCCTCCTCTTTCCGTCCCTGACAGGGAATCCGCTGCCGACATCCTTGGAGCTGATGTCTGCTCCATACTCTACGATGACATCCTCCTCAATGCTGCTGACCAGACGCCAGAACTCCTTCTCCACCAACTCTGTGGGGACCATCTGAGGAGTGTAAGATGGATCTTATGACATATCCTGTTTTAGATCTTCGCTGAAAGGCTTGAGAGCAGCATCCGTTTACTCATTCTAGCTCTACTGAGTAGATTTCACATACATGAACAGGCATGTTGAAGTAGTCAGACTTGAAGTGGTCGGCCATCTCTCCGAAGCTTTGCAGGCTGTACTCCCTCACAGCTTGCTCGAAGCCAAATGCCTCCCTAGGCTTACTACATTCCTGTGTAGGAGCATGAACAATTCATTAGAGTTACTGCTGTTGAAGCCACGCCCATTGGAGTAATTAAACTTTAGGTTGGTTGCTAGAAACAGACTTTTGTCTCTCTGTTCTATATATTTCTTTCAGTCTTCACCCATATACTTGGTATGATGAGTACTATAGTAACTGTAAGAGCACCAATCTTTGACATGAGAAACATTTGTGGTATACCACAGATGGCTCAGGGAGAATAAAAGCACATTTCAGCGCCTACCTCAGCAACACACTTAGGGCACCGCCAGTCTCCTTTGGGTACGTCCTGCAGAGGTGGGATCAAGCAGAAGGTGTGGTAGCTGTCGTCACAGCCATCACACAGCAGGAGCCGGTCCTCTTCGTCCCCTCGTCCACACACAAGGCAGAGATAAAGGTCGATCTGAGGGTTAGCGCCACATTTTTATTTATTTATTTTTTTAAAGGGAAAACAAAACAAGATGCAAAAAATGTTGTGGTATTGAATAACATGGTTAATTTTGACACTTAACACAATGAAATGATGAAATCACACTCACAAAGTTGACCTCCAGAGTCTCCTTGCGTGGTCTCATCTTGATGGCGAAGGCCTGGGCTTTGAGGTGCCGCTGCTTCTTGTTGAATCCATCATCTAAGTGAATTGGAAAACTACAGTAAGAGGAGTGGCTCTTGGTTTTTGTGTTTAAAAACAAAACATAACAAAAACAAAGCCTACACAAGTCAATCAAAATTTTTGTTTACCAGCTGATACGATCTCCAAGCCGACCATCTTGGGACTCGCTCCAAAGATTTTAAGGGTTTTTGGCTCCTTGTTTTCCCGCTAGAGAACAACAACAATAACAGCATTAGACTGTGAAACAAAGTGATCCTGCTAAATGTTAAGACATCCTCAGTCATTCCTGACACAGTTAGGAATCTGGATGTGCAGAGGGAATGCCAAAAGTTAACGTGTCAAGCACTTTTTTAAACTTTTATTTTGGGGGACTAATTGTTCTGCTACAAATGATAACTTCATGACCCATTTGCAACAATGTTATCAAATGTTACACTCAATGAAACGCATTAGTGCTCATGGAATTTTTAATTTTAGGTCAGCGTGGGTTACACACTCAACTCGGAGTTAATGTCTGAGCAGCTTCACTTTACCTCTGATTTCAGGCGCCTGGATCGTCTCTCTGGCAGTAGCCGCTCTTTGGTTTGCAATCCATCACCTTCTCCATCTTTATCTTTCTCATCCTTCTCATCCTCCTCATCGTGCTCCTCTTCCTCTACAGCCTCCTCGCCAACTCCCTCATCTACCTCATCCCCATCATTTCCCTCATCATACAACCTTTGGAGGCCCTAATCGGAGGCAAAATGATCACTGAATAGGTTACCGAAGAAAACCAGGATGTTATTTGGCCCAAAGGTTATTACAAGCTATTAGTAACAGGACATTTATATACAGTATGAAGTGTTTTGGGAGAAACTTCCCTAAGTACTATACATATATATGCAATTTAGACAAGAAACCTCAGAATCTACTTATGATGGTCTAAAACATATTAGCTGTTGTTTTCCTCCCAATTATGATATAAAATGCAGTTAAACAGCATTCAGCACCACTCACAGTTAGTGTAGCTCCAGTCTGGAAGAGCTCATAGGGGTAAAGGATCCTCTCATAGTGAGAACGTAGAAGAGACCCGGTGCCTTTTCCAGCAGGGTAGCCCATTCGGCTGGCCACCTTGGACCATAATTTTTCTTTACACACCGTCTCAAAGCCGCCCTCGGATGACACAATCTTTAATGCACACAAGGAAAACATTTTTTTTTTAGCTCTTACCACTTAATCTAATCATCCAAAATATGTTTTAACATCATAAGGTAAAAAATAAATAAATAAACTTTTTTTTTGTGCTGCCGAAGGGTCCTTATAGGGCTGCTCGATTATGGCAAAAATGATAATCACGATTATTTTCACTGAAATTGAGATCTTGATTATTTGACGATATTTATTTAACCCTTTAAGACCTACCATAGAACCAAGTCCGCCAGAGCTTATATTATTTTTTTACATGCTGTAGTGCCATTTGTGGGAGCATTTCAAGTTGCTATACATCAATACAACTGTTATAGCCCATATTTTAATAATATGTATGCATTAAGTCCATAGTAACTACATTAATTGCAAAAAAGTGCAATAAGCTACAAAAAAATTGAAAATCGTTTTTGTTTTCTTTACATATATTTCTACTTGGAGAAATTTAAGAGGTTTATCCCTCAAAACTTTAAATACAAAAAAGTTGCAAAAAATAGTTTACAACAACAGGAAATTTATTTTGAGTGTCTTCATAGTTTTATTTTGGAGATACAGCAATTTTTATATACTGCAGGAAAAACAAAAAAAACAATCCTATGATGCAAATTTGCAAAGAAAACTATGGAAGCCCGTTTCCGCCACTAAAAAAAAAAAGAAGAAGCTAGTATCCATAACTCGAAATTTCGAGTTATTTTCTCAAAATTTTGAGTTATTTTCTTGAAATTTCGAGAAATATAACTCGAAATTTCGAGTTACATTTCTCAAAATTTCGAGTTAGCTCTGCCAATCAAAAATATATACGTGAATGAGGTCGCTTTCTTGTTACCCGGAAGCATATGGTGCAGGACCGCGCACTCAAAAACGGATCCCAACAAATTAAAGTATGTTTGCTGATAGTAACACCATGTGATTCAGCTAATAACACAGGGATTTCATCATTTGTGAAGCCAGGCTGAAAACACTCAGCAATCTGTGCATTCACGACTGGATGTAATACAGCTTAGCTGTAGCATTTGTAGCTGAGGGCTTCAGCTTCCGGGTAACATGGAAATGACGTCATTCACGTAGATTACTGATTGGCAGCGCTAACTCAAAATTTCGAGTTGCTTTTCTCAAAATTTCGAGAAAATAACTCGAAATTTTGAGTTATGGATCCTTTTTTTTTTTTTTTTGTGGCGGAAACGGGCTTCCATAGAAAACAGCAGGTGCATCAAAATAAACTATTTCCAGCAGTGCAATTCGAGTTCTAAGCATCCCAGGAACTATTCAGAAAAGTCAAACATTACTTATAAAAACACCAGTATAGGCTTTTAAGGCCTACAAGTAAAAAACTACATTTTCCGCGAATATGGCGTCACTTCCCGTTTCGGACAGGAAATGGCGGACATGCGATAGTTCGCGCTGACGTCTGTTTCAATGTGGGAGGTGTTATGAACAGCTGATCGGATTGGCAAAGCGTGTTTCTAGAATATTATGTTTTTGTTCCTGCAAGCGCTTTTTATGCAATTTTTTGCAAAGCTTTATGTGGAAGGAAACCGTGACCGAGGACAAGCTGATGGCATAAGATGTAACTTTCATATGCAAAAAAAATTGTTGCGCTAGCTTACATGATTCAGATTCTACAGGGATTTAAAAATAGTTACACAAAACGGAGCATGCTGCTCTGACCAGCTTTAAAGGGTTAACAATAACAATGTATTGAATAATGACTTTAAAAAATAATATAAAATAGTGTGCAAATACTGATAACAGTGCAAATGTTTGCAATATAAGAAATAAATGAAAAATGTAAACATCTATGTTTAGTGAACTTTGCAGTGTTGTTCTGTGGTGCAGCTACCCCACCGTAGCAAAGTTTACACACTGTGTCTACTTGATCCACGTCTGACTCCGCGAACCCATAATGTTTCCACACCACTGAAGTTTGGGGGTTTTTTTTACCTCTCTTTTCAACCAACGGCAGTCACTCTCCTCTCCAAATAACTTCTGCTTAGCTTTCCGAGCTTCCCTTGGGTCCTCTTAATTGTTGTGACACGTGTTCGAAATGCAGAGAGGTGCGCTCGATTTGCCACACGGAGCAGCGCGAGAGTAAAGCTTGAGGGAGGTGCTAATAATCGGCTCAGTCATTTTTAATGATTGTTGAAAGCCCAGATCGTAATCGTGATTAAAATTCGATTAATTGAGCAGCCCTAGGTCCTTATTTACAAAAGTTCACTAAAAACAAATAATCAATTTTTAGGTTAAAAAACAAAAATCTGAACACAAAACAAAAACAAACAAACAAACAAACAGAAAAAAGAAAACACATCCATGCTGACTGGTTCCACCTTGCTGAGCTGGTAGAGGTCCAACAGTTTCCTCTCCACATGAGGGAATCGAATCTTAGATCCCTGCAGCTCCCAAAACTTTGCAATTTGATCCAGAAAGTTGAGCTTTACGCGAGTGAGCGCCTGGAAAAGCAGCAGAGAAAGAGTAAAAAGACAGATTAGAAAAATCAGAGGCTGGTATTCATTTTGTTTCCACATTTTGGTGCCAGGAAAACCAAGAAATTTGCATTGGGGGGAAAAAACAACACAAAAAAAAACAACAACAGTATGTCCAGACACCAGATCTATTTCGACAACTTCCATACATAAATACTGTTTGAGATCAGTAAAAAATAGGTAATGCAGTCTGATAATGATAACCTGCGCATTTCTAATATATATATAAAACAACATTGCAGCTGTCCTGGTGCCCTGAACTGAAACAACACCTATCCAAAATTTGACTTTAAGGGCATCCATGACATCAAACGTTGGACACAATTAAAACTAAACTGAAAAAAATAATAATGCAGCTTTTTGTTTTGTTTTAATAACCTTTTCCTAGTCAAAATAAAAACTGCAGTGTATTTTTCCCCCCTGAGTGAGACTTTTCTTTCTTGGTGTCCACATCTCCTCAGACCCGACATGGTCTGCCCCCATTCAGGTCCAGTCCAAAAAGGCTACATAGTGCCTGTACCACCTCTGACAACTGAGGAAGTTCGGGGTCTCCCCAGTGATCCTCAGGACTTTCTATGCAGGCGCTGTGGACAGCATCCTCAAACAGAACACTGCATCCTTGTATAGGAACAGCTGTGTTAAGGATCAAAAAGCTCTTCAGAGAGTGATCCATACAGCAGAACGCTGCTGCACGACTGCTCTCCCCTCCCTACAGGACATCTACACCTAGAGAAGCTCAGATATTGAAGGACCCGTCCCAACCAACTGTTCCATCAGGCAGAAGGTTCCGCACCATCCGGGCAAGAACAGAGAGATTCAAGATAAGCTTCTAGGCCATCCCCAGGCCATCTGTGTCCTAAACCAGAACATGCCGCCCCACTCCCCACCCACAGCATTCATAAGTGACTGAGAGAGGACTTATTCTCAACACATCCCAACCTGATTCTTCTCGCCTTTACTACAGCACTAGACACTTTAACACCCACTGCACAATGTACATTTTTAGATTTTCAATTTAAACATTTCCAGATTGTTTTATTTTATTTTATTCACTTAATGTACATAATTCACTTACTTACTGCATATAATGTGGTCTTTTGTATAATTCACTTAATGTACATAATGTTCTCTCTTTTTGTACAGTCAAGGAGTGTGTCAGGACACGTTCCACTGTGTGTTGTACTCATAACTATGCATGTGACAAATAAAGGATCTTGAATCTTAATTATCTACACATACACACAGCCAAAACAGTAACAATAATGGCTTCAGTCTCATAAACAATGACTGGAGTTATTTTATTTATTCATTCATTTGTGGCAAACTCACCTCAAGTTCATTCAGCCTTTGCACCCGAGGAGTGAACCGGAAGTTGCGTACATCACAGGCAAACGGAGGCTGCCAGTCCTGATTGACAACAGAAAAGAAATATTACATTCACCAAAACAACCTGAGCAATAAGGAAATCATTGTGACAACACGTGACTAGTTTAAAGTAAAAATCGAAATGTATCTGTTGCATATATGCATGTAGACGCCATTAGGCCCAATGTCTACCATCGTTCCACTTTAACTTAGCTAGCCACCACTTTAAAACCAAAACACCAGGTGGGAGTGAGGAAAACAGCTACATTTTCTTCGCACTTCCGCCCACAATTTTTCTGAACAACAAACGGAAAGCAGTGTCAAAAATGTTTAATTAAAAACTGAAAAGAAACTGAGCCTCGTTTGACCTCTATTTAGACTAATGGCAACTAGTAGCGTCGCTGCGTTTCGTAAAATCCACGCAGGCCCAAAGTAAGCCAGCTCAGGATCACAAAGAGACAACAAACCAAAAACCTCTGCAGACCTTCAGTTTTATTTAAAAAAAATACCTGAGGGGGTCGGATTTTGCAGATGCCCGTCTTCTCTGCAATAGGTCGGATCTTGTTGATGAATCCCAAAGGATCCGAGAAATCCTCCCAACTCGGCTCAAACACCGGGCATTCAGGAGGGGGCACGAACTCCGCAAACGCAGACATATCGGCGTCCGTCCAGTGACACAGTCTTTAAAAAAATATATCAGGGATAAAAGTGCGCAAAGTTGAGCCTCAGGAGTCCATAATTGTGTTAGCTGCAATTGTTTCTTCCTTCTTCTTCTTTAGTGTCCATCGTGATTCTTCCAATGTCCCCAAATAACAAATCACGTCAGTGACAGGAGCATCCCAGGGGCGAAACCTAATGTGATGTGAAAAGTGAAGGCAAAAAATACAACAAGACCGAGTCAATGATGCATGTCACTCCTGTATCCGTAAACAGAGGGCCAAACCAGGCCGGGGTATCACCACCAAATCCTCCCCCTACCTGGGACGGAGGGCAGGGTCAGTCCAAAAACGCCACCATTGCTCCTCTCAAACCAAAGCTTCAGGAGGAAAAAAAAAATCTGCGGTGAAGATTTGGCCGCAGACGATTTGGAGAAGAAGTTTTACAATACCCAACACACAAAAACACTCCGTCTATTATGTTAAACAAGCTAGCATCGCTTCTGCACTACCTGGGCAGTGCATGATTTTTTTCGTGAGGATGCATTTCCAACAAACTTATCTAAGGTTAGCTGTAATGTTCACTAGCTAACGTAATCACGCTAGTGAACTCGTCGATGTCCTCCAAAATAAACTCCAGCCTCTTCGTCCTCCTACTCTGGTGGCACCAGTCAAGCTTGAAAACAACACGGATAAGCCTAGTACCAAGCGTACACTGTTGACTGTTTCCTTCTCTCCGCACATCAGCCCCCATTCATTGAAGCATTTGAGGCGACGGAGAACTAGCACACAGCTAATTTGGTAAGCTAAAAGAAGCTTAGCTACCGCTTCCCGTTGCGCAGCTAACATTGACGTTAGCTGGCACAGTCGGCTGAGAAGAACGGTCCTACGTGGTTTAAGCAGGTTAAATGAAATCGCATATACAAAAGCAATACTCTCTTTGCTTTGTTTTACCGGAGGCAGCTTTCCGTATATTTAAACGTCGTCTATACCTATTGTAGTCGGATTAGCAAACGTGCTAGCTACAACTAGCAAGGAAAGGGAAGAGCTCTTATGGTGCTTTCATGGACACTCGGAAAAAGTTTCATTACTTTTGAATTCATTGCTGTTTTTTCATCTAACTTTGATGCTTGCGTGAAGAAAATATATTTGGTAACAAGCGCTAATAAATTCATATTAGCTGTAAAAATCTGCTGGATTGATTGCTGTCACAGTTCTGCATTTAAGCAAAGGTGTTGGAAAAATCAGCAGTACGAATGCGGTTGGCGGTGTCAGTAATGTATCTTCGAGCAGATGTCGGTTAAAGGGGATCTCCTTAATGTGGCACACACTCAGGCTATCAGCACAGCAGCCCCATACGCCTGTTGATCACACATTTTGTTTATACATGCAACGTGTCAGAAGAAATTTGGTTGGAAGGCAGCTTGTTTCAAGCCGTGGGTAAACTGGGTATATAAAAGCTCAGCAAAAGATAAAGAATGATTATTTGTAATTGTGCACTTAGTTGATTCCAACAATCCAAATGTCTGTAAATGAGCATGTCTCTTTATTGTGTTAGACACTTTGTTGCTGAAGTTGAACATATCTGCCACTAGTTTACATAGGCCGAGACAGATTAATTTCTAATACAGCATAATTTACTAGAATACAGTAACTGTAAATCCTGAGCCACCCCTCATGACTTTATATTGTGCTAAGTGAATAAGTTGCACCAGTTTGTTTTTGCCATGCATACTTTTATAGAGTTTGTATAATTCTTATGAGCTTGAAAGTTGATATTTGGTTCGACCACCATTATACTTGCAAAGAAAAGCGTCTGGACTTCTTTAAGTTACTTGAAGACGTTTCACCTCTCATCTGAGAAGCTTCTTCAGTTCTAAGGTCAAATGGTGGAGAGTCCCAGATATAAACCTAGTGGGAGTATCCCCCTCTGTGACCTGGATGACTGAGAACCTTCACAGACACCATTATACTTCTACACAGGCTGAACTCTCTTATGCAATCTTTCTTCTAATCTCTTTAAAAAGTGCTCAGGAATAGTTCTCCGGGCTTCTAGAAGAACATTCCAAAGCTTCGGATGTTGGCTGGCTTTTGTTCTGTTTCAATAATGTTGAGGTGCGGGCTCTGCGGTTACAGTGTGTGTTTTTCTATCTAACTATACTATATTGGCACAGTGTTTGGGATCACTGTCATGTTGAAAAATAAAACCGTTATCATTTGGCTTCATTCCAGATTCTATTGCATGGTGGATCAAAATCTGATGGGCCTTTTCTGTGTTCCCCTGAAAATGGTCAGGTTTAAGAAGTGGATTGTATGTGTGTGAAAAACAGCCCATGTCAGAGTAAAACTTTGAAAGCCTGGAGAACTATTGTTCAAGGCCACTTTAAATTAAATTACAAGAAACTCTGGCTTCTCAGAAGTAAAATATAAAGAAGTGAAGGCTGTCTCAAGTACATAAGAATCCAAATATTATAACATAACATGATCCATGTCAATTCTAAACTACTAAATAAATAACAGCTGCAGTGGGATGCACTTTACATAGCATACGGAGTGTTACGTCATCTTCTGAACCAAAAGCTACGTAAAAATCTAAGTTTTAGAATTAGAGTTTGATTTTATCTGTTGGTAACAGTGGCTAAGGTGACTGTATTTGACTTAATACAATATTTTATTGTGTTTTTATTTTAAGAAGGATGAACTACTTAGGCTGGCACAGTTGCTGCAGTGGGCTGTATCGTCCCCTCATAGCATCAGGTCCTGGCTTTAAAACCAGGATTTATGGCTAGCTTTATAGTTTTCTGATAGCGGTTTTCTCAAACCCTCTGCACAGTATGGCCCAGTCACCAGCTTGCTGTCAATGAGTTAAGCAGGAGGGATGACAGGCAGGTAAACAATGCCAAAATGTGTGACTGTATTGTAGCAAACAGCTACTTAAGTTTCAAATCTGTGAAACTGACAGTAGGCTACATCACTGGCAGCTTCTGGCTTTTCCTCACAGGAGGCTAGACTGGCAATCGAACAACTAACTAACCAACTCCAGGCAAAAAAATCATCAGCTAACTTAACAACATAGGTATTTACCTCTGTTTAGTCAGGACTTTTTTTCTTTTTTACAAGCAGTTAGTCTTGACCAACAATTAAAAAGTGTCGTCTGTCTGCCTTTTTTCAGGGGGGCATTGTGCTGTATATGTGGGGAAGGGGCTTACTGGTGATGCAGTTGGCAGGTGTGGAGGCAGTGTGCTGTGCTGTGTGCATGTCGGGAGTGGGCTAACTGGTGATTGCAGTGGTGTGTGTGTGTTGGGTGGGGGACATTATGCTGTATGTAGAGGTGGTGGGAGAGAAAGGCAGGTCAAACAATTGAAGAATGGTATGTTATAAGTAAAAGTATATAACATTGTAAAAACAATGTAGTCTAAATGTTACTGTGTTACAGTAAACCTCTGTGCGAAACACTGAAACAACATTGAAAGAAAAATGATCTTAATATGCTGGTAAGAGGGCAAAAGGTGTTTCAAATTACTCTGAGTCATATATTTGGGTCCCATCTTGCTTTCCACACAGCTTCACATAACAAATTCAAAGCACATCGAAAAATATCTACTTTGTCTTTAAACCATTAATTATTACATTTTAATGTGAAGTATGTTTTAAGGTTTGTTTTTAAAACTTTACATGGTAAAGAAAAGACCAACACAATAATCTAGTAGCACTGTAGCACTTAGAGACATTGGCATAAAAAGTTCTTACTCGTCTGTGATTCCCCTCAGGCCTGTGGTCAGGTTTCCTCTGCAGGTCAACAAACATTATGGAGAAGAAGCTTTGGTTGGTCAGTTTTTTAATCTAAACAACATAATAATAAATAGAAGGATACCTTCAAAATCAACGTGGTCAACCTCAATATAGTCAATGTGAAGGTTCACAGGTTTCCACAACAAATATCAGATCAACAAATATTTCAGAAACACTCTGACATGCTAGCAGTAGTATCTAAACTGTATAATAATAAAAACTAGAACTCATCTTTTCTGATACCAAAGTCCATTTTAATGTATTTAAACACTATTTTTTTTTCTTTTTGTAGAACCTGTGCATCGAGAACACCCGTATCATTGCGCATGACAAAGTTCACAGTGGATAAAGTCTTCACTCCACCAATGGGGAAACATCATGGATGTCTTGAAGGCCGATGACCGCTTCATGTGAGGATCTTTACCATCTGAATCATGTTTCTCTGATGGAAAAGTACAGCAAAAACACTCCCTGTCAACTATTGGCAGCTTTAATGACTCTACAGTGCACCACAGAGGCACAGAGCAGCAACTGCACCAACTAGGATCAGGGAAACATTTTTTTTGTAGTTTTTAAAAAGTGAGTCATCTCTTAGCCTAGATTATCATGAAGCTGTAAGTTTGGTGTAGCATAATGACTGAAAGCAAACAGAGGTGTTAGTGTGTTGTTGTGTAGTTGCCATTTGATCTAACATCATTTATTGCTGTTTTCAGCATGCTGGTCAATGCCATCCAGAGAGCAGGTATAACTGAGCTTCTGAACCAGCAGGTGGTGTTCACCTTCTTCGCTCCCACCAATGATGCTTTCAATGCACTGCCGCAGGATGAAGGCAACAGGCTGATGCATGAGTTTTATTCAACCACACAGCTTCTCTTTATTCACATTCTTAATTTACCCACATGGACAGTTTCCAGAGACGTGTGTAAAGCATCTCTCTTCTTTACAGCAGTTTATACTGAGAGGTGAACCACACAGCCTCTCATTTGATACCATATCTCCTTCACCCTCACCTCACGTCTGTTTTGACTAACATCTCTGTATGAAAATGAAATTGAAGAACAATCAAATCGTTATGTCTTAGTCTTTCTTACAACAAAAGTTGCTCTGTAATGTTCTCAGATTCTACCTATAACAGTGGTTGTGACTCCATCATTCTAACATTTGGGAATCCTGCATCAACCCCAATGTGATCCAGGTTTGAAACAGAGCTGCTTTCTGTCCAGTTCAGAGATGGGCAGTAACGCGTTATTGTAATCTGATTACTTTTTAAAGTAACTAGTAAAGTAAGGGATTACTATTGCAAAAACGGTAATTAGATTACCGTTACTTTCCCGTAGGAACGCTGCGTTACTGCGTTACTAAAACCGTGATTTTTTGCGAGACGTAAGTGACGTAAGCGAGTGCGCCGTTAGTGACAACAGCTGTGTGCAGATCAACAATGGATCACATATCGATTGTGGGAGAGAATATGAGCGTGCAGCGTTTAAAGCGTGGAAGTACTGACCTTATTTTGAGTTTGATTCCATAAAAAGTGACAAAAACATTAGCGTCCATCGTGCGTGGGAAGAAAACTTCGTTTTACAGCGAAAAAAACCCCTAAACTTCCGAGCAAGCACCGAGTGCGCAACGACGTAATGGGAAACTCACAGAGAAAGTCGCGGATTCTTCAACTGACCGCGGCACACCTGCACCAGGGTAAACCTCCGCCTACCGTAGTCCTGCTTTACAGGTGAAAATAGAGCAACAGGACCGCTGAGTCTTTGACTTTATTTATTTTCTGCTGTGTTATACTTGCATCTATTTGAAAGAGTGAGTGTAAACACAAAAAATATTTTATTTTATGTGCTGGAATGTGCAGAAAATAGCTTTAAATGTTAAACTAATTTATTCAAGTCAGAGAATGTTGCATATAATTAAATTTTTGCTTGATGCATAAAGTTAAAAGATTAAAACTGATAAAACAAGTTTTAAAAAAGAGACTTTTCCATTTGATTACATTTTGTATGATGGATTATGTAGAAAAAGTAGAATTGGGCTGAAAGATCTATCACTTTATCACCTCTTCAGGTTGTAAATCGTGTTTTTAAAAAGTAACTAAGTAATTAATTACTTTTGAAAATAAGTAATCAGTAAAGTAACGGGATTACTTTTTTGGGGAAGTAATCAGTAATTAGTTACTGATTACTTTTTTCAAGTAACTTGACCAACACTGGTCCAGTTTAACGTGAAGGAGTGAACATTATGTTAAAATGATATTGTTTCAAGATTGAACGTCAACATCAGCCGTGAACTGTTCAATGAGTGTTTCCCATCAAAATCTAATTTCAGACATAACCACAAATCAAAACTCATAGTGAGTCTAAATGAAATCAATAATAAGTCACCAATATCATTAGTTTAACTTTTATCAGCTTCAGTTCATCTGAAACTTTGGAAACGGTGAGGACAACCTGTTCTTCTACAAACATGCTCTCCCTGCCTGACTTCATTAAATTACCAGCATTTATTTGGTTAGTGTGAGTGGACTCTGGAACGTCATGTCAGGGTTAGGGTTGCTCACTGTGTTTGGCTTCTTTTAAAGCAGAGCAGGTCTGAAGCTGCGGCTCAGGTGTGAGCTGCGGAGGTGAGTGACAGCAGCAGGTAATACAGGACAGGTGCTACTCACAGCAAGGCACCACGCAGCACGCGCCTGGGCAACCAACCGAACGAAGGTGACCCTCAAGCAATGGGGAAATTCAGCAATCAAAGCATGAACTTGTTTGTTTCAGACTTATAAGTTCATAAGTTGAACTTAAGTTCCAAGGTGCTCCCTGGTCCGCCGAGAAATATAATCTCTTCACAGATTTCTAGTTCTTTCCCTGAATTCCCTCACAGTTGGATGCACCTGGAAAACCTACAAAAAGATGCCTGAAAACCTCAACTTTTCCCTTTTGACACAAAGTGGCTCTGCTCCACATTTCTTTGTCCAAGCTCATGAGCCCTTCTCCAAGTCTGAGTATTACGACAAGAGACGTGGAAACCTAATTTCAAAATAAAGACCAACTTTGAGTGAATTTACCTTCAACATTAACAGACATGTTAAG
>NW_005187415.1:2313717-2315169 GCF_000239375.1 Pundamilia nyererei
GAAAGCATAAAGTGACCATTATGAATCACTTAATATGATAAGGAGATTCTGCAGGTCATTAATCAATGTATAAAACTAAAATAAAATGTATTTTTAGTGACACAGGATACAAACATGGAAGCAAGATGTATAATTAGAATTATTTATAATAAATATGAATAAATCATTGCAATTTATTTAACCATAAAGAATAACTAAATTCTTCAGGACAATGCACTGAACTCACTAGGTTATCCCTCTAACAGAGCCTCCACATGTTCTCACTCTAATTTCCCCCTGATGAATGAAGTTATGCTGCACTAATCTGAATGTTCGGAGGGAAATCAAACGCATTTCACTCGCAGTACTCAAGCTGACTTACCTTTGTTTGAATGACGACTTGTACATGCTGACTCCACAGACAAGGTACGAAAATATATCAGGCTACATCAATAGCGGTTGGTCTTCAGGGTTTCTACTCCACCTCCATATTTCATACGGGTCCACATTTCCAAACCATGCTATTTTCTGCAAGTACCGCCGCTTCGCCTCTGGACGCAATCGGTCTCTATACAGTCCATTCTCTTTTGACCTATGCATTGTTCCCCACCCCCCTAAATTTCAGAGCCCCCAGTAATAATAATAATAGTAACAATTCAAATAGCTGGGGCTTGATCAACCCTACCTGGGTCACCTGGGAAAGGGGGTCTGATTGTTGAAAGGCCCAAAAACCTCTGTGACTGCCATCAGCAGCAGTTATGCAGATTAAGATAATTTTATTGTTTAAGTTATAATAAATACTTGTTACGGCCCTAGCAGGGCCTCCTCCTGAAGGTGCCTGTGTGGGCGTGTCCCACTACCTCTTCTGCCTGAGGTGCCACCTTTCCCTTTTGTGCAGCTGACTCTCGTCAGTAATTAAAGAGATTTAAGCCCAGGGAAAGGTGAGTTCTGGGCCAGAGTGCCATGTGAGTGAGCTGCTCTTTTTGGCTTACGTTTTACTTTATTTACCAACGCCTGAGTTTTGTTTTTCTTAAATGATGATAGCGGCTTGTCCGTCTCTTTTAGTTGAGCTACTTTAATAAAACTCTTTAATTTAACTCTCATGCCTTGTCTCCTTTTTCTGATCCGGACACTTTTTGTCACTGTCCCCTCACCGCCTAGACCCCTCAGGGGAACGTAACATACTTTATTTTAATATATCAGATTTAATGTATACATTGTTGGTTTAAAAATACACATTTAACGGTTTTACAAAATGCTTCCAGGATGGAACCAATGTTCAGTCTGTTTTCCACCTGTGGGAAGGAGTGCACACTGCAAGATGCGTTTTCATTAACCCCTGCAAGTTAATGCGGCCAATGAGGTATGCACTTTGCATTTTATGTCGTAGTAGAAAAATAAGATGTTTGTGACAGAACTGTCGAGTTTATGGTAGTCACGTGTAATATGTTAACATTTTGTTAAGGTCAAATT
>NW_005187415.1:2316535-2317729 GCF_000239375.1 Pundamilia nyererei
GGATCTCTGGATGTTCCCAGCGGGCTGTAACCAACAATGACGATACCATTCTGCCGGCAGTATTCAAGCAACTTTGGCTGGGTGAAATAGGGGTGGCATTCAACCTGTAATAGAGCACACATGTATACATACACACATGTTTCTGATGAAGACAGCTTGGCTTATTCCTTGCGAGTGTTATGAACCAACACTTCCAAGTGCATCTTGATTGTTCATGTTACTTAAATAATAACTTCCTATCTCTGTTATGCTTTCATTGATTCAAAGTTCAGTCCTTTCATACTGATAATATTTCAGGCAGTAAACTTACTTTTTAAATAAATTTGAAGTTTTCCCCACATTTGTGGGCAGTATACATTGCCTGCATTGTTCCTATACCTCTGCAACATATCCATGTCCTATCCATACAATGTTCACATATCTATCAAAACACAGCTGTGTGTGTGTGTGATTTAGTTAAAACATATTGGGCATATGTCTAAAATCTGAGTCTTTCTGTTGTATTGTTCATTAGCTGTATGCGCAAATATTCAAAGACTGAAACTAAAGCCTTCAGCTGGTTGTGCCTCAGATTCTTTCTTCTGACTTTAATAAATTGCCGCTGCACAATAAAGTAACAAAAGCATTGACTCTTGAAACACTACTTTTTAAAATGAAGAATGGTTTGCACATTTATCTGCTGATCTTACGGTAAATATAGTACTGTACATTTCCCAAGTCTCGAGTATTTATATTTCTAATAAGACATGTTCTTGTAAGTGGTGCTGAGCAATAGTTCTCCAGGCTTTCTGAAGACAAAGTTTTACTTTGGGCACTAGCTATTTTTTTTTTCACTCTTTTATCATGATTATTAAAACACCTAACACTGATCTATGAAATCAGTGTTATCAGTGTCACAAAAAGGCACCTAATTCAAAGAATGACTCATTGAGTCTACACATTACAGAAAAGTTAGGAAAGAACCAGTTTCTTTAGGGACTTATTAGCATCCTGTAGTAAAAGAAAATTTCTTCCCATGTCTTTTATCTAAATCTCTGCCATGAATAACACGATTTGATGAGCAAAGAGCTTTTAGCTGGAAACTTGGCATATTTCAGTATGGTGTGAGGAAACTGGACAAGTGGAAGAAAGAAAGAAAAAAGCTTGCAGAAAAAAAACAACATTACAGCAGATGAACAGCATCTAAAAGCTATG
>NW_005187415.1:2319706-2325865 GCF_000239375.1 Pundamilia nyererei
GATGTGACAATAAAAGTGATTTGATTTGATTTGATTTGATTATTTCCAGACAACTGCTTGCTCAATAATGTACCACTAACCTGGTTTGACACAGGTTTGTGTTTCAGCCCCGGCTTGTTAAGGATTAGCTCTAGTTGTCGCTTGTTGAAGTTTGAAACCCCAAGAGATTTTACAAGGCCAGCGTCTTTACAAGCTTCTAAAGCCTGTGAGAGACATAGGAAAGCACAATAATAAAACAATGTAGTCAACGTTGAACTTTGAAACAATTTAAAAGCTCACAGAAACAGTAAAACTGAGACACTGTTGAAGCTGTCATTGATTTTTACCACATATCTTTTTGTATTTAACTATAAGTTAAAGGACGCGTGTATCCAATACTGTTGTTCTGTAGCAGTTATGTTGTCTTCACATATGTTAGGAAATCACTGAAACTAAATTTTCTTGAATAAGCAGGCCACCAAGTCTCACCTCCCATGTGGCACAGAGGTCCGTTTCATGATAAAGCCACTTCCCACTCTCATCTTTGGGGGTAAATTCATCTCCTGGCTTCAGAAAATTATAGTGTTTCAGTATAGTATAGTATTTCATTTGGTGCAGTAAAACCTCATGAAATTCAAATGTAAAAATTAAAAACTTGTTATTAAGTTTTCACATGTGTGCATACCTTGAAAGCCATGGGCAGTTCTATAATATAGAGGTCAACATAATCCAGCTGTAATGTCGTCAGGGTTTTCTCTAAAGTAGGTCGTACTAGCTCGGGTGGATGAAATGTGTTCCACAACTTCAAAAGAAAAGAAGAAAAGTTAACAAATGTAGAAAAAAGCTACAGAACTCAGCATTTGGTTTTTTTTAAGATTCAAAGGTAAGTCATGAAAATGAATATGTTATCGATTCATATGTTATCCATACCTTTTAAGTTTCTCACAGGCAAAAAGCATTTTAGACTCGTTTTTGGTTAACTTTTGCCTTGAGAGACTTTGTAATGTTGGTCTCGAAAGGTGTTGTACAAACCAAAATGTACTTACTTTATCTTCCTTATTTTTTTGTGGTTCAGGGAAATAATATTGGTATAATATTCAGATTGGCTTTTTTTCTTATTTGCATTATTAGTTATTTACTTTAAAATAACTAAAGGAGTTGTACTTTTTTGTCACTTTGGCCACCAGTTTTGACAGGAAAAAACACATTTTTAAACTTTTAATTTTTTGTTGGCATCAACAATTACACCCAGAGAAATCCTGCTAAATGCATTTTTCATGCATTCTCGATATAGATGTTAAAGCTCATCTAGAAACATGCATGCCAGGAATGGTGCAACCAAAACCTGTGCATGCCGTCATAGTGCTGGATTTGTTTCAATGAACTAGATGAAAAACAACCTGCTTCACCCTGAATAACCTACATGAGGATTTTGTGGATTTGTTATTAATGGAACTTGTTGTTCGATTTCTAAAAGTCTTGATGATCTTCATGCATCACTGAACTCTTGAGGTGGGAAGTAACAAAGCACAAATATTTGTTACAATTTTATACAATTTTCTATACTGCATTTCAGTAGTAAAACAGGCTCGTTACTTTTGCCTTAACGGATTTGCTTTAACGGATTTTTGTCACTATGAGCCAACATTGTGTTTTTGCATATTATGATACATGCAAATCAAACTGAGGCTATTTAAAGACTACATGAAAATACTCTGGAGATTAGTTTGGTGTACTGTGATGGGTTTAAAGTAAAGAAGAGTGTGTGAGCAGAGATTCATATGAATTTTAGCTGATGATTCTTAGATCTATTGACTGATATATATTTTTTATTTTACTTCTTTTTCTTCAGATTCAAGCTGAGTATACTTAGATTGGAAAAAAACTTAGGCTGAAGTTTGTATTCCCATCTGCTAATATTATTTTATCATTGTGTTAACATAGCCGAAGGTTAAGTTAGCTTTGCACAGAAATAGAAATGTCCTCCAAACAGCTACTAAACAGCCTGTACTTTTTTACTTTTACTTGAGTAAAGAAGTTGAATCAGTACTTCATATTTTACTGGAGTAGTTTTGAACAGTAATAGATGTACTTCTACTTAAGTACAGAATGTGTGTACAGAAAAACAGAAAGAAAAAAAAAAGTTCAACGGTCAAGGTGCACAGGAGAGGCTCACACGAACAAGTATGCTTTGCAAACCTTTCCACAATAGAAGATGTCCTCTCTTTTCACAGTTCCATCTGCTATTTTGTCCCTTATTGCTTGCCCCACTTCGTGTTCATTGTAATAGATCAATGCTCCGTCAATATGTCTGTAGCCCGTCTCGATCGCAATTTTGACAGATTCATATGCAGTTCCTTTAGGAGTCTGTCAAAAAAAAAAAGAAAAAAAAGAAGAAGTAGTACTGGAAGTAATATATAGTATAAAATAAAATAACAACAACCATAATAATAATATAATAAGCACTCAAAAGTCACAGCAAAAAACAAACAAACAAAAAATCCTACCACTATTTTTTATTTATTCATTTAGTTTTTGCTTCGTGACACATGCACAACGATATACAATATACAATTAAATCATGAATCTTACCTCGTGGGGATTTGCATAAGTTCCCAGTCCTATCAAGGGTATGCTGTTTCCATCAGATAGGGGAATGGAGTGACTTTCTGCTGTCAATTCCATGTTTAACAAAAATGTTTGTTACAAAGATCTTGATGTCTGACACTGTGCACTCACTCGAACTTTTGAATACTGTCTAGGAGGCTGGCCCCTCTGCTCTCTACTCGGCCAGAAACTCCTCCCAAAGGCAAAGTACCTCAACTGTTGCTCATGAAAACATGAACAACCGGACACCAAGACAAACAATTACAAATGCTCATGAAAACATGAACAACCGGACACCAAGACAAACAATTACAAATGGAAGTGAACACGCTATCTGATCATCATGAATGAGACTAAAATGCTATACTATATGCTATATTATATGTTGGATTAAGCTTTCAGATACTGGTGAAAGCTGGCAGTGACAATGGGATTACGCTGAATTTATCTACCCCCAGTTCTTCAGGTGACACGGTGTTGAAAGCCAAAAGGTGAGAGGGAAATTAAAGGGTATTGTCAATGGGACTATTCCACTCCACCCTCATAGTGGTACATCCCATCTGCCTGGTGCATTTATATAAGTATATAAAAGATATATCTCCAAGAGATATAAAACTAGGATTTACAACAAATAATATGCTAAATTTAGGGATAAAAGGGTACTAATTACTAACTATACAATACTATAATGACAACTGTACAAAAAAGTCTTTGATTTATGATTGACCTGGAAATTATATTAATTTATACTAATACTTATACTAATGTTTTTTTTTTCAATAAAAAAAATAATAACATTAATAGATTACCTTTAAATGTAACTTGCCATGTTAGCCCTCTACTGCATGACTTTTTAATTTTTGGGGAAAAAAATATTTCTCCCTATTTTGGGGGAGCTTTAGGGTCCCTAATAATATATCAATCAAAAAATTTGACACCCTGCCCCCCCCTCCAAACAGATATTGGTTTGTTGCTTCAAGGCAACACTGTGCGACAAGGGTAGTCACACACCAAGTTATTCTATAATAAGTTTTATAAGTACAACAAGGATGAACAAATAAATAAGCAGCAAATAAACAATGTAAACATTTCACAGAACAATGAAACACCAAAATACATCCAACATTTGACCCTAATCCCCATGCACACGTTGTGTTTCCATCACTTTTGGGGACATTACATTAACTTACATTCATTTCCTGGAAACTTATCCTGACCCTACCCATCACAAGTCCCTGCCTGGACCTAATCCTAACCCTGACCTTATCCGAAACCTAACCTTACCCTAACCCTGACTCTCAGCCTTCACCATAAAATTGAATGATTTATCTTGCAATTTGTCCCCATAAAGTAGGCGAGACCTCACAATGTGAGTGTGTAAACAAATTTGTGTCCCCACAACAATAAGTAATACACGACCACACACACTAACACACACACAGACACAGTTACTTTACCAACTGACCCCTGAGCTCCTAAGTGTCCGTCAAACCTGATTCAGGGACCCACTCCTCTACTTCACTGTCACTCTATGATAGCTCACTGTCCTCACATTCCCTCGGTTTCCTTCCATAAAAGGTTTTTACGTCCATGTCCTGTAATTATGAGTAGATTGTAAAGTAAAACGCATTGACTATGATCATATAAATGCACACAAACACATCTCTACACACATATGCTAATGCATTATATTGCCTGAAAAAAATTAGGCTAACTGCACAGTGTTGCCTTGAGGCAACAAATGAAAATTAACAGTTTTACTGTATAAATAAATTTTAAAAAGTAGAACAGACAATCAAATATGTTTCTTAACATATTCATGCACATACAAGTATTTTTTATATACATTTATTTCACTATAAACATGTAAAATAGTTATCTTTATCTTGCCTCCTAATGGAGATGCCTCTCATGGAGTGCAGCTTGCAGAAAGGGGTCCTCCCCGCCCCAAAAATAAAGTCACACCACCTTCAACTCATCATTTTATTGGAAAGATATGTGCCTGGTAGCATTATTTGAGAATTTTTTTTTTTAAAAAGAAAGTTTTTTTTGTTTTGTTTTGTTTGAAGGGCCAGTGTAAGGCATGAAAATGTGGTTTGTTGCCTCAGGGCAAAACTATGCAGTAAGCCACATAATATCTCGTCAAAATATCAAGTCGTTCCATTTGTAGTTTGTCCTCACCAGGACACCGTAAACGCGTTAAAATAACGCGGTGCCGTGTGGGTATTATATGGTATGTGTTTTTAGCTGCGAATACACAGACAGTCGACAATCCCTGCTAATATGTGAGCTTTAGAACACAGTATGTGTAGCCTTGTTTAAATCAATAATTTACTGTGTGCGGTTATCTTTCTGTTGTTTTGATAAGACCCGCCACAGACCATGGAGTGTTTTTTTACGCGTTTAGCATATGCACAGTAAAACTAGGCTACGATGCTAACGTAGCTTCCCTAAAGGACAGAAATGCACTTTAGTTAACTAAAGCTGCTGTACAGTTAAGCAATACTGCGTGAAGCATGAATGAACCTTGGTTTTAATGCAGTAATCGTTTAATATTTATCTTCTTCAAGTCAGAGGAATAAAAAGCTGTTCTTTGTTTTCGACTGTAACGCTAAGTGTGTTGATTAACTGATTGAAAAGCTCGGGTAGCTGTAGCGACTGAGACAATGGACGAAAGTGCCGAAACTGCTGAAAACGACGACATTGTCATCATCGTGGAAAACGAGGCAGAAAGTTTACCAGCGGAAGAAGAGAGACTGAAACAGCAAGCCACATTCGGGCTCATGGATACGTGTCCTGTCTGCAAGTTGAGCTTTCACAACAGGGAGCCCAAACTCCTGCCGTGTCTCCACTCCTTCTGCAAGAGGTGCCTACCTGCCCCCTTCATGAGTGCCGAACCAAGACGCGACACCCAAGGCCAAGTTGACAACAGCAAGTCATGTGAGGAAAATTGGCTCACAGATAAAGTTTGTCTGTGATAAGCAAACCATGAAGTTTTGATTATGTGGGCTATTCCACATCAATTCCCCCAAATTACTGTGTAGTCATGTAATGTTAGAATTATCGGGAGGCGCACAGTGGGTTAGGTGGAAGGTTACTGCGTGGAGTTAAAAGGGGTCTAGTCTAAATCGGGCATTAGTATGGAGTGGAACAGTCCATGTCCATAAAGGAGAGCAGTTTTCTGTGATCTTTTGTCCCTTATTGACTCACGGCAGGAGTTATTGACTCAACTCCAGCCTCTAGACTTTGGCCAATGGTGTTGAAAGGTTTGTTGGTCCTGCTGTCATCTCTAGGACTAGGACAACTGTCCCCGCTCCCCCAAACATCTAATTGAAATTGGTATTTTTTTGAAGTATCACAATAAACTTCATGGTATAAATACACCTCATGTGTTTTAACATATCTGATTTTTAAAATTCAGCCCCCTATATTTGAAATGGCTCTTTCTACAAGCCTTAAAAGATAAAAATGCAATCAGCCACCGATTGTGCAAGTTCCCCCACCTAAAATGATGACAGAGGTCAGTAATTTGCACCAGAGGTACACTTCAACTGTGAGAGACAGAATGTGAAA
>NW_005187415.1:2327494-2375004 GCF_000239375.1 Pundamilia nyererei
ACACACACACACACACACACACACACACATATATATATATATGTATATGTGTGTGTGTATATATATATATATGTATGTATATGTGTATATATGAATATGTGCTTAACTCATTTATTAGCCCTTCACCCAATGTAAAGTTTATGTAACAGCTGCCGTAAATTAACAGTAGTGATAATTACCAAAATCATTTTTTTTATCTTTCTGTAATGGTTAATCCACCAGAATGCGTATGCTCTTTACTCAAAATTATATTGTTATTGCTGAAATATAATTTTTCTTGTTATGGATGAATTTTCAAATTTTACAAAAATCACAGCTATTTGCTTACGTTCCTGAGCAGAAAAATTCGTTTTAGCTATGCTTGATTTATTTCTGACTCCTTAGAAGTCCACTGTGTCATCTCAATTTCTCTGCAGCAGTTTCAAACTGTTCTTTCTGTTTTTGAAACAGGCTTAATTAGCGCTGATAATACAACCTTTACAATCAGTTGATTTAAAAGAGTCTTCATTACAGTATTATTTAGACATCATATAGATCTCATGCAGTTCTGCATTATCCTGTAAATAAAGTCCTTAAAGGGAGAAAATCAAGAGTAGAACCAGACTGTCTGAAATGGAGTGTTTAGAGCAGTCTGAGGGATGAGCTTTGTTTTAAGCGACCGTGTTTCGTATGGTGTTCTTTGAGCTAATGTCTTTAGTAATGTCTGTGTTCACTCCAGTGGTGGGCATTCGATGTCCAGTATGCAGACAAGAGTGCTGGGAGATGGATGTGCTGGACAATTTCTTTGTAAAGGATTCTGCCGAGGTGCCAAGCAGCACTGTGGAGAAAACCACGCAGGTTAGTCGTTGAGCTTATAACCTGAGCTGTTCCTTTCCCTGAGCTTTGATTTTATTGTGATACCACATTCCTGTAACTACACAACTGATTTTATTTTTACCCTTCCATTGTTTTTTGTCTTTAAAGGTGTGCATGAGCTGTGATGACAACACCGAGGCAACAGGTTACTGTGTGGAGTGCGTGGAGTTTCTGTGTGTCACGTGCATTGAGGCACACCAGAGGGTTAAGTTTACCAGGGACCACACCATACGCCAGAAGGAGGAGATGTCTCCAGGTATTTTCTTTCCAGGAAAGCCACCTGTTTTTCCTGTAATTGTTAACATGGTGATTCTTCTCCGTGACATTCCTGATCCGTGACGTTACGCTTCCCTCCTTGTTTATACACCAGATGCTGTCAGCCTATCCACACAGAGACCCGTCTTTTGTGACATCCACAAGCAGGAACCACTGAAGCTGTTTTGTGAGACTTGTGACCGACTTACCTGCCGAGACTGTCAGCTCCTTAAGCACAAAGATCACAAGTATGGAGAATGTATTTCTCTATTCACAGTAGGTTTATAGCTGTTTAAGACAATGGTGTTGCAGCACAATTAAGTGCATTGTGGTTAAGCCTGCCACAGCTTTTAAACACACAATTTTTCCATGTTGTGATGTTTGATAACAGGTGTCTATTTGTACCTGATTATTCATGCTTAACCATCTTTGTGTTTAGCTACCAGTTTTTAGAGGATGCATACAGAAACCACAGGCAGTGTCTCGAGACCATGACGCAGCAGCTGCAAGAGAAAAGAAAAGCCATTGAGGAAGTATCCAGCTGCATCAACGGCGGGTAAATTTACCCTGCACAGCTGGAGCTTGATCAGAGAACCTGTTTTAGCTCCGCTGCAGATATAAAGCGTTTTGCCATAAAAAATATTGAAGTGGAAAATTGAGCTGTTTCAAGTCATCTTTATTTAACTTTTCCTGGGCCTCAATGCGGACTCTCAGTTGATCCGCTTTCTAAAATTAGCAGTTCCCCTTTAAACCCTCCTTCCTTTGATTGGCTGCGCTTTGTAAACAGCAGTTGGGTGGGGCCGCTGTGCTCACAGCCAGCTCTGTGTGCTTGAGATGGCCATATTAACAACATCCACCTGCGTAGAGTCAAGAGTAGAAAACACTGTTTAAATCTGGAGCTTATGGCTACAGGGAATTCTGGCATACACGATGACCTGATCGTTTAAAATTAACATGTGGAAAAGAAAAAGCATAATAAAGTCCCTTAAAAATTTGACTGAAAT
This sequence comes from Pundamilia nyererei, assembly GCF_000239375.1. Taxonomy (NCBI): domain Eukaryota; kingdom Metazoa; phylum Chordata; class Actinopteri; order Cichliformes; family Cichlidae; genus Pundamilia; species Pundamilia nyererei. The sequence continues at coordinate 2,329,609 of NW_005187415.1, forward strand.
AAAATCCAGATTAATGTGAGCATTATATGAATTTCACTTCACAGACTGCAGCAAGTTGAGGAAAATCGGAACGCTGTAACTAATGAAATAAAGAAGTCCATCTGTAACTTGATAATGGAGATCAACAGGAAGGGAAAGATTCTGGTTAACCAGCTTGAGGTACGTGTGACCTGATTTCTTTAGGTGTAGTGATGTTTGGGTTTCTTTTAATTTTTATTTATTTATTTATTTTAAAATAAACTTACACATTTCCCCCCAGGCTTTAACTAAGGACCATGAGTTGGGTTTGAAAAAGCAGCAGGAAGAAGTCAACTCTCTAGGCAGGCACCTAGACCACGTCATTAGCTTCACCAAATGGGCCACAGCTAGCCACAGCGGGACAGCTCTGCTCTACTGCAAGAGACTGGTGTGTAACTTTTAGCATCAAACAGCAATGTGGATTACTGTACACTATAAAGTACATTGTAGCTATTACTTGTTTTTGTCATTTTTCTAATATGTAATATTATCTGCAAAACTTGGTAATCTCAGTGACCTTAAAATGTCCCTGTCTTTTTCTCCTCCTCCTAGATCCTTTACCAGATCCATTACCTGATGAGAGCACACTGCAGTCCCTCCATCGTCCCTCAGAGCTCAGTTCGATTCCAGTGTCGCTCCGGTTTCTGGGCTACAAATGTAGACCTCGGTAAGGCTGTCAGCTGCTCTCGTGTATAAGAGGCAATGTATACTGATGGTAGCAAGAACAAAAGCTAACTGGCTGCAGAACAGCACATTTGAAAGGATCATGTGGGCCCTAAAAATTCAAATCCATTTTTATAGTGCCCGATCTCCACACTTTATAACATGAGACAAAGACCCTACAGTAGAAAGGTTATGACTGGGTTGTTCTATGGTCAAGCATTTGATAACAGAAATAACTCCAAATTTTATGTGTACCTTTGCTCATTAGTGTTATTTATTCAACAAATTTACTGATGCTTTTTTTTGTATGTTTTTAAAAGTTCAAATTCAATTATGCTTATCAGTGCTGAAAGTGATTGTTATAAATTTTATGCATTTACAGCTATGGTCTAAAATGGTTTAAAACATGGTAGTCATAGAGCCTTCGTCTCACATTTATTTTCATATTTGATGATGATGATGATCATGAATGAATGGTCCTAATTCTTGACAATCGTTTGCTCCCTTTCTTTAAAAACCAGATAACATGCCAAATAAATTAAGATAGTTATAGTATGTCGTATTTAATTACTGTCAGCTGCCTGACAACAACAGAGCAACTAGTGTACAGATTCAACCTTTTACGATTTACTTACCTGGATGATTGAGCATACATCAAGACAACTGGTTAAAAAATAAATGTGGAGATGTGGCTGTAAATATATTTTATAAAAGTCTCTGCACAGCTTAAGTATATAAGGACAAAAACACAAATGTAATGACCTGCAACCCCCACACTCAAAACTGGAGAATTTTTAGGTTGGGTAAATGTTGCATAAGATTAACATTGTTGTATTGAGTCATTTGTTATCTTGCTGATGCACGTGCATGAACCTACATCAGTTGTGGTCAGAAGTTTACATGATTGATGATGATGATTGATGATTAATGGGCATGGGCATGACTGTACTGGTAATTTTTGGTTTTGATGATTTCTTTGAACTGTTCTTTTTGCAGGATGCAATGATTCGTACAGCATCCATCTTTAACGATTTAGGGAAAAAAAGAACTGGGCGCACAAGTTTGAATTTATTCCGGATTTTCTCTAATCTACACTGGGCATAGATACAGACTTAAATACATATAAACACCCCCCACTAACATTTGGTTAAATGTCCCTTAAGAAGTTGCACCTCAACCAGAAGCTTGAACAAGTTTCTGGCGTAATTCTGGCTGGATATTTGACAACTGTTTTTGGCAAAATTGTTATATGTCGTTTAAATTGGTTCATTTCATGGCACAGGGCCCGGCCTTTAAGCATAGTACACAAATTTTCAGTATAGTTGAGGCTTTGGGAAGCTTAAGGCTAGCCTGCTTTATCCATTTCAGATTTGGAATGGCTTGTTTGGGATGATTGTCCTGTTGGAGCACCCAGCTATTTCAACCGTCTAGCTGATGATCAGAGTTGAAGTTGATGAATTTGTAGGAAAGTCCTACTCCTTTGGTATTCTAACCAATCTGTACAATAAACCAGTAACACTGACAGCAAAACAGTCCCAGAGCATCATGCTGCAACCACCATGCTTGACAAGTGCTGCAGTGTTCATTGCTATGAAAGCCTTATCTTTACTGGTCCAAACATACGCCTTGTTTTTGAGACCAATTAGATAAAACTTTGTCTCGTCTGACCATAAAACTTCTCCCCAGAAAGCGTCCAAGTTGTCCACATGGACAGCTGCAAGTTTCAGTTGAGCCTGAAGGTGTCGATTTTGGAGGAGAGGTTTCTTTCTTGGTCATCACCCTCTCAGTCCATGGCAATGTTAAAGTTATTTCACTGTTTTCAGTTTATCTGACCATCAGCACATAAGAGCTGCCTCAGTCACTCCATCATCCAATCAGAGAAATGGTGACATTAGTCTGATGTTCAGACTGTTGTCATATTGAGTCATTTGGTATCCTACTGATTAATATTCGTGGACTTCTTTGGGTTATTTAGGTTCCATATATTGGGGATGGTGGCATAAACTGCATGAAAAAAATAAAAATAGTTCTGCGTCTTTGGTTAATGTAGTAGTTTGTCTTTTTTGGGGCAGGTTCCCTGGTAGTAGAAAGAGGCCCCAGTAGGCCACCGATCACCAACCACCAGACAGGTCCCAGAGCAGAAGCACCCACTGGAGCTCTTTCACTTTCAACTCAGCAGCGACAGAGCACACTCGCTCAGCTCCAGATGCAGGTAAAGGGAACTTTCAAGCTGTCCTTGGCTGCCTAAGAATGAAATGTAGTCATAGATATTCTTAAATATTGTGGACTTTTCTACATACTGTAGCCTTTTAATCTTGCCGAATACTCCTTTGATCAAGGTTGACAAGCTTTCCCAACAGCACCCCAGGGGGCCCCCTCCTAACTCGTGGTCATGGCACCAAAACGTCAGGCTACCTGGCCCCCCACCACCAACCAGACCTATCCATGGAGGTTCCTCTCCCTCTCAAGGTGTCCCCAACATGGTACAGCAAGGACGCAGGTATGGAAGTTCCCACCCCAACCCTCGAAGCCCCACATCATCTCTGCTTAACAACATGAGCTTCCCAGCTGCTCAGGTACGTCAGGTTGTGAGGTTTTGTTAAATTTAAGTACATCAGTGTTTGTTTTTCCTTTACTAAATGAAACAGTGGGACAAATTGATGCATTTTTTCTTTCTTTTTTAAATCTTTAAGTCTTTTAAGTGTTCTTTGAACTTGTCTTTTCTACATATAGTCTTTGAGAGATCTGATCCATACCTCCAGCTTCCCCCCTAAACCTATAGATGGGTCACAGGGTGTTTCCCGCTTTCCACAGCCTCTCACGTCTGGAGCAGCTACACAGATGTCACTGCACCAGGTTTGTAGGACCGTTATCATAAAGATTTTCAGTCTGACACAACATGAGTCCAGAAAGTGAAAGCATTTGCTGATAACTGAACTTTGTTTGGCGTTGTTTCCTTTAGAGATGCCTACCAGAGTCATCTTTCCTCAAGAGGAGTGAACCTGGTGGATCGGTCCCCTCCATCACTGTCTCTGTACCCAAACCCAATTTCCCTCCTATTCTAGCTTCAGCAACTGCTGACAAAACAACCATGCTTAATCACATGGCAGGTCATTATCTGTGCATTGATCTTTTCATTTACAAAAAATGGCTTTTAAGGTCTGAAGTTGAGTTAAAAGCTCCGTTTTGGGATTGGTTTTCAAATAAATAAAAAAAATTGCCTCCTTTTAAAGGTCGAGGGAGGCAAAATTCCCCCATGGCAAAACCATCATCTTCAGACAGACGCACAGGGTAAGAAGTGAGCAGAGCATCTGTCACAGTGCTACTTAATCCTGTAGTTTATTATTGTGATCGTGGATTAACTGTGAATGTATAGCAGACTTTTTTTTTCTTTAAAAAAAAATCAAACACTGCTCTGTGGGAATCTGTATTGAAGGACGACTTCTTGGAAGCAGACTGCCGAGCCACCATCAGCTCCTGCATTAAAGCGACGAAGGAGAACCTCTCCGGGTCCTGTTATTGTCATAAAGGATGAACCTGAGGACGACGATGAAGTCCGTTTCGTAAGAGTGGAATTTATAAACTTAGGATATTTACAGATTTGCCATTTTGATCCAAATGTATCATTCGTAAAACGTATTAAAAATTGATCTTTGACATATTACCGGCCCATTTTCAAAAAACGTGGTTATTCTTTTTGAAATATAAACCGTCTGTGGATAAGAGACAAAGTTGAGAATCAACACAGAATGCTTGTGACTACACAGTATTATAAATACAGTGTATAGTTATACAGTATACAAACAGGCAAATCTGTAGTGAAAATCACTGCATCTGATTGACAACTCACTGAAAACTATTGTTGGTATCCAGACAATGCAAAGGGTATGTCTTGCATGCAAAGAAAATATAAGTAAATAATATAGCAGTCAGGCTATAATAACTCAAGCCTAACTGCTCAACACTGCTTTTACCTTTTGAAGTTCAGGCGCTTGCTGCCGGGCTGGGTTCAGCATATAATCAGATTTAACATAGCTTTGTGTTAGCATGCCATTTGTGGAGCTGCTTGTAGAGACTGAGTTTTGTTAGCAGTATTAAACAGTTGTATCTGTTCTGCATGCAGCTTGCATTTCACCTTTCATACAGTAAAAATAAAAGTAATGCCCATATATCCGCTGTAGACCGTTGCACTTCATCTGACTTTAGCACAAATGGGCAGGAAGGAAAAAGCTTTTTATTTGCCTAGAGTGCAGATAACTGGAGAACCTTTTGCAATGCCAGTAAGAAAATAATTGTAAATTTTGCATAATTACTGAATCTAGTACATTATTGCATTATTGAAAATGTAAAGTGATTACAATAACTTGTTACTTTGGTATGTGCAACACTCAACTCAACTGAGCAGTAACCTCGATCTCCTTGATGCCAGCTTATTCTGACAAAACTGATGTACAGCAGCAGCGTTTAAGTTACCAGTTTATGCACACATCCCTGCTGGGAAACTTGTCATGTTTTAAAAGATCAAGAATTGAAATTCATTTCCAGGAGTCTTTTGTCCTGAATAGAGAAAGCATTCAGCTCACCATTGGAGAAAAGTTCAAATTCTAAAATGTGCGACAGTATAGAGAAGCATAATGCTCAGACATGTGAATGCACCAATGTGTTTTAAATTTTTTTAGAACTTCCTAATTTTAGCAAGACAATCCTAAAACGCATTCTGCTCATATTACAACAGCATGGCTCCAAAGTAAACGTTGGAGGCTTTAAACTGGCCTATCAGCAGTCCAGACCTATCATCCATTGGAAAATCTTTGGCAAAAATGGCCTGAACTTATTGAGTATTTATCAAATAACTATGAGAAAACATTACTGCTCTCAAAAACACAGCTGGTGGTCTCACTTCCCAAACACAAAGGAGCGGGGATGCAGTATTAGTACAGTAGTAGTGGTGATTTTGGCAGCATGTTGCTTGCATCAAATTTAAAATGTTTTCATTTTTAACCCTTATATGTAAAAGACTGAGCATCCAAGTTTGTGAATGCCACAACTTGAGAAAAAGGCGACATAGGATTATTGCATCTGCTAGGAGGCTGAGGGATACCACTGGCTTCCGCTGCTATTTTACATTATTTCAGCCTCAAAATCATTGCTCCTTTTTCACTCTCTCCCACCTACAGGTGCAGTCCAGCGTCGGCTCTAGCCTGCCAGATAGCAGCACTGGAGCACAGTCTAAGCCCCGGCAGCTGCAGAAGGTCTCCCCACCAGCACCACCCCCTGGATCAGACTCCAAAGACAGGCGTCCTCAGCCCCAATCGCAGCCAGAGTCTGAAAAGAGAGCCGAGCCAGAAGAAGATCCTAATGAGGACTGGTGCGCTGTCTGTCAGAACGGAGGAGAACTGCTCTGCTGCGACAAGTGTCCCAAAGTTTTTCATCTGGCCTGTCACATTCCCACTCTGAATGAATCCCCCAGGTGAGAGATGCCTTTTTGGGACCATGCATAGACCACATGAATAAACAAGAGGTGGACAGGGTGCATGAGGAGGAGTGCATTTCATCCCTAAAACCTCTGTTAGACTATTTTAGCTGGTCTGAACATTGTGTAGTTGAAATGGTTATTGCCTGTAATAGTTGTTGTATATAAAGCATATTGGACCATCAACATCATAATAAAATACAGATTTTTTTTCTTCAACCATTCTGAAATAAAAAAAAGAAATTCTGTACCTTCCACCTTTTTATCTTTATAGAATAATTGTAGAAATTGGTCTTAAATCCCTTCTCCGTTTGGCATTGATGAAGTCTAAAATCTCTCTGTTGAGCGCATGGTTATTATTCTTGCCCATAGTTAGCTTGTTAGTCTGTGCAGGCTGCTCTATGCAGATAAAATGTTAATCTTATTCAGCAACAGGTGTCCAATCATTGGGCGTTTCCTAACTGCTTTTCTTCACCATACATCTTTCCTCAGCGGCGAGTGGTTCTGTTCATTCTGCCGAGACCTTGTCTCTCCCGAGATGGAGTACGACTGTGACAGCAAGGATGCCCCCATCTCTGAAAAGTTTCCACCTGTTGACAGAAGGGTATGCTAATCAAGCTGCCATTTACATTTATGTCCACGAATTAGTTTCAGTCCTTCAGCCTGCACCCCCTGTTTTACAACGGAAAAGATTTTAGTTTGAGTTTCTAGTGCATTGTATCATAGTTTCTTTTCTTTTTAGTACATACTGGGAAAAACGAAAGGTCTGACTTGCCATGAAAAACATGTCTTACAACAGCGGTCTCCAACCTTTTTTGCACCACGGACTGGTTTATGTCCGACAATATTTTCACGGACCAGCCTTTAAGGTGTCGCGGATAAATAAAATGAAATAAAACCAGTACCGGTACCAAAAAAACAGAAGATGAATTCATAACACACGGGAAAAGACCCAGGGAAATTGAGTTGATGATAAAAATTCTTAAAAAAAATAACGATTAAAACCCTGAAAACCATAAATTTCACACCCAAGCCTAAATTCTTGCGGCCCGAACGACGCACGGACCGGAACCAGTCCGTGACCTGGGGGTTGGGGACCGCTGTCTTACAACTATAATTTGGTTATTTAACAGCAGCAGGTCAGGTTGGATTTAAAAAGAGCATCAAAGAAGTCTCATTTGAGATAGATTTCCTGCTCTGTGGGGGGGAAATGGTTAAATGACTTCAGAATAGCATTTCATAATGTTCTCATGTCCCTGAAGCAACATTGTTGCTGTTCATAGGGACAGCAACAATGTTGCTTCTGAACCCAAAGTTATATAAGATCTCTCTGGTCTCTATCATTTAAAATCAATGAAACTGCATTCCAAAGAGGCTAAAGAGGAGAGGGGACAGGCCAGTGCACTGTTGGTGCAGCAGCTAATATCTGCAATGGTTTTGTGGTATATTAGTGCTAATGGCTCAGGTTAAAATCACAGACGTGAAAGCTGAACAACTTTATCAGGCAAACATCTCCAAACACAGCCAACCTAAATGGGTATCACTGTCAACATTGCCTTAAAAAAGCATCTAGCACTGACCAAAGTGTGAACATAAAATAAAAAGCCATCCATCCTGGCCATCCAGCGTAGATGTAAGTGAAACTGTTGGGAAGACAACGTTGGAGAAACGTGAACATTTTATTTGTACTGTATAATCTGCAGATTCTGACAGAAATCTGCAGCTATCCTTTGAAGCACCGCTCCTCTCTAAAGCAGCAATAAGGATCATTATTAGGTTATTTACATTGTTATGTAAATAACAAAATAACTTAAAGCAAAAATTGGGAAACGTAAAGTCCGAAGTCTTTATATTAAGGGCCATCAGTCAAACAATATTGTTTGGTCTGGTTCTAAACAGAGAGACTTCTTGTGTGACGTCTTCTTTTGCGCATGCACTAGAGCACGTTTGCTGTCGCATTTTATTTGTAGTGTGAACGAGCAGACAAAAAAATCGGATTTGATCAAAAAATCAGAATTGAGCATTAAGACCTGCAGTGTGAACGTAGCCTTATTTAAACTGTGATGTGATGCAGAATTTTTCTTTAATCAATATTTGATGTGTTGTCTTTGTACTTTGTACATTTTTCAATTAAATTGTAAGATTTACATTTTTGCACATTTTCATTTTTTTAAATCTAGAAATGTGAGAGGCTGCTTCTTCGTCTTTTCTGCAACGACTTCAGCACCGACTTCCAGCAGCCAGCTTCTCCTTCAGTAAGATGCATTCAATGTTCAGTCAAAACTTCTGATATGTTATTTATGTTATTTTATTTTAGATATGTTATTTTACGGTGCTATTATTTCAAGTAAAATGAGGCAAAAAAATCTATAAATTTTTATTTACTATAATAAGTGGGCTTTTATTCCCACTTTTGCCAATGTGTTCCTTTTTTTTCGTGTACTTTTTAATTTTACTCATTCCACTCTCAGTAACTTTATATAAATTCTGTTGTAACTATCTTCTCATATGAAAGTGATTCATAACTTTTGAGAGAGTTTCACACAACACTTGGATTAGGTGCTCAACTTTTATTGTTCTTCTTCTAAACGTAGGAGACGAGACGGTACAAAGAACTTATAAAGACCCCGATGGATTTGTCAATAGTAAAGAGGAAGCTGGAATCAAAGGCAAAAGACGGTGAAAGTTATGTCAGTCCTGAGGGCTTTGTTGCAGATGTCAGGCTCATATTTTTCAACTGTGCCAAGTATTACAAGGTTGGTCTTATTATTTTTATTATTATTTTATTTTTTTAAATGCCAGTCATGCTTTATTTAATTGATATTTCCTTTATTTTGCTTTAACTGAAATTTTGTTTTTTACCAGCCAACCTCAGAGGTCGGCAGTGCGGGTTTGTACCTGGAGGACTATTTCGAGGAGCAGCTGAAGCTCATTTACCCAGACAGGGTCTTCCCCGGTGGGAGGGAAGAACAGATGATCCCCCCATTAGAGGACGAGATAGACGAGGAAGAGGAGATGATGGAGGACGGTGCGGCTGACGTTAAAGATAAGCCACAAAGCCCTGCAGAAAAGGGGATCCCCCCAGTAGAGGAAGACACAGCTCCTCTAGAAGACAGAACAACACCAGCAGCAACGGAAAAGTCGGACGCTGAAACGAGCGAGAAGATGACGGGCAAAGCGATAGCTGCCACAGAGGGAGACGCACCTCCTGCAGACGAAGTAAAGCAGGAAAATGTTGCTGCTGTAAAACAGGCGGAAAGCTCTCCAGCAACTCAGAGCGACACAAAAGACGGAGTAGCTTCCAGCTCCACAAAAGAGGTGGAACCTCGGATTACTACGGACACAACAACAGAGCCACCTGAAGCTCCGCAGGAGACGTCTGCTTCTGTGGACACAGCCAAGGAGAAGCAATAGATGGATGTACAGCAGATAGGAAGAGGAACTGTTGATAATGACGATGGATGAGTCCAGTCTTCCACAGAAGGGGCCCCAGTGGGGACCTACATTTGCTGCAATCATGCCTTTGTTTGTTTGTGTTTTGTAGGATGAATGTTGTTTTTACGATTGTATTTTTATTTATGTTTTATTTGATGGGAATGGTGCAGCTCAGCATAGTTTATAGAGATTGCTCAGCTATTATTGATAGTTGGGCTTTTAATAGGAAAAGAACTGCTGTACTAAATGGGCTTTAGTAGCAGTTATGCTTTAGATCCACAGCAAAGATCTAAAAAGCTCTGTGTTCTTCTCTGAATGGACATTTGATATCTTGTAAAAGATTATATTCAGTGATGATGCCACTGAAAAGCACATAAATGACATTCTTTGTTCAATATGTACAGGTTATCAGTCGTCACGTTGCTCGTCACCTGTACAAAATAATGATGTATTTTGAAAGCAGCCAAAAATAAAAGTTTAAATTGGTAATGCATGTAGAATGTGTTAATGCTAACATTTCTGTTTAGGCTTTTACCTTCATGATCAAATAATGTTAAAATGCAAAGGCTTTGTTTTAGTATGGTATTAACGCTACGTATGCAACAAATAAGTACTGTAGTTTCTGTACAGAAGGAAGTCCCACATTGATTGCAGTCAAACCATCTCTTGTGTTTCCACTTTCCACAGAGCAGTATTCTGTTGTTGGTATCGAGAAAAAAATGCTTCAGATTTCAGACGTCAGAATCTGTCGTCATTGTCATGTTTTACAAATTGTGCTCTACAAGATGAGAATGGCTCAAAAACTGACACAACATCATTAGCGTTAATATTCTCGCCTATATTGTTACTTTATTACTAATCAAGCATACTGTAAATAACTTAACAATGTTGAGCATAAAAATACCTGAATTTACAGTATTTGTAATAAACAGGGCTACATGAACATCTGGCTTGTGCTTGCGTCCCTCTGTGATAATCTGTTGGTTGTCATTTTAGAGTTCATGTTTTGGAGCTATGAACCGACGAGCCATTTGTCTACTGCAGTACATGCAGAAAAGCATCTCTAAATCTACAAAAGGGACAAATGGGCTGCAGCAGCAGAAGACCATGCTGGGTGCAACTCTGAAATGCGCGTGTTGTAGATTGTAATCGAATCTTTTATAAACCACCATCTCCATGCTAAGAAAATTGTTGTATCACTGGTTTAGATTGGTGATGGTGGTTTAATGGTGTGTTATTTTTTTATTATTATTATTTTCTTGGCACATTTTGGATCCCCCGTTAATCATTCTGTCATTTAAACACAGCCTACCTGAGTGTTGTTGCTGCCCATGTCCATCTGATTAGACACCATGTTTCTAAGATTTTTACGGCTGAGCACAGTGGGGTCAATTTTATCTGAATTTCTAAGCAAGAAGAGGATCGTCCAGTCTTTAACAGAAACTTTGTATGTAATTTTCAAACTTGACCCATTCAATCACAAAGTAAAAGCAGACTGACTCTGTGTTATTCCCAGCTTATTACATCAAAGTCGCTCTGAAAGTAGCAACTGACGAGTGGTTGCAGATCTGGTCACAGTCATCGAAGTAACCATTTCAAAGGCATAGCCAGATTGTAAGTTCATTATACACTGGGTCAATAGTTTTGGTCATGGTGCAATCTTCAACCACTATTTTCCCGACTATAGCATTAAGTGGCCATTCGAGGAAAAGTTTTTGACCCTTCCAGATTAGCTTAATTTTTCAGTCCTTCAGGTTGCTCCACAAAATAGCACAGGCTGGTATATAGGACAGACTAAGACTCGGTTGGACCGTCTATACAAAGGATGGGCTATCTATACACCCGTTCGTGGTTTACTTTGGAAAACATGGCAGATAGTCACCCAAAAAAAGTAGAAAGACGGGTAGTAGAACGAACCGACAAAAGAAAAGCAAGCACCAAAAGAAAACATGGTAATTGTAACATAAAAAAACCCAGAAAGACACAGGACCAAAACTAACGGTCACATAAACCCTCCATAAGTCAACAATTTGTTATTTAACTGAAAAATCTATGAGGATTGCAAGCGTATTTGTTACAGTTTGGACACACTGGAATTATATCCATTTCCCCCTACTCTTAGTGAGAAAGCAAAGCAGATTTTTAAATTATTTGTAATCTTGATATTTGTTCTGAGATTTCTTGTTACATGTCTTTTAGAATATTAGGAGACCCCATAGACCACTAGATGGGGCTTTTAAGTTGCCCTTCACCATGTGAATACTGTTTATATATTCACAAAGTAGTGATGGCATCTCACATACACAAAGTTTCCTTTTAATACATTTATACACCCGACTCTTTGTGTTTGAAATTAAAGCTGCGAGATTAAAGTCGCTTTTTGCTCTCCAACATTTAAAGCACACAGATACACATTGGCTTTAATTCCTCTCAGTACTCATTCTTCCTCGGCTGTGGTCATTTTGAACCCTGAAACCAATTTTTCCGATGATCACTTCCAAGTGGCCAAAAGATCAAAGAGGCCTCGCCTTAGAGGAATGCAAGAAAAATAAGCGTGGCTCTTATTTATAGGCACCTGGGGCCCAGCCAAAATGGTGGGCTCAATTAGTGGTAGAGCAGCATTTTAACTCATTTGATGGATGATCCTTTTAGTGTTGGTGTTGGGTGGCTATCACTTAATTTGCTGTAATTGATACCAAAAGCCCAGTAGCTGCATTGGTCAGCTGAATAAATGCAACCAGACAAATTTTCCCCTCTTCCACTTTCCTCCTGCTGGTTTTCGAGGTTTGGTGCATGTGAAGCTGATTGAAAGTGCCAAGGTATGAAATATATGTCAGTGTAATTCTGCAATATCTTTGGATTATATAACAATTTCCAAAAATGGAAAGAAATGGAAAATATAGTTTTCTGCATGGAAAAAGTAATATTACCTGCTTGTGGTGGCCTTAATTCCTTAATGCTGATTCAGTTGCTGATTTTGAGTCGGTTTCCTTTTCTTCCTCAGAAATGCGAATGTGCCATTGGATCACAACAAATGACATTCATTCTTACATACCCTCTTCTAAATTTTTCTCTGCCTGTTTTTCCTTGGTGGCACTGCAGTGGTGTGGAATACCACACAATCATTTCTGTGGCTTGGCCCCGTTTCGGAGCGAACAACTTGGACTCACCTGCTTGCTTGTAATTACATGGCTCAGCTCCCTCTACAGTTTTTGAGGTCGTGTTGTAAAAGCACCACTGTCTTCACGTTAGGGGAACCCTCACCCACTTGATTCTAGGGTTTGGAATCAGGGTTTGGCCTCTTTTTAAGGCGCCCATTGCTCGGCTTACCATAGAGGTCTATGGGACTATTCAGGTTTTGCCAGGTTCTTCTTGCTCAAGGCGGCTGTGGGGCTTTAGTTAAAGTCTTTTTATATGATGACTTTTGAATTCTGTATCAGTCACACATGTCCCTCAGATTGCATTACAGATCCCACTTTTTCCTTGGATATTGTCTCTTACTGATGGCTCCTCTCTGTCACACTTAGGTCCGACAGTATCACAGCCACTCAGTCGCTGTGATGTGCTAAGGCCTGCCAGCCATGTGACACCAACTGTGTTTTTAACCTCATCTCTCTGCCAACCTTCAGAGACTGTGCTGAACTGGAGGGTAAAGAAAAGTGGAGCAAAAATACATTTCATCTATGTGTGAAACCGTGTGTGTCTCTGGTGTCTGGTATCATATTATTAAAGAAGTAGGAACTTTAATCCAGGAAATTATTTGCAAGCATCATGACTCTGCTAAAGATAACATTTGTCTCAATCTGCAGAACAGTTTCTATATCATAATGTAAAAATGTGTGTAAAACACTGAATGCACATTGTGGTTTGCTTTTTTAGTCTATTAAAAACCTTAAACCTTCTTTTTGCATTACAAATAGTTGTACTCAGGACAGCTTTAGAGGTTAACCTTTACCAAGGTGCCAGTGGTGTTTCTTTGAGAACCTGGAAGCAGAGGACCACTTCTCTTTCGATGTGGTGAAGTACTTCAAACAAGCACGATTGTATAGGAAAGAGAGTTATAGTAACAAATGGCAGTCAGTTCTCTATAATATATATATAGGGTTTTTTCCCAATCAACTGTGCATTTATGGTCTATTTTTACATTTAGATACTATATAAACTGAAAACTTACTAATTCAAATCTGTCACTAATCACTCAGGTGAAATCCAGCAGAATTTTATAACTGGTCCCAAGAACTTTGTGTTGAAGGTGACTCTGAAACCATCCATGCCTTCGTCTCTGAATTCTGCTTCTGAGCTGAGATAAATAAATAAATAAATAAATAAAGCCGTTGACCACAACATTAAAAGCGCTAGCAAGTTACTAAAGTAATGGGTCCTGGCATTTTTGACACATACCACCTAAACACTGTTGCGTACCAAGCATTCACCTCCATTGCAAAAACATTCCCCAACAGGAAAATGTGGTCCACTGAACCTCGAAAATACTTACAAATGGCTTGAGAACATACTGAATTAACACTTTACAGTCTCTGAACATGAGTTATTATGAGGTGTGCAGTGGGTCCTTAGAGCAGAGGGTGGAGTATGTTGTCAGCTAATGCTAGCAAGCTTAGTTAGCAAGCCACAGGGGGCTTGTTCAGATTAAATCGAATAAGATATAAAGCATTCTTTCGTCTTCTTCTTCCTCTGCTTTTGTCCCTAGCTGGCAGTTGGCAGGGAGGTTGTCCACGAAGCCAATACGTCGCTGTGGGTGTCGTAGGGTTTCCATCTTGATCAACGATGCACTTAGAGGTCTTGTGGTCTCTTGTCTTCAATGTAGCTTGCCATCACCAGTGTGTGAATGGGTGGATGACTGGATATGTAAAGTGCTTTGGGGTCCTTAGGGACTAGTAAAGCGCTATATAAATACAGGCCATTTACCATTTTACCATTTGCTTGCTTGAGGGTTAGACATTGTTGTTTAAGATCATCTTCAATTTGCTTGATCCAAGTCTTCTTGGAGGTCTCTCATCACTCTCACTCTGATGCTGCTGCATCAAAAGGCGGTATGGCCGGCGATGGTTGCTCATGCGGCAGATGTGGCCAAACCATTGCAGTCGTCGCTTCCTAATCAGCTCTTCCATTGAGGCCTGCTGGTGACATTAACTACGTATCACGCGTTGCCTAGACTATCACGGAGGGACACACGGAGAATCTGATGCAAACAGTGCGTTTGGAAGACCTCAAGGTTGTTGAGGTCGTGTTTGAGGATGACCCAGATCTACGACCCATAGATAAGAATGGGGAATCCCAGTGTACGGTACAGGCAGATTTTGACCAATTCTTGAATTCAAGAATATGAAGCATTAAAACACATTAAAAAGACAACAGCCTTAATGAACACAGTGTAGTTTGAACCCAGAAGCAGGGTTTTATACATCATCATTTCATAACAGGATACCCAGAGATGCTAAGTACCTCTTGGATTAGGTGTTTACACAATAAACTGCACAGAAATCAATATAATTTTACAGAAGCTGATTTTAAAAAAAGGCTCCACCACCACAAATGTGCTAGAGAAGTCCACTTGAGTGACCCCAGTCAGCAGAGGTGATGTCTAACAGAACGTGAATGGGCATGCTCCATCTACAGCCTGGTTCTGCTGGAGACCTCTTCTGGTTGAAAGGGAGTTTTTCCTTCCCATTGTTGCCAAGTGCTTTTTCATAGGGGGTCACCTGAGGGGTTTCTCTCTGTATTACTGTAGCTGTCTTTACCTTACAATATCAAGTGCCTTAAGGAAACTGTTTTGTGTTGTGTTAACACTACAGTATCCTAAATACTTTTACTTTTGTTTCATGTATGTCACATAACAGAGATTTTCATTCATTCAGAGCAGCAAATAACTATTCAACCGCAGCCTTTCACTCAAAACCACAAATTAGAGCACTCGGGGGGATGAAAATTAGAAGGTTACATAATGTTGAGTCCACGAATGTCTGAATTGAAGCACGTCTTCACAGAGCCACACTTCACGCATGGCTGAAAATGTTCGCACCACAAATGAATTTCTCCTTTGTTAGCGCTATGCCAGATGTGTTGAAACATGGATTTTACAAGAGTGGAATGAAACAGGCTCTGGTATTAGACCATCAGGGTGCAAATAAACATTTATAATTTCCTTAACCACTGTGCGCTGTGTTTAGGTTCAGCTCAGTTTGCTGTCGTGAGCGCCGCTGTGACAAACTGCTGCTCGACACAAGGAGCCATTTCATTTCTCCTTGCATTTTTCTCTGTCTTGGAAGACCAAATACGACATGATTCACTTGGTATTAAAATGTTTCATTTAACAACGCTGATTGTGTTTTGTAAAAGGCAAAATGCCCGACCATCTGTGAATAATAAAAACTGTGTGTGTGGTTGATTGTCTTGATGTTTTTGTTTTTTCTTTTTCCGAGAGAGCTAGATCGTCTGCCACAGCAGACTAAACCAGCCGCCGTCTAGTTAACATTACTGAGGTTTCTAGAATGGCTGAACCCTGATAGGATGTCCTGTTTTTCCTGTAACTCAACTCTTCAGATTCCCCGATCATGCCACAGCATTTCCAGTTTGTGAGGATATTTCCAGTTATTCCACTTGAAAAATGAATAATGGGAATTCTATAAAGGGAATGTTTGCTTCTTTCATTGCCTCATTTTAAGGCTGACAAATTGCTTGAGGTGGATGCTTCCTACCATCCGTAATCAACTCTTCTCAGCAGCGAGCTGCTTTTCACCGCTGCTGTGCTGTTCCAGGCCAGTGGAAATACAAGAGAGAACCATAATGGATCTGTAATCTAAAATTTGCCACTCTACATGGAAATCACAAAGGCTTGTCTTGCGGCTTTGCAGCTGCAGTTGCAGTAGCTGCTCTATAAACTATCTGGGTTGAATGGATTGACATTTGAACTTTTCAAATGTTGGTTTTGGTGAATGGATTTGAGATGTGAATGCAGCTGCATCCTATAGCAATTTTAGGGAGGTTATAATGGATACAAAATTAGACTAGTGTAAATAGAGTTTGGTCTCTCTATTTAAAAAAACAAACAAGTTTTCCAAGTTCATAAAATAATTGCAGTTAGTTTTACATTTAAGTCTATGTTTTATTTGTTTTATTTTAGTCAACTAAAATGTTATTTCATATGTATTTTTAGTTTGTTCCTTTTTTTAGTTAACTAAAATAACCTTGGTCTCCAGAAGCTTGATGGCTCTCATCAGTTCTATATTTACTTCTGTCTTTCTCAGTGCTAAGTGCTTAATCAAATCATTACAGTGAAACACAGAATAGTTAAGTCATTTTTACCCACAGTTTTATCCAAAAACACATGAAAATTCATTCTGTAGAGTCTATTTGCAGTCACAGCCTTCATTACACAGCAGTCTAGGCGACTCTTCTTCACCAAGAAAACAGCAGCACATGCTCAGTCCCCGCCCCATACTGATTTGAACCAATAATGTCTTAAAGAGTTTTCCGGACGTCCCGCCCACAAGCGTGAAACAGGCAAACATGGCAGCTTCCACCGACATCATTTTGGGGACCTCAGCGTCCATCGCTGGCATTTTAAATGAAAAACACGGACCTGAACACTTGCAGACTTTAAAAACATTTACAGCTGCGCTGCGGGATGTCGAATACAGGTGAGGTCTGGGTAATTTATTTATGTTTTATACGGAAATGGGCCGTATCAGTGCGGTCCGGCTAAGCTAACAGTAACTTGAAAATACCCAACTGTCAACTACGCACAGCCAAATATAACGGCACGCCCGGTTTCTGAACTCAGACCTAATAATGATCGCTGCAGCATAAAAAAACAAAACTAACACATATCAGCAGTATAGCTTCAGTACGTGGTTTTGTACTAAAAGCAAATTTTTAAGCATTACTGGCATTGTTTTTCCTGTGCAGGAGCTAACTCTGCTTATTAAAATTTAACGGCCTGTGCACGTGACATTATGCTCCCTTCTGTAGTATTTGTAGCACAGGAGTATCCCGCACATTTGGATTCAAATTGTGAACTTCATTTTTATTTTTTTCTTAATGGAAAAAAGACAGTGTTTCACGCAAGATCCAGCTAATGTAGTGCAAATACCGCGTTATTAACTACATCTGTGTTTTATATCTGGTGGTCTCCCAGTGAGAGTACTGCAAATGAAATGAATATTGTGTATTTGTTCACCTGTTTGTCGTTGTCAGAGATGCTGTGGAGGAGAAGACATTCTCCACTCTTGTGAAGGTCCTGACCAGACTTTGTGAAGAGCTGCAGGCTGCCGGCTTGGACAGTGAGGATGTGCAGACCTTTACCCTGCAGCTCCAGCTGACCGCAGAGTGCTTCAGAGCTCAGAGGAACTCCTGTGTCCAGAGTATACGTAACCAGAGTCTGCTCAGGTATCCCCGACATCACAAAGCAGCATGAGGGGGATCTTTCAGTAAATACAAATTAATTAAGTAAACAATGGTCATAGAGTTTAGTGACTGATTTATTTGGAAACTCTGCTAAAAATCCTTCTTGAGCATTTTTCCTGCTAAAATTTGGCAGTTTATGTTTAAGGAACCTGTACAATTATATCTTTGCAATTGCAGGATTTGTTGAAGTGCTATTTTTGCAGTTTATTATAATATTATGTCAAAGTTTGTTAGATTATTGGGCATTATTTCTTAAGACAAAGAAACACTTGACATAATGTGTCTTTGTCAACTAGGGAACTTGGTTTCATTGATGTATCCCTCAAACTCCTGAGATTTTTATCTACTGTAAATATGGAGATTCCAGATACCATCTTCGAACGTAAGTCTAAAATTCAGCTACTGATGCTTAAGGTACAGTACTTATGTGTTTTTCCTTTGTCCCTTTCAAAGCCAACTAAATTGTTTTGAAGTGAGCTATAGAGGTTGTTAGAGATGGAAGTAGATTGTGCTGTTTTTGTCTTGTGGTGCTCAAATTGTAAAAGAAATTATGACTTTGACTAGTCAAAAAAATATTATGCCTTTTGTGTAGGCAGTTTCATGTAAGAACTATTTTCTGTCAACAGTCTACATCCGCCAACCAGAAGAAGTGTGCATCCAGCTAATATTACAGCTCAAGTTAGGGGAGGATGTCATTAATGTTTACATCCTGTCACAATGTCACTATCAAGAGCTGTTTTTCTTTTTTCTTTTTTTAGGGTTCTTTGAGTTTTACAAGAAACCGTTCTGTCAAGTTCTTTTGTATTCAAGAGTAGGCAAAAAACTTTAACAGTCTAGAGGGACATAAAAGCAATACACCATGGAGGAAAATGAATGTTGAGTGTTTTTTTTCTTATTTTTGATCGGTTTTCTGTGGCTCAGCTCTTCGCTGTGGCATCCAGTTTCTTGGTAACTTGGCTGTTGGTAACCAGTTGTGCAAAGATGACATTTGGATGATAAGCTTCCCAGACCTTTTCCTGTAAGTTCTGTGTGCCAAAATCTCACCCTCATCTTTTTGTTTGACTCCAAAATCACATGCAGATTCTATATTGGTAATTCTGTCAACCCGAACGTATCCAAACAGGCAGCTGCTTAGCACTGACGATGAGAAGACCGTGAACTACACCTCGATGGTAATCCACACATGCCTGGATGAGGCCAAGGTGGAAGATTTGTCCAAGCCACAGAACATTGAGCTGGCTCTCAGGGTGATGGAGCTCTGCAGGACTCAGCCTGAGCTGGACTGGACGTAAGTGCATCATTATGGTACTAACTTGAAAACTGTTGTTATGCATTAAGGGCATATTTAAGTGCTACTTTCCCTTTGCTATTTATTGATTTTTCAGAGTGCTGATTGCAACACAGCATTTCCTGAAGTCTTCATCGCTGGTGGAGAACATGTACTCTGAAATGTCTCACCATGATAGGTACTTCATTTTTGTTGTTTGGACAAAAACATGAACAATTCATTCAAACAGAATTGTAAAAATAAAGATATGGTTAAATGTATGCTACAACACCTTTCAACCTATTATTATTTTAGTTTGTTTGGTTTTTGCACTGCAGAGAATTGATGCACAGAATAGTAGTAAAAACAGCTAATATTTAAATAAAAACTATGGATGCTTCATATAGATGTACATTTTGTTTTTCAGAGTTACTTTATTAGAGCTACTTTTAGCCCAGCTAAGAGAGGAGGGCTCAGAAGACTGTGGCATCCCTCCCAGTGTGGCTCGTTTCCTGGCCACTTCCTTCCAGAAAGGTTGTGGTGCTGTGCTCACACTTGCTACGGGTTCTGCGTCCAGTGATGAGGTACAGATCATAAATTCAACACAATTTCCGCAGGTTTTTCACTCTGCGTTTGTTAGTCTTACCCCGTGTGAAATGAATTAACCTATGTTTCAGTCATTTTGACTCAGTATTGTGTCTCAAAAGATTCTTACTCTGTGGACTGCCCCCCATTTGTTGCAATCCCCTGCAGGTCCTGCAGGAGGCACTAACAGTGATTAGTCTGCTGGATGTGCTGTGTGAGATGACCTCAGACCACAAGCAGTTCATGTTCCTACAGGATCATCCAGACCTTCTAGTAACTACTGTTGGTAAATGAAAAACAGCCATTAAGTCAACAACCGAGCAACAGCAGACATTAAATTAAACAGCCCGCAAAGTCCAAATGCTGGAAAGTTTGAGGTTTATCATTTAATCTGTTTCTTAAAGGAGAAAAGCAGAATCTCATTTGTCAAAATCAGCTATAATCTGAATAGCTTTATGCTGCTTCTCAGAAGGTGTTCTGCTTTTCATGTTGTCTGTCACAAACTGTCCATGCAGAGCTCCTGGAGCAGGTACACGCCACTGGGAAGGCCAGTAAGAATATTTTCAGTGCTGCTCAGAACTTCTCCTTCAGTGGAGATGGAGACTCTTCTTCTTATTCTCCTGTCATCAGCTTTAAGGCACACCTCATCAGGCTCATTGGAAACCTCTGCCACAGCAATACCAACAACCAGAACAAGGTTTGGACAAATGAATGAGTGCAGGGATGGAAGTTTGTGGTGGTACTTGATAACAACTGTGACGAAGAGTGAATGAAAATTTTGCTGTAAGCCATAATTTCCAGATCAGAGGTAGCTCAATGTGCTGAGTCATATTTCCACTTGTCCTCTGTCTTTCCTTGACCTAAAAATCTTACTTCTGCACCTCAGAGTCCTTCATATGCTGCCATTTTAAATATGTTGAGAATTTACATACAGTATTTCATGATTATCCTATTAGTGGGACATAAAGAGAACTTTATATCTGTCTACCTATCTGTCAGAGACAGACACTCACAGAGTCTTGTACTTAAATCTGTCACATCTGAAGCGTTTCTTTAAGTAAAACTTCAAAATAGCTGCCCAAATAAGTACCCGGAGGTATTTTGAAATAACTGTTAGGTGGGGAAATCTGCTCAAGCACTTTAGCTATTTTTTTTCTATCTATCTAGTAGGGGAGAGGAAAAATCTATGCAGTATGGTATCACAATATTTTCCTTGCCATTATCGTCAATAGAGGTACATTTAAAAAATCAGTATTTTATTAAATAATACTGTGAGGATACTTTGAAAAAGATGGCTTATCTCATGCACCATCTTCATGAGATAAATGTTAGCTGAGCAAACAACGCTACCTTCTAATTCAGAGCAAGCTAATGACTCAGTCACAGTAAAAATAGGACAGCAACCACCTTGCATCTACAAAAACATAGCTGGCTGACTGGTGATTGTATTGACTTTTTTCATATTGTACTAAATGGCTGCGCAGAGCACAGGTCGCCTGATAGGAAGCTGTTCTGCAAACGGTTGCAGTCTGACTTGGAATGACTGCAGTCACTCTCTGAGAGATTATTTTAAATAATTGCTGTTTAATTTATAAATGCAGGAAGACTACCAACACACTACTATCAGTCTGAATGAGCACAATTTGAGGGGACTTGACTCAGCTGAGTGGTTGCATTCTGGTTATATTCCTGTAGAACAAGAAGGTTGCTGAGAGCAAATGTGATACTTAAATGTTTTTTTTGTCTATGCAGACTGCAACAGACAGCACTATGTGCCTATTTATTACAGATAATTGCTGTATTATCAGAAATGGGTTACATGTAATTGCTTGCTTGACACCATGTAATTGTAAAGTGACAGGAGACTGACTCTGTCCGGCAGCATGGATGGCAGGTTTCGGTGACAGTGTTTGTGCTTGAATATCTCATTTGCACTAAAAAAAATAACTGAAGTGAGATAAATTTTGTCAGTATCTTTTTATCCAAAAAGAAAGTTAACTTTAGGACATCATTTTCAGCTACAAAAAAATAAATCACAAAATATGTTATTGCAACACTCAGCATATTGCAAAATGTAAAACATCATATTGTCATGATATCTTATCACGTGGTGCCTGTTGATTCCTACCTGTACGTGCTAGCTATCTAGCTCTGAAAGATGGGCAGCGGTAAGGTTTTATACGTGGGAATGTGGATATTCTCATCATTAGTAAATGTCGGTGCTTATATGCTTCTCTTCCTTGTCTCTCTCCCATCCTCAGTAGGAGGAGGTAAGACGCAAGGACGAGTCAAGTGAAGGAAGCGAGGAGACACATTAGCATATTGAAAATTGCCCAAAGCCTCTTTGGTTAGTTTTATAATATGTACTGATAGTTCTGTCAGGAAATTATGGTTTAGAACAATTATCGAATTTAGAAAAGGAAAATATTTACAAACCCTAAAATTTAAATGTTTTTCTTTGCTTACATTTATTCTAGCCTGCTGGTCTGCCCTTCTAATGCGATCCTTGGTCTCCCAGCATTTAAACAAATACCCTTAATCAGTCCAACACAGTTGGAGGGTCAAAAGTGTAAATGTGACTGCGAGGTTTGGGAGGCCCACCTGAATTAGTTTGCTTTGTTTGACCTCTCCACTAAATGATCATGCTCAGAGGCAGGTTCTAGTAAATGGGCTGCTGCATGCAACCTCAAACCAAATCTCCTGAGGAGTGCAAACGAGTGCAAAGTCTAATTGAGCGAGAGGCTGTGGGTTCTTTCAACACAACTCGGTTTTCCGCTCAAATGTGAAACATTAGCTTCTTGTTTATTTTAGAAATCTTATCAGTTTTTCTCAATTGACATCTTTCAGCATGCAGCTATCAGCGTAAAGCACAGATGGGTAATAAAGCAGACAGTATCAACATCACTTTGTAGACTCGGTTGTACTTAATAGGAACAGATTTGTGGAATGCTTGTGGGATGGCCACCCTCAGTTGGCCCCTGTATAATATTTATGGATGCTGATCTGTGGTCTGTCAGTGGTCAGAAATCACCACGTATCTGTTTTCACCCAGATTTCTTCCAGTAAACCAAATGTCGTTCTGTTCACCTTTGGGAGAGATTGTAATTTAAGATGTGCATGCAAAGCGAGGAACTGCTTGTGCCGGACTGAAAGTCAGGGTCCAGCTGCTTGTTATTCATCCCTTTATGAGTTTAAATATAATTTCAGTAACTTCAGACAATGATTCCTAAAGTGGAAAACGCAGACCTGCGTGCTCTGTGTTTCTTTGACAGTGTAAATGACATTTCCATTTTCTGTAACTCAGCACTTTGTCTTGTTCTGTTGCTCCAGTGTGTTTGGAGAGTAACCGCAACGGCGTGCGGAGGGCATCAGAAAGCAAATACAACAATTAAGCCTATAGAATGAGACACATGATAAAGAACAGATTGTCCTGTTGTGGTGCTCTTAGACTAACCCACAACCACACTGCTTTGTTTGCATGGATGTGAGGCTCTGCTAAGGGCATCTCTGTACTGTTCCTTTGTCTGCTGTTTCTTAACTCGAATCATGAACCTCGATAAACGTCTCACAAATTCTTTCAGTAAATCTTGGATATAAAGTATCTGTTGTTTAAGTAAGTTTATACAGATTTATTTCCTCCTGAAAAAGAGATATAAAGTAACTAGAGACTGTACAGCAAGACCTTTTGCTATAGTTTTGTTCACTTAATAAGACATCTCATTAAGAGTATCTGGTTTTATTCTTGCATAAACAATAGACAGTTTGTGGTCTTGATATGTAAATGTTTTTACTTCAGCAGATGCTGAGTACTGATCCAATATCAGTGTTAAATTAAAAATAATGTGTTATTCAAGTCGGTCCAGTTGACATACCTGAGGTATGAGTGGTACTGGTTGATTTTTTTTCAAGAACAAAATTGATGTGCTGAGCTGTAGTAGCTGCAGTGACAGGGATGGACAAGACTGGGAAAGAGTACATCAGAGGGACAGTTCAAAGTTAGAGACACAAGGCTGAGCTGGTTTGGACATGTGCAGAGGAGGGACAGTGGATATATTTCATTAAAGATATTGACGATGGAGCTGCCAGCCTGGAGAAAAAGAGGAAGACCAGAGAGACGATTCATGGACGTAATGAAGGCGGATCCACAGAGAGGTCTGGTTTAAAAAGAGGATGCTGAGGATAGTTTGAGATGGAGGTGGATGGAGCAGCCAAAATCATTTTGTATCAAGCTATATCAGGCTCTATTTTTTCCTGATTTTGGAAAGTAGAATTTGGGAATAAATGACCTCCAAGGATAAATATACTAAATTGGCATTTGACGATTTATTTACACTGGTCTCATATTGGTTCAATGTGAGAGTCATCAGGCAGCTGCTTACTGCTGTCATTTATAGTTGTGCTAGTTTTGCCTCATTCTGCTCTGTTTCACTGCGAGTACACCTGCTGAGCCGACAGGTGAAGTGATGATAATGAATCAAGTAGTCAACAACGCCTCACGTTACGTTACAGTAATATGTTACCGTTAAAGTTGAACAAACAACAGTGAAAACAAGCAAAAGAAATTGGGTAATTAATTACATTCTAATTCATTAGAAGGTAACACTATGGAATTAGCTGGGGACCTGGCAGCTGAGTTACTCTATATTTGATATCATTTTCTTATATCCCATAGGTGCGAGAACTTGAAGGCATCCCCCTCATCTTGGATAACTGCAACATTGACAGCAACAATCCTTGTATCCTTTCTGTGAAGTATAAATATGAAGCTGTGGTAATGTAGCCATATTTCATGTTTATTTAAATCATTCTTCATATTTAAGCAAAAAGTTTGTGGGCTCTTTTGCAATTAAGCTTTGTATATTTGTATATTTGTACAGCAAAGGTAGTGGGCTTGCCTGCACAACTTTGCATTGAGCTTTAATTGTTGCAGCGTGTACTGGCTGGCAAGGAAAGAGTGCCGAAATGTGAAGAGAGTTATGTTGCTGTGCTTGCAGATGGTTGACAGTATCATGTGACGGGTTGCAGTTGGTATTAAAATGGCTAATTCAACATGCAAATTTTGTTTTGTAAACTTTAAATCCAGTTTAATACACAACTAAAGTAAAATGCGAAACGTTCTTCTTCTATCCAGTGGAGTTACACTTTATTGGGCTTGATTCAATTAGCTGATGGGTACCAGCAGACCTTGGAAGAAAGAAAATAAACAGTTGGTACACTGCGGAGCTCCAGTTTTCACTTATTTATTGCACTAAAAGAAAGTGACGCTTCCAGCACCACATTCATCAGACCCACAAACCCTGACTTTAAACTGGAGGGAGCTCACACATAATGTATCTTTGTCACAACTTTTTGACAGTCTTTGAGAAAACGCATATGTCTTCAGGTCATTGTTTTTGTTCCCATGTTTATCTTTCATGTCTGCTTACCGACACATCCACACACACAGAACCACAACCCAGTCTATCCACCATTACATCCTGTCTAGAAAATGTAGTTATCTAGAAAAAAAAGTGTGTATGGGGTGACCTGAAATGCAAAGTATACACAACCTGTCTGCAAACCCGTTTGTTTGTTAGGCTGTCTTTGAAGTCAATGACCCAGGGAAAATAAAAACTGCTCATGAGTTGAAAGAGCTTGATCTATTTTCCAGGTTTTGTTGGTATTGTATTTTCTTTCTATAACAAATCATTTCCTAGATCCATCTTGCATGACATCTACTACTTTGTAGCGCGATGCAAAGTTGTTGTTGTTTTTTTTTTGGCTTTTTATGGGGGGGGTGCAAACTCACCGGCTTTACTGTACAAATATACAAAACTTAATTCCAAAAGAGACTGAATAAGACCACAAATTTTGATTTAAATTGATGCAGCAGTGTTAAATGGATGCTTGTTTTTAGGCAATAGTAATGTGTTTTGTTTTGTTGCTCACTTTTAATCTGTTCAAAATCATCCATAGTTCTCATAAACTTGGCTGTGGTGTAACCCCTCAGTTTGTCCTTTGTCTGAAATGAGTAGTTTCAGCTATTCATCTCTCTTTAAACCTGGTTTCTTTTAGCCTTACTGTATTATGGAGATCCCCTCTCTATGAGAAAGCCAGAAACTGATTCCCAAGCTTTTGTCTAACAAGGATTGCTTCCACATATGCTGACTGTATTATTTGTAACTTTTCCCATCTTTAATATGAAGATCTACCTCTGAAGCTGTATAAATATGAGGAGAAAATAAGGAAATAATAAGTCATTGAAAAATATGTTTAAAAATAAAAGATGGAACAGCTGCATGTTCCACTCTCTAAAGCAGAAACTTTGACATTGTTGTCCTTAACCGGGCATCTCTAGTCATCAGCCAGTGGGCAATCTTCACCATCAGGAACCTCCTGGAGCACAACTCGGAGAACCAGAAACTGATTGCCACTTTGGAACGCTGCGGCACAGCTGACTACTCCGCGCTCAGGGAGTTGGGTTTCCTGGTGGAAGAGCGAGATGGAACCTTGCTGCTCAAACCTGTGAGGAAAGACTCTTAAAAAAAAACATCTGTGAGGAGAAAGAAGGTCCTCAACCCATAAACAGGTTTCCATGTAAAGTAGAAGGGAATACATGAAATGTGTACGCTAATGGGTGAACATGCAGCTTGTGTTAAAAGCCTCATGAATGTTACCAAGTACTTAAGCAGCTTCTTCAGGTTATAGGCCTGCTTAGTATTAGACAAATATTATCTGCGCCTGCCCAGGATAACTAACAGTCACACTGCTGCCCACACAATAATCAAAAAAGTGCGATCAGAAAAGTATGTATTATGCTCTATAACGTACTTTTCTACCTCAGTAATGCTGGTACTCAAGCCTAAACTATTATGTAAACAAAAGATCTGTGGTATAGAAGCAGAGGTCAGGATGCCAGGAGCTCTGGCTTTGTCTTGATCCGAGTCTGGGAAATGAGTTTGTTAGTGGCGAGCTCATGCTGGTAACTTTTGGCAGGGCTGATGCTTTGCGGTTTAATCCAAAGACAAAGAGCACTGCAGTATCCTGGCTTTTTGCTTTTCACAGACACAGATGATACCAGCAGGGGTTTGGGTTTAATCCCAGGCCCATAGTCACTTCTGCAGTAACCATGAAACAGAGAATGACCAAAACATGATGTAATCTACCCCCTCCCTGCCTTACCTAATTAAATGGAGGCATCTTGGTCATGATATGAAGACCTTGTTCAAGTATTTCCAATATCCACTTATCTACACAGATATGGTATTCACGATATTATAAGCTAAGGCGATTTGTGGGGGAAATGCAGTAATACAAATGCATGTGTCATTATTTCAAAACAAGGCCCAGTGTGTTTACCGTGTTTTTGCTTGCCTTTCCAATTATTCTTGTTTTAGGATTATAACAGTATTAGTTAAATACTTAACATAGTTTTGTGAATTTCACCCTAATCTTCTATTTCTATCCATTAATGATTAAAACTAAGTCATTAGAGAGATCATGGCATGCAGGATGAGTGCTAACCATTCTAGAATAACACCAACTTGCACTTCACAATACTTTGAGCAATCTATTATT
The DNA here is from genome assembly GCF_000239375.1 of Pundamilia nyererei. Taxonomy (NCBI): domain Eukaryota; kingdom Metazoa; phylum Chordata; class Actinopteri; order Cichliformes; family Cichlidae; genus Pundamilia; species Pundamilia nyererei. The sequence continues at coordinate 2,357,031 of NW_005187415.1, forward strand.
TATTATACCAGACTCCGGAGACTTTTCCGGGAATATTTCATCAATATTGTATTTCCTGTTTAGCTGTAGCCATGTTTGGTCTGCTGACCTGTGATAGCAATTCTACATCAGTAGGCAGTAGATAAAAACATACTGGAATTGTGCATCTGCAGAGCGAGTGAGAGGAATCGGACCATAAGCATTAGTTTGCAGAATGACATCCCTCCTGCTGCTGGATAAGCTGAACGGTCCTGACAACTCAACAAAGCAGCGCTTTATGCGCCTGCCAACACCCTGCTCCACCCTGTTTGCTCTGCACCTGATTTTTTAATGACAAAATGTGTTGAAACAATTGGTCGGACTCTCCTCTCGATCCGCCAACATAGTGAAGGGAGCTTATGGGGTTCCGGTCCCCAGGATTTCAGACGGCTAACAAAACAGCTGTTAGTCGCACTTGACTGAATGGCTGCAATGCTTTTCAGCCTCACAGGAAAGAGCCTGTGCAAGTCAGCCTGGCTGAATGAGGTGGCATGGCTGCAGCCATGTGGTCATCTCCTAACACATTAGTACCACATTGGTCAAGGTCATGATTTCTTGTTTCCCATGTCAGCATTTTACACCACAGGCCTCTACTATAATGTACTTGTGCCTTCTGGTTGGGGTTTCAAAGCTTCATTTTCTTCGGGTCGTACTATGAGGTTATGAATAATGAGTTTAATGCATAATAAAGGACTGCGTGTATCAAAGAGCTCTTTGTTTTTATTGAAATATTGTTGGCCTTTTGTGACACAAAACAAAAAAGCTAGAGGTGCCTTAGAAATTTTATTGGTAAAAAAAAGAATGAAATACAACTGTCAATGTTTGTGTTGCAGACTCTAATTTTGCAACAAAACAAATAAAATACAGATTTAGTTAAATTTCTTTAAGTTATAGCTATGCTTTTAGGAAACTGTTAACCAAAAGCACCATCAAGACAAATACAAAATACATGCACTTTGTTTTACACTACCCATGTACTGTCTATAAGCACCTTCCATGTACCTTTTTATTTTTATTTTTTTATAGGGGACCTATTATGCTTGTTTTCCAGCTGCATATTATAATACTTGGACTCTAGAGTAGCTTTGAGTGATTCACAGTTCAAAATAATCATCATTTATCTTGTATTCATCCATTTCCTTTAATAAAACCCTCTCATTAAGTCAACTTTCTTCTGATTGGATGCCATTTACAAATACAAGATTTGTCCCTTAGATGACCATATTAGGATGCCCCCTCTCAGTGAATACTACACAGTCGAAGTTGGAAAAACACACTAAAACTAAGTGTTTAGTGCAGTCTGAAGCAGGATTTCATTAATTGAAAACCTTTCCATGTTTAATATGAGCACCCACCATTGTAGCATTATATATGTGATAGAAAACAAGGAAAAGCACAATAGGTCCACTTTAATAGTGGTTTCCACTTGCCTTTGCATTACTTTGATTTGACAACTAACTATTAGAGCCCACTCTGAGTTATGAAGGATCATGTGAAGATAGACGATCTGGTCAACTTTTGATAAAACATGTAGAATATTTACAGTTTAGGAACCTTGAAGAAAAACAAAAATTCCAAATAACTTAAAGCTTTTCAATCTGTATACAATGATGTCAGAAAGCACTCCTAAATAGTGACTTTCTTTCCACCTTAAATGACATAAAGTGCCACGTTCCTCATATAAAAATATACTCTTCAAAATGTTTTGTAAGTTATATAAAGCCTAAATAAACATTTCTGAATACATTAAGGGTTCTGTCCAAAAATAGCTTTGAGGCCTTTGATCCTCACATACCCTCTTCCGTGTGGTTGGGGTACATGCCATCCACCCAGGCAGGCCTAAACCGCGCTGGAAGGCCTTGTGTAAGCACAGACCATGAATGTGGAATTCCACGTCTCTGCCGTTCATGGGAATGCTGGATGTATCTGAACCTGATTGCACCTCTATAGAGTTCCAATGAGGCTTACATGGTTTTCACAGAAGTCAAGAGCCTTCCAAAAACAAAACAGTGAACACAGTCAAGACGAGGTGCCGTTCAAACTGACAAGTGCGGTGTTTAAAAGTACTTCATGTGTATTTTTCTGCCTCTTTGGTTCTTGGCATAGGAAAGCATCGGCGGTGAGTGTATGTCCATGACCCAACAGCTCCCCAAAGTAACCAATGTCTCATGACATAAAAAAAGAAAACATAACCACGTGAGTGCAAAAAAAGAGAATAAAGCACTAGTAAGTTGCCCTTTATGGGAGGAAAAAATGGAAAAAGATTATTTTTGCTGTTTAGTTGCTGTAATTGAGCTTCCATATGACAAAACCATTGTGGCCCGCATGAATTAGAGAGAGAGAAAAAATGCCAGAGCACGTGAATTTGCTAACCATCCTCTAAGTGTGAAAAATATTTTGACATAAATAATTCATTTTCAGTGTTCAAACCGAATACAGTGTAGAGCTGAACGCATTCCGCTGCAATCTTACTTCATAGTATTTCCAGTTAGCGTGTTCCAGACGTTTTCCAAGATCCAACAGTCGCCTTTCTTTTCTTCTGTGGAACATCTGTAGGATACGTCACTGATATTATCTTAAAAATCCTTTCACTGTCATGTCACTTTTACTCTAGCATGCAAGCAGTTACGTGTCTTAAATATTTATGTCTGTTGCTCCCAATCAAATTCCACTTTGTTTTCCATTCCAGATGGGATGTCAGAATGTGCAAAATGTAATAAATACCTCCAAAATTCTTCACTTCCAATTCCAGCTTCTCATATTCCCTTCCCTTCGTACCCTTGTCCCTTTTCCCTTCCTTTCTCGGTACCCTGCCTCATTGTTTCCTCACTTGCAAGTAAAAACCTCTGATTTCTCACTGCATGTGTTGCACTTGACGAAACAGCACCAGTGGAACTTGCAGTTGCACTGCCAGACTCGCGTGTAGTGGTGTGTGTTGTGACCCCGACCACAACACATCACGTTACAGCCGTCTGCGAGGCTCGAGGTGCCGTTGCACAGTCTTCCTCTTGTCCCTGTGCTTCCTGTGGCCCTGTCCTCTTCGCAATAGTTGGGAGAGCGCTCCAGGTACACCAGGTCTGTGTCTGTGGGCTTTTGGTAGCCTCGAGCCTGTTTGAGACGCAGGAAGGAGGGTTGGCGAAGCCGCGTGGCTCGAACTGGCTCTACTTGAACTGCATCGCTGTAGCGTTCCTTCAGCAGGTTACCGATCTCTCTGAAATTTGGCAGGGTGATCCAACAGGTCTTAGTAGTACAGGAACCAGATACACCATGACACTTGCACTCTAGCTTCATTCTCTCCTCCAGGATCTGAGCGCACAGAGAGTAGATATTAGGTTGGTACACATTAATCATGGTGGTTAAAAGCCTAATCAGTAGGATAAGTAACAATTAACAATAAAACTTGGCAAAGAACTTAAAGAGTATTTTGAAAACACAGGTCTTACAATAGAAACTCAATGCAATAAAAATTAATTACATCTCAGATTGCTTACACACAAGAAATCTCATTATCATGAGAACAAACTGAGTAAATCCTTGACTTCCAGTTGGCCTAACTGCCAGAACATACCCCACTCAAAATAAGTTAACTGAACATTTGGTCATCAAAGTCAGTTAAACTTCATGGATATAAATTTGCCCATTTAGGAAGCAAAAACCATTCTGATTTAACCTGCTTTAGTGCCAATGAAAGTGACAACAGGTGCACTGGAGAGCCAACAAGACAGTCACCACAAAGGGAATGGTGACTGACTGAATTTTCTTCAGTTTTGGCTACTGCTAGTGTCCTCTGTGGTGCTTGGGGGTGCTGGTACGTAAATCCTAACCCATTCAGGGTTGATCCATCCAAGAAGGGTTGCTGTATTTCCCAGCACACTCTCAACAATGTGGAGGAGATACCAGGAGATGGACCGTTACGCGAGGAGAGCTGGACACGGTTGTGTAAGAACATCAACGCACTAGCAGGTCTGGTATCTGCTCCTTTGTATGAAGAGGTGCAGGAAGTTCACTGCCAGAGCCCTATAACAGGAACATGAAAGCTATTTATGCATGTTTTTCTGAGCAAACCCTGTCACACTGAGCACATGTGACAGATGCAGAAGAGTATGGAACTGGTGTGGCAAACGTTACGCTGCCTGCAACATCATATACAGGGATGAGGATAAGGAGACAGCAATGGTCTGTGGGCATCACCTGCAAAACCATTCCCTTTTCGAGGATAGTCTCCACATGTTATCGCTTTGATTTTAATCAAAGCAGATAAATTCATTCAAAGTGGTTCATCCTTCATAACTGAAACTTTAACTGATTTTTGTGTTATACTATGATAATGAAGTGTTCCCTTAATTCTTTTTTTTTTAGCAGTGTTGATCCCCCACAGCCCTTTTAATGTTGAAGCTATGGGCTGTCTGTCTGCTTGGCTGCTTTATGGCTTCTTATAGAGTAGAATTGCCAAAGGAATTGAAAAATAGGTTGGAAAAACATGGAGAAAGATCAGTAACCGACTCAAAAGCAGTCAAAACACAGCTGCAGCACTAATCAAGAGTAACAGAGCCAGCCATAGTGCCACTAACCTCCTGAAATGTCACCACAGACCATAGTCTGTAGACTAGTTAAAATCTGAGAGGTAATTTTTGAGCCTCTGTTTATCTTATCAGTGAAAGTCAGAGTTTGTGTGACATCTGAGACAGTGCGAAAGGACGGTGCACGCTCTAAGGATGACGTCCAAAAAAGGTCCTGCTTGCTCTTCCACACAAAAATTGGTTTTAGGAGAGCATTCTTTGGTCAGATGAAGCCAGATACATTTATTTGCCTTAGATAGGTTCCAATGTGTTTGGCGCAAACTCGTCCGGGACCCCCACACCAGCAGCGAAGCTCCAAGGTGATACGGGGCTGAATGAATGCAAAGGAGGTTGAAGAGATGACATTTATAGATGGGCCATGGCTACCCGTGGAAATCCCAAAATACCGGCTGACAAAATGACTGGCAGAAGACGAATATTCCAGCATGATAATCATCCAAAGCACACAAAAGTTTCTAAAGGAAGGAAAACTCAAAACTATGACCAGGCCAAGTATATTGCCTGATTGGAATCCAGCAGAACACCAACAGCTGAAAGAAATGTCTCTGAAGAACAGCACAGCATCTCATCAGAAATCTGTGTGACACCGATATTCTTCATGCCAAAACGGATCGAATCTGTTATTAAAAGTTGCTGCTCTGGTTTCCTGTATTTTGAATAGAATCGGCCTGTTTTTAATTTCACATGAGAACAAACACTTGACCATTCAACTTAAAAGTAAGCAGCTAGTACAAGTTCATCATTTTGAATAATTCGACATTTAATTGACGTTGCGCGGGGGTGTACACACTTCTGTGTGTTGCAAATGGTCATTTTAAATTTGCAGGTCCATTGCTTAAAATGCTTAATAGCATTCGCTCAGCCTTCAAGTCTGTCTGTTCTGGTGAGCTGGGTTTTCTGTGGGCACTTCAACTTTCAGCACAGCAACATATAGGCCAACTTTATGTCAAAACCTGGGGAAAATAACTCATACCCCCAAACTGTAGTCTCTAATTAACTTTACCTTTGCTGAGACCACAGAATAGCATGTCAGCCCGAGAAAACTGACCAGAGCCGTTGTGCAACCATGCATGTATAGAGTTACATTGTGGTTTGAGCCAGATTTATATTATATTGCCATACAAATATTTTCAGATGACAAAATTGACAGGTGACTGTTTGCCTTGGTGACCGAGCTGTATTTTGTTTTCGATGCATTTTCAATGTGAGATGACTTAAAGCTCATAATTACATCATGTTGTAACTTGTTTGTCTACAGCTCTGGTCTTAAGAGAAACTCTGTCTTTCCCCTCGTGGTTATCGCATTTTTGGAAGTCCCTCCGGTCGGTTCAGTATTTGTGGTGGCGCAGAAGTGTGGTCTTTGGTGCTGCCGCTGAGAAAGGAGGCGGGGGATAATATCCTCAACTCTGACTTAATGCTTAGTAATTCAGTGAATGGGCTGTAGGCCTGTGGCACAGCTCTATTTAGGAGTCGTCCTTACCAACCCTCACGTTTTATGTCACACATCGTTTAATTATTATTTGCTTTATTGTTTAGTTTACAACTGGTCAGATAGAGTTTTGTGATCATGTGTTACCTTTCGCCCGGCCTCATTGTTGTGCAGGTTCATCAGCCTCCGGGCGTTTTTCTTGATCTCGCGGGCGTCCATGAAACGCCGCGAAAACTCCACGCCGTATTTGACATCAGCTGAGCAGCCTCCCCATTTCCAGCCCTCCTCCTGGTCATTGTAGCCCTGCTTGTCCTGGTCACAACCACACTGGCTCAGATTGCCTTGGCTACACGCTGCGGTTACTGCATGGGCAACTCCAGCAGCCGTGATGGCATAAGTGAACGCTGCTTCCCTGCTGCCTGAAGAAATAGAATCATGTTAATATACCGAATCCATTGTTATTCCAATATTAGGTTCATAGAGATGCTGATGGGCGTGAAGGAGGCCATCATTAGTCTGAAAAACCAGACTATATTCTATATACTATATTCATTTTTATCAAGGCAGCAACCTGACAAGATGTCAGAAAGACATTATTCTCTGTCTTTCTGACATCTTTTCAAATGCTCTTAGCAAAAAGTGTTGCTATCAGGAAAAAGTTGGGCTTAAAGACAATATAGCATTCAGCATTTCTGGACTGTGGCCCATGTTTGTAAGCTTAAAGGCTTTTGTCTTGACCTATTGAAAGTCACTTCTGATGTACTGATTCCTTGACACTACCAAGTCACTCCTTTTAGCTAATTAGCCCTCTGCTCAATTAGAGGTTATGCAGACCTATGGTAGAATTACCATGAGGTCACCAAACCGCTGAAGATCTATTTTCTCGGGATACCTTAAAGCTTCAAGGATTCCTCCTATTAAGCTTTCAAGGGGTAAAGAGTTAAATCAGGACCTCTCCAAAACTAGCGTTCTTTTTTGAAAAAAAAAAAAAATCATTTGAAAACACATTTTATGTTTTTGGCTTTTAAACTAGGCTGAATATTTGGCATTTGCATATACTTGTCTTGTTTTAACTTTTCCTTTTTATTATTATTTTATTCTCTTTTAGCTCTGAAGTCTGTCCTAAGGTCCGTCCAAGTAAAGCTTGGTCACCGTGCATGCTTTGTAATGTCCTTCTTCTGTTTTTTTAATGATTTGATTTGACTTGACGTCAAATAACACGCAAGGCAAAAATAAAAGAAAACACTTCTGTGTGGGCAGACAAAAGGCCTTTCAATTTTATGGGGTTACCCCAGCAGCCAAACATTTGTTGCATTTCACGACAAGTTCTCTAGTCCCTCGTTTCCAGCTTTCCGGAAAAGGCAAAAGCCCTCAAAATGTATTGATGTGCAAAGCTGGGTTGCTGCTCTTTGGCTTTAGAGAAAAAAAATATTCACTGCTTTAAGGACATGATTAAATATGAAAGAGAGCAGTGGTGTATAACAGTATTTGTTAATGCCTTCCGTAAATTTACTGTAAGAGGCAAAATAATGAGCCTAAGAGTAAAGGCACAGTTTCATAACTCCATCTTTTCTCCGTAAGCCTTGTTTCATGCTCCATCGCTGATCTGCACAGTTAGTCGGTAACTGTTGAAGCAGTGATCACCATGGTGAAGAAAACACAAGTGACATCTACTGGCTGACTGGAGGAGCTTCTTTTTTCTTTAAAGATCAGCACTCGCAGTTACTTTGCTTAATGTTTTTCATCAATGGGATTTCTCACGCAGCTCATGTGTCATTCTGTCTCTGTCTTAGGCGGTCCGCATCATTCCAGCAAATGATACCGCTGTGTGTTGCATGTTGAAATAATCTGTGGCCAGGCTCGACTGAGATGTGCCCATTTCCAAGCTTTTTGCGTGTCACCAATTGAACTTCAGAATAAACACGTTGATATTTATGGGGTGGGGGAGGGGGGCAGAAAGGGGATGGATTTATTGGCACAGAAGCTGGTAACAGGATATCCCCGCTCACCAATCAGGATAATGCCGGGCCTCCGTTCTTCTGAGCAGCCCCAGAGTATTAATCCATGGCGTCTCTGGTGGAGGCGATTCTAATGGCGCGCCTCCAACCTGACAAACTCGCTCTCGCAAACCATCAGGCCTGCGGTTCGCTCGTTCCATAACTCAAAACAAACTCTTTAGTCGTCTCTCATCAGGCTGAATCTGCGACCCATTCGGATATATTGTATGGTTGAGTCTTTCTCCAGGCATCAGGCGCATTCAATAGCCAAACAGCCATCTCTTCGCACTGTGATTTGTTTTGATTGTACAGCAGTGCATGCAGGGTTCCATTGTTGCCATCCAGCTGCTGGAGCTGACTTCAATTAGTGGTTTTGCATGAATTTCGCTGGTCTTTCTCAACATTTAATGAGTTCACAGGCTCAGCAGGTCAATCAAATAAAGTGGTGGATGGCACATTGGCCACATGAGAGGGGGCTAAGACCCTAGCTCACATTTCTGTCTTTAAGACTAAAGAAAATGGGTAAGAATCAGGTGACAGATGTGTGTGATTTTACAAGAAATTATTTTACAACCCCCACCTCCCCCCAAAATATCTAGAAAGCTCACACATTTGTTGCAGCCTGCTAACTAGTTTACTTCTTATTAAAATAAAGTATTTTTAATTGTTCCTCATGGAAAGGGCGCGAGGATCAAAGTAAGGTCTAGAGCGTCTCTCTGAGTCTTGTTCACACACCACAAAAGAAAAGAGACATTTCCTCTGACAAAAGAAATAAAGCGATCCAGACGTCTCGTCTGCCCGTCTCCCATGTTGAAGAAAGTGATTGCTCCCAGAGATGCTAGATTAAACGTGCATCCAAACCCACAGCGAGACCGCAACAAAACAGCTCCAACTACAATGTGATTTACATGAGAGGTTCACATTAGGAGCAAACACGCTCCTGTGAGGAATAAAACTGGGAAGAATGTGGACTAAAAGCGGGGAGGTGTGTTCGTGTCTGTGTTTATGCATCGCTTTCAGAGATGGACCTAAAGCGAGGCTTCACAGAGAAAGTCTTTGCCCCATCAACCACGATGCATGGCAAGCAGAGTCGCTTAAATCCCCTTTGGGAATACTAGCAAAGCCGTTAGAGTTGGAGTTTGTTCATTCATTGTTCTCGTGTGTGGAGCTCCAAACAGAAATGCCTTCATCAGTGCTCCAACTTTTTCCTCTCAGCGCTGACAATAGTGACAGGACGTTCAAAGGCAACACTAGAAGAATGAGAAGAGATTCTCGTGGCAAGAAGAATGGCTTCGTCTACACGCTGATGTTCAACTTTCAGTGATGGGAAATCTTGGCTGGGCTTGGTTTGAACAGTCCACCTGTTATCACATCTATCATTTCCACCTGTTGGACCTTATTTAATTTAATCAGACTGTTGTAAAATGTTAGCCAATCAACTTTCTTCTGTCACCTTTTTACTCTCAATAGGTCATATTATATTAAATATTGTCAATCTGTACTTGATACTATGTCAGTATCTCAAACACCCCTGTCTCGTCCTTGAAGCCGTTCAGTCTCAGCCTACTTTTCACATATTCTACAATCTACAAGCAGCAACCTCCATGGTAGAACTGGAAGTGTAAAACACTGCTGTTCCTCTAAAGGCCACTAGGGGCTGACTCCAAAAGATACTCATGGTGAATAAGTCGGAAATTGTGATTTGGAAATTTTTTGTGGAAAACCCCCTCAACATGGATTTACCATTCAGAAAAGTCGGAGCAGACCAACATACCCTGAGATGGCAGCAATAAACATAAACAGTAGAAAAACGGTAAACTTCTCATCTGTACTACCACTATTCTGTATTTTTGACTCACTAAATAAGCATTTTCAGAGCACTCAGGCTCTATCCATGAATGTGTTTTGTAACACAAAAAAATATGCATTATGCAGTGTTGCTAGTAATACCTGCATGACTCTACCTTGCTAAGAACCAAAACAAATGCTGTTTTTCCTGTCTTTTTCTGGAATGTGCTAACTCTGGAGTGATGTCACTCCCAAGTTTTTGACTAGAACGCATACATCAGTCCATACTGACTCGGTTTTGAAATAACCAGCATTAAAGATGAAATTAACAATGTTTAGAGCCTGATACGAAACACGGATTAAGTCTCTAAAGCCAATTTTCCTCTTCATAACAACTGTCGGAAAGCAGAATATTTCCTAACTCACCTGTTTGGATCTTTTTAAGACTTAAAATTTGGGACACGGCCTCTTTGATTGAAATGAGCATTGACACACCTCTGCTAAGTTACTGAGCTGAGATTCTTGGTATGTTTGCACTAATGGTGTATACATAATTTCCTTAGGCATTATTAAAGGATTCTGATTCTGATTATCTTGGGATTAACTGACAAACTATTTTGGCCAGCTGTGATGTCTATCTCATGAAATATTTTTTGCTTCAGTATTAGAAATTTAAATTCTAGCATATGTTAGTTAGCACAGATTTTGCAGGTTCGTATAGCAGTATATTTTGTGGCTGTAGCTTGCTAACCAAGTATGCTACCATTAGCTGATAACTTATTTATTGACTTGCTTGTCTTTATGTAGTCACCTCTGGCTCAAAAAATCCAACATGGTGCAAGCAAAACAAAAACTTATCTACAATCTTTAGGTAACCATGCAGTGGCTGCCTCCATCTTTTGCATACAGTCTATGTGTCTATGCAGAGAAAAACTGTTAATACTTCTTGTAGAAGCTGACTTTCAACCAGACTGACCTACTCTCAGCTCTTGTCCAAACACGGTCCTCTCTCCCAGGGCTGAGCAGTTCCACCGGCCGTAGCGGAACTGGTACTGACACTCGTTGATGCCCAGCTGGGCACCTTCACCAATGACGATGATGGCATCGGGGCGACTCTGACAGAGGGCTCTCTGACGTGGGGCCAGTCCAGGTATCTTGTTGCAGATGATGTTGGCACCCAGAGCTACCACAGAAGACAACGCCCTAGGCAGAGAGTAATGGGGCTTAGTGAGAGAGAACAATAGAAATTATGGAACTGAAATCTGTGTGAAATCAGAAAGATTTGAATTCTTCCCCCAACTTAAACCTTGCTTGGGTATCAAGATGTTATTGTCAAGAGGAGAAATGGGTACATTTGTCAAGATAACTAAATAAAAACATAAGTCTTATCATGTTTGATTTAATGGACTCTTATATAGACATAAGAAAGTGCCGTATTTAATTAGAAAAACTGGTTTTCAAATTCAGACATTTCTGTCCACCTCTCTTTCTCTATATTATATAAAACATGAACCAGCACAGCTACTTTAAGGCTTCAGAACCTGCCCTTAATATGAATGAGAGGCATGTATGGTGCAGCAATCATTCTCTCTGTGAGGGTCTGGGTCTTTTAATGTTGTAAGAAAAGAGCTCATTACATAGGCCTGGGCCTGTGGGCAAAGCGTGGAGTAATCCAAAAATGAGGCTTTTCCATATGCTGCTTTCCAATTATGGCCCTTGTCTGACGAGGTGCTTCTATGACAAAGTGGTTCTGGTGTAATGTGTAAATCCACGAGGGCAGGTCATCTCATCAGCGGCGCACACACTAGGACGTGCACAAATCTTGCCGATTAAATATTGGCTACATGCATACACTCAAGCGAATTCATTCAATCTTTATGACTCAATATGAGACGGAAAATGACACACGTGGCCATATGTTGAAGGAAAAATCCACAGCTCTTGTTCCTTGGCAGTCTATGATAGGATAAAATGAAATTAACTGTACGTCACAAATCACGCATTTCCTCCCCATGTTTCCCGTATATTGAGGGACTGGATAGTCCAAATTTCATTTTACCTCACTTTCTAAAATAAAATCTCTGCCACACCAGAACGAGATGCAAGCACGAATCGGATTTCTTCATTTTGCAAAGTCAAATGCTGAGCTAAAAATAATCATCATCATAATAAAATAAAATAAAAATCAGCTGTAATAAACACCTGCACTAAAAACAAAACTTCGCTCTCTGTTAGTCCAATTTCCCTGTGCGTAATTGGCTAATTTGCGCACAAGGCACTACTACCTGCTGGAGAAATTACATGTGTTCATTCAGAAGAAACCTACAGGTAGCTACCGCTGGTGAGGATGAGGAAGATCTGTGGGTAGTAGACGGACAGCAGCGCACTGCGAGATGAGATGATGAGCATGGTTGCGCATTGAACACAGCTTGATTTGCTCGCTTGGGTTTAAGAAAAAAAGGGAGAAGAAGAATTGAGAACAAATGTATCCTTTTTTTAGAGTCCACGCAAATGCAGAGCTGTTCGTCTTCTTTAGCTAACGGAGCCGTGGCTGTCGGCGGCTGTTCCCAGCTCCGCTATCCGTGTGTTGTTGGAGATGAGAGTCTGCATCCCTCGGCCGATGTGCGCTCTGCCACCTGGACTGAAAGCGGGCTAGGTGTTAAAGGCGAGAGAGAGAGAGAGGAGAGAGGGTAGGGAGGGGGGAGGCAGATGGGATTCCGGATGTCCGGATGCGTCTCCAAAAGTGAGACTGTTATAGTATTTGGAGGGGAGAGAGACGGTGGCCTTTTTTCCCCCGGTGCACCAGCCCCCGGGATGAGGCTGCATACCCTGCATCCTTCTGTGTCCCACCCCCTACACACCTCCTACCCACGTCCACGCCTCTCCCACTCTGCTCTCTTTCTCGCGTTTTTTAAAATATATTTTTTAAGGTTTTTTGTTTGTTTGTTTGTTTGTTTTTGGCAGTCAATAGTTAAATGTGTTTCTCGTTATTCCTTTTTGTCCTCATCCCCCCGTTGTGCTCGGACCCGTGACCACTGCAGGGTTACAGTTAAGTCCAGCACATCCAAAACTCAACCAATAATATTCTTAACTCTGAAAAACAACAATGCCAGTGAATAACTGCATATTTGAATTACCCAAAATTGGTTTCAGTGTTTTAAAAATAATAATCTTCTGGGTTTTTGGCAGTGTATATACATATATATTTTTATTCTTATTTTTTTTATTTTTTTATTTTTTTGGAATAGCTTTTTAGCGACTGTCTGTGGGTATCACCAAACAAATGGCTTTAATAACCATTACTTGCACTCCCAAAGAGACAACTCTTGGAGTTCCAGTTTCTCTCAGCTGGTTGGTGTTTGCTGAAATGCTTCAGATTTGCAGTGTCTCCGACTCTTCAAGCTTCCAGCTGTGTTGTGGTTGTACCCTCCGACAACACGCCCTCATGTGGTGACATGAAGGAACAATGTCACTCAGCTACATAACCGGTGCCAGAATGCGCAGCAGTTGGTGTTGCATCTGCAGAGTTACAGAGAACTGCTGTAACTGTTTAACAAAAGAGGTTTATAGATTAGTTTTCAGTGTGGGCAAGCAGAAAATAAAGATACTGATTAATCGGGACAATTTTCTGTGTGGTGAATGCATGCAGGAGTGCAAACAAGGGCAAACACTTGTACTTAAAAGTGCTGTGAAAACAAAAGATCTTCACCAGCACTCGGGCTAGGCTTTATAGGTCTGTCTTACAGACTGGACGGAGAGGAGGGGAGAGGATAAAGTGCATATTTTCCTGGCTTGCTGACATTTTGCAGGCCGAAATGGAGCCTTTCAAAGATTTACTTGAACTGATGAAATGACCACAAGGAGATAATATTGATAGAAATCTGTTACTGAACAGGGTATCAATCATGTGAACAAAACTAAGTGGAATAATTGAGGGTATTTTTGTGGAAATGAACCGCTTAATTTAAATTCCCTGTGGCAACCGGCGAAAGATAGCAGTGATTCAAATAAAATACCTTTCATTCCTTGGCTCGTGTCAGATGGGCCTGATGGTTGTGCCCACTCAGACTGTGTGTGTGTGTGTGTAACTTTAGCTGCAGGCAGATATAATGTAGCTACATGCAGCCTTTCCTGTAAACTGGACCTTTCTGTGTATGTGTTCAACACTTTTTCCCTGTCTCATGCTCCCTCGCCCTCTCTCTTTCTGTCTAAATAATCCCCCTAAAACCACAATTTCCAAAGCCAAGATAGCACTTACACAGCATGCACTCAGTGTCCTGGCGCTCGCGTGGCGATATCTGTTTCTTTTCATATTTCTGAGCAGAAGGCGAGGTGAACGGGGAGACACGAGAAGCACGGGGCCACGCAGGAATTCCTCATCCACTGCTGAAGCTCGAGTTTGTGATGTCAGCGACTCGAAATCAGACCGAATTTTGGTGCGATTGTGTCAAGAGTTTGATGGGAACTGATTTTGTGGAATTGTTCACGTCATTTACGATGAGCGGCGGATCTGGAAGTCAGGCGGGGAGGGAGCAGCGGAGGGCTCGAGCTGGAAGCAGGCCTGAAAAGTCCACATTATTCATAGTGTCTGCAGGGCTCTGAGGGATTTTGGGCCTTTCTTTTCCTTAAACCCCAAATCCTAGATGTCAATGAAACAATATTGTAAACTATAATATTAATCATTTGACAAATGATCTTACATTTTTCTGAACAATAGCAAACACACACAGGATCACACTCAGAGCACCAAATTCATGTGAAACTGCTTCACAGTCACCATGCCAGTCTGAGTTGACTCAGTGTAGCCAATCTTATCCTTAATGTCTTTCTGAGCTTCATCACCAGCATTAAAACATCACTGCAACCTCTCTATTTATATATCACCTCCACCAGACACGTCACATCCATTCCTTCAGAGGATGAAATGTGTCCCTGCCTTAACGTTGCCTTTCACAGCATTTCATTCTGCTCCTTGTGTGCTAAATTTCTCACTCTAACTTAAAAGTAAACTGTATAGAAGAAGGTACTTTTTCTAATGAAATGTAAACTATTGGTGGGTAAAGATGTCGACATTTTCTACTTCATGAAGATAGTTATGTTGCAAGTTTTTCCTCACATCTTTTTTTTATAAGTCCCAGACAGTGATAGTGTGATGCTTTAGCCCAGCAGGGAGGAAAGTGATATATTGTTTTATTTCTAGAAGCTTTGGATGGCTTAGCAATCATCCAAAGTATGTGTCCACCGTCTTTTCTCTTTCTGAGGGGAGCTATTGCTGTCTGAGAGATCTTCTGCCCAGTATAATGAACCCTGTGTGTTATTTTACATCCAATAAGCTGTTTGTTGGTGTTGTTGCTCATATAGACAGTGTATTAGTTGGGAGGGACTGATAAATTGTGCATCTATTGTACTGTAGCTCTGGATATTGGGCATTGATTGCTATTATTTTTTTAAAGTGGTATTTTGGGGGATTTTTTGTGACAATGACTGTTCAAAGTGACAATAAGAGACGCATAAAATAGCTCAGCTTCTATTAAAAAACATCTTTGCTTTGTGTTGTACACATAAAATCCTCCATGACTTTCTTTTAATAAATGTAGTGCTGAAGCCAGGGACCCACTCCCACCAGATAATTATGAGGAGGAACAGATCCCCAGTGGAGGTCTACCTGGAGGCCTAACCCTACTAACACTTCTTTCTTCCTAGAAAAATAAAGGTGAACCTAAACTATGTGTTCATTCTTGTACCTACCATGAATCCAAGTTTATATTTAAGCTTCGTAGCTTTCCAGGAACTATAAAAATACAGCTACGGGACATTTTTAGACTGTGTGACACATCATCATGAGGCCACAAATCAATCCCATGATTAGTGTTATTACTCTGACATTGTACATTTTTTGATGATGCCAACATCGTGACAGCGCGGGGGTGGGAAGGTAGGTTGGGTAAAATACTGACTTGCTCTCAATGCTCCTGGCGTGTGAATGAACGTTAGATAGAAAGGCATTGGACACATTAGAAAGTGCTTGCGTGAATGTGTGTGCGAATGAGACCGTTTGTAATAAACACTTTGCGTAGGAAAGTGCTACACTGGAGCCCTTTCTTACTCGGGCAGTACACCGACAAAATTTGAAGTAGATGAGACGAATGGTTCGCGAGAATACCGATGAAAGCATTTATGTCCAGTTAGATGATTAGATCGTGTTTCCTGTACACAATTTTGATGCTGAAATGAGTCAGCAGGTGCACAATGAAACTATACATGGCGGAGCTGATTGCCACAGACACACTGCTGGTTTGGGGATTTGTTAATAGTAGGAAAAAATATAGATTTATGCCAGCCTTATATGTAAAATGTGACATTTGAGCTCATAGGAAAAGACAGGCATCAAAGAGCTCGGTTCAACATATGGCATGTGTCTCTGATCTGCTAAGACAAACTGATGGGTTCAATTTGTTTAGCTCAGACAAGTGCATATGGGCCATTTTAACTCACTGCTACGTGCAACTCGAGTGACTTTAAAGCTTAACCGCAATGTCAGAGGCATTGTTTAGACCCTAATAATGCGAGACAAACACATGGTGCTTATATGTGTAATGGGCTAAAACGCATGAGAGAATGCACAAAAGATCTGAGGCGCGGTTGGTGAAATGAATATGACCCCCTGCACTGTGAAGGGTTTTCAGAGATAAAAAAAGGCACAGCCAGGCCTGGGGGTGAAGAAGCAAGAGAGTATTTATGACACAGCTACAAGAAACTACTTTGTAATCAAATCTAATTTACACCGTCCTGAGTATCCCCCAAAACCCGACAGCTGACAGGAGGGGAAATTATTTCCATGTTGACGGGCGACATTTCTACTTTTTCACGCAGTCGTTGCCTTCGAAGCATCTTGAACCTTTTTCCAGAGCAGATTATGGCAGGGCTGTATTTTTTAACGGTGACACGAGGGACATAAACGTCTTCAGAAATGATCTCTTTTATGTAAAGAAGATTTATGGGTTTTTTGGGTGCACAAATGCACATTTCAAGCTGTAAACATGTTGCAGATGTGGGGGGAAAGGCTAGAAGGCGGGAAGGGTTTCGAATTCACCACCATGAGAAGCTAAAAAGGGGAGAATTTTATCCTTATGAGTTTGTAATTTAAAGAAACAAGAGACTAACAGGTTCTTTTTTAAAATCTTATTTTTATTTCAAAAATATGAATTGCCTGGAATCGCTGCAACACTGCCAAGATTTTTGCAACAATCTGCTCGCTAATGACTGAAGTGGAAGCTTTATGTACTTTTATGCTGTAGCAATCATGCAGCATTTTTATCCCCAAGTATTTATTCTAATTCTACTTGTTTTGTTTTGTTTTTTCCCCCAAGACTTTTCCCCTTTTTCCGTTTTCAAATGGCTTCTTCTATCTGTCCTTACCCAGCTAGAGCTGCAGAGGGAGACAAAGGACCAGAGAAGCTCTCACTTTAGGTCAAACCTCTCTGGCTTGGGTCAAGCTTGTCCTCTTCCCACCAGCACTCTGGTCTTTCACGCCGTTAAAATAGCAGATCCCCTACTTTTTGATATAGAACAAACTTTACTTTAACCACTGTTTCCTTATTTCATTGCAGCACTGTCAGTCCCCCCACTGTTTAGATTCTAATGAACATTAAGCAACGCGCAGCTGAGAAAATTCCTCTTTCTGATTCTGCTGATATTGTTTCACGTGTCCGGTGATTATTCAGCGAGCCTGGTGTGGTTCAGTGTCACTAGCAATGTTGTGTGTGTCTGACATCCTCAAGGGGGCTCTTTACTCCCTTGTTTCAACGCCGTACATCCACCCCCATCATCCCCACCACCCCTCAGTCGTTCCACCATCTTGGTTCCTGCCATCAGAATTTCAAAATTTAACGGTCGTGTTTATTTGTGCGCCTTTAGTGAACATATATTCCACTTCTCACAAAGTCCCCCCGCTGAGCACACAAAAGCAAGCACTTTTTGACAAAACTGAAATATTTGTGCACTCTATTTAACCATCAGCTAAAGGAGCAAAGACCTGGAATTTAGTAAAATGTATCGGAAATTAAAAGAGCAGTGTGTGTGTGTGTGTGTGTGTGTGTGTGTGTGTGTGTGTGTGTGTGTGTGTGTGTGTGGAGCCACCTTCACCAAAACTTTGGTTTACT
>NW_005187415.1:2375252-2389423 GCF_000239375.1 Pundamilia nyererei
GAGGTTCAAATCCCATCTGCTGCCTTCTGTGTGGCTGTCTTTTGATGGCGATCAGACTCAAACGAGGAACCCAAAACTACACTCTCACATCCACCTAGTGACTTTCAACTAATAACATGTCATTTAATTTTCCTCGCTGTCTGTATTTCGACAAGATTCGGCAGTCACGAGTGGCCTGGGAGGAGGCATATTAATAGCTTATTATTTTCATGATTTTTTTGTGTGATTATAGAGCACGTTTTAAGATGAATTCTGCATGATCAATACGCTGCTAGCAGGGCATCAAGTAAGACTTTTCCTCAATATCCGGCTAATCATTGCTTTTTTAATATAATGGATTAGAAAGTTGTTGCATAGCTGGAATATTCTAATATGCTTTGTTCATTTTCCACTTAAAAGGGTGGGTCTGCTACAAGTGTCGAAATTTTCCCTTGGTGGGTGGGGTATTTTGTGTAAGAAAACACAAAACTGCATGTGTTAACATTATTCAAATGAGTCCAGATTGTTTTTAATGCAGAATATGTTCATTCAGTAGTTATTGTTCATTTCAGTACTACTACTAAATTATTTCCCACACCATTAAAACATCATCAGCATGAGCTTGAAATGCTGCTACAAGGCAGGATGGATCCGTGCTTTCATGCTGTTAATGTCAAATTCTGACACTACTGTCTGAATCCTGCAGCAAAAATCGACACTCACCATGCAAAGTTTGTCCATTATTGGTGAGCTCAGGCAAACTATTGCCTCAGTTTCATGTTGTTAGCTGACAGGAGTGGCATCCGCTGTGGTCCTCTGCTGCTGTAGCCCATCTGCTTTAAGGTTTGATATGTTGTGTGCTCAGAAATGCTTTTCTGCACACCTTGGTAGTAACAGGTGGTTATCTGAGTGACTGTTACCTTCTTATCAGCTTGAAGCAGTCTGGTCATTCTCCTCTAACCTCTTCCATTAATCAGCTATTTTCTCCCAGACGATATTATCTCTATTTTCGGACCACTCTCTCCAAACCCTGGAGGGTTGTGTGGGACAGTAACCCATCCACACCAGCCCATCTACCACCAACACACCAACAACCATTCAAAGCCACTTAAAATACCTTTCTTTCTCATTCTGATGCTCAGTTTTTCAGTATTCCATCTTGACCACGTCTACATACCTAAATGCAATGAGTTGCTGCCAAGTGACTGGCTGATTAGATTTTTTCAGTTAACGATCAGAGTGTGTGTAACCTTGGCAGAGCAGAGCTAGCAAAATGCCAATAGCTTGTCTAGTGTGGGCTGTGGGATTGATTGCTAGCTGTTGTTGGACATGGAATCTAAGAGTTCGGCCATACAATCCCAGGTCTTTATGGCACTACTTTCACTTGTCACACTCTAGCTAAAAATAAAAAAGGAAGGCATCACCATGCAGCTCTACTAAAAAATATGACTTTGAAATGTAATTTGTAACCATGCTGATTTCTTAAAGAAGCAGAGCACGAAAATAGCTTAAAAGAAAACGGTCAACGTCCGTAGACGGCAGTTCATAGATGAACAGCTTCCAGGTCTTCAGAGGTGCTTTACATGTGCATTCTTTCTAAATGATTGATTGTGTAGAATTGCAAAAACAGCCCTCAGCTTCCTTGTTCTACAACCTCTACAAATCACTTTCCTGATAAGTTTGTGGTTTTAATCATTACTTTTAAACCTTACTGAATACATCCAATTTTTTTTTAAATTGTATATTATGGTCTCATTATAGTCCAAAGGAGGATAAAGCAAGGTCCACATTGTCTACTGTGTGTTCCTCAACCAGATTCTCCCTTCACTCGTCACAGGTTGTTTCAAACTAAACACTAAAATGGTATTTTGAAAGAAGATGTGATGGCAGAGCAAACTCTCAGCTTGAGGCTTCACAACAGGACCTCAGTAACCACTGGGTGATGTCATAGCGGGTAGGTCCATCTTTTATATATAGTCGATGTAAAAGCTCTGGCCCCCCAAAAAAGTAAAAATCCATAATTCAGAGTTCTTTATTAAGAGCCAACTAATATGGATGTTAATAATCAAGTAGTTAATGATGAACACCTGTACTGATGACCTTTACTTAAAGTGTTACCACGTATACGCCTATAAAGGAGGAAATATATGAGAAGTGTAATTTTTTTAAAAGGAAACTTGGTTAATGATGGTATTAACAGCGTGAATGGTGATGTGAACGCTCACTAACACATCAGCAGACCTGTAAATCCAGCGCAGCTGTGTGATCCAGTACAACTTGATTTGATCTGTGAGTAATTCATGTGTGAAGAATTATTGCACTGGGGCTCTGGGAATCAAACATGTGTTATACTTCTGTAAGTCTCTATTCCCTTGAAAATACTTGGCCCTTAATGGGTTGGGTCTGACTGTTGAAACACACTAGAAATCGCTCCCACTCTCTTTCTCTTCCTCTTGCACTCTCTCTCGGGCGCACACACAAACACACACACAAACACACACAAAAAAAACAACGCACAAATTGACACAACCGCAACCTCTTAACCGGTTTTAGCAGGCCCTATTAGCTCAAATCAGAGAAAGTCAAGAAAAAAAAGTCTTTTGTAAGAGTCACATCGTGTTAGTGCTGACCTTGCTGATTGAGTTTGCTCACAATCACATGGGTCAAGGCTGGGGTGAAGCTCACGGATCATTTAGTTTAATGGCTGTTTCCTGCCTGCTCAAATGTACGTGCCATATTGTAGGAAACAGGCAGAATGTAATGCAGCATGCAGCTATATTATTTACAGGACATAATGCAGAAAGGGGTGAGGGCATGGTGATGGTTGTGGGGGTTAGAAAGTGTAAAGAGAGGAAAGAAAGGAATACAGAGGAGCGCTGAGAGAAAGCAAAAAGCAACAGCAAGAAAGAGAAAACCAGAGGGGAAGAAAGAGATGGTGACAAAGGCAGAGGGAGGAACTCTACTAATTTTGTGGCCTGTCTGTGTCACTAGCACCCTGTTGGGACGACAGATGTGCGGATGATGTCATGTAGAAAGGGGATAGGGTGGGAGGGTGGAGCGATGGAGGCGCGGGAGGACAGTCGACAGGCGGAGCCTCGATCTGAGAGAAAGGGAAGGGTGAGGGGGGTGGGGGAGAAGGAGCCGGACTGTGGCAATCTTGCATTGCCCCGCAGTCATGCAATTATTCATTTCACAAGATGTAGTTTACAGAGAGACTCCAAACAAAAACTCAAACTGCTTCTTAACAGCTCTCAGTGTTAGCTCAAAGTGCTTACATGACTATGAACCGCTCTGGTAGATCGAGAAGAAACCAGCGAAACAAAAAAAAAAAATGCAAAAAAAGTCTGCCATGCTATCGTCAGTTTTTCGCTGCAGAGTGCAGCGAATGTGCTGAACCGGTGGTTTTACTTGCAGGACCTCTCACAAAGCGCAGCCTCTCCAAACCACACAGGCCATTGGAGCTATAATTTACTTAGTGCAGTCATTGCCGAAGTTTACCCTCCCATCCCCTGACCAGCCACAGCATAAGAACCCAATTGTTCTCGTGGTCTGCAGCGACAATGGCTATTTGTGGTCATCCGGAGAAAAAGAAAAGTGAGAAAGAGAAAGGGATTCAAGAGGGGAGAAAGCAGAACCGTGCGATCGAGTAATTTGTACCGTTCACTGCTAAAGATACAGTCAGGGTCAAGCTCAGAGAGAGAGAAGGGTCAGGGTGACTGCCGAGCCCGGCTGGGATCGCCTCAAGGACACGATTTTCCCAACCAACTCCCGTGCTTTAACCCATCCAAGCCCCCTAGAACAGTTAGAACTGTGTGAGCGACTTTAGCAGCAAGCCTACCAGCCTCCTCTGCCCCCCACCTGTGCCCTTTCAGGCCAATTGTGCTGGCACGGCAGAGGGAGAAATTGAATGAATTAGGCAGTTGGATGTTGCCTAATGGTCGTACTGCACAAATGCAGCCATTCCTGGCATTGTTATGTGTTCGAGTGAGACTGAGAGGGATTGTGCTCCTCGGTCCAGTGCAGGAAAAGCAGCTAATAAGTGACACAATCTGTGGGAATCAGCTCAAACCAAAAAAAGAGGACTGAGGCAGATCTTTTCTCCGTTTTTGGAGACGTTATTGATGAGGAGGGAAGGTACAGCTGTGGATTTAAAGCGACATCATGTGAAAGTTTTAGTGCCTCCTGGTTTTAGAAGCGACTGCTTGAAAGCCAAATAAAAAGATCCCATCCTCTCCTCATAAAGTAGCACCGGCTACTGGAGTGTGGCCCCTGCCCCCTGACACAGGCCACATGCCCAATGTGAACACAGTGCCGCTTTTCAACACTCAGGCCTAGAGTTACACACGGCAGCTGCGGCGCACTGCTGTCCTGCTCTCTCTCTCGGGGAACTGACTATGACCTGAGCTTGAGGACACCCTCGGCCCTCTTGGTAATCATTGACCTGTTACCTGTGGCAACTAAGCCACAACGAACCGTACGACCACAGGACTGCTGATAGCGAGGCGATAACGTCGGCGTGTGGATAACAGCGCAGGCATGCGTGCTCACGCTTTTTTTTCTAAAGGAGTTAGATTACGTATTTATATATATTGGGCTGAATTATCAGCGTCACGGTTATCCCTGTAAGCCCCAGAAAATCCCTAACTCCTGTTCATTATCTCCTTAAACAGGGCGTTACTGTAAAAACAAGTATGCTCATCCAAGCTTTACTGCATACACAAAACTTTATACTTTGTGAATACCAAGCACAAAGGCAGCGGAGACTTTTTGACCCTTGATTCTGACTCCAATCTTTGAACTTGTGCCAACTGCCGATCGGACACCAGCTTCCCTGCCAAATTAAAATCTGTCGCACTCAAAGAGTTAAAGTATTCAAAGAGTTGGGTTGCTGTGGCACTAAAGTCTGCCACCAGAGTGACTCAATTTTCACTTTTACAACTGCACCATGAGATGATGTGCCGTGTATTACCCATTTGGTGCGCGTGCCGAAGTGAGCTGTTGAGGAGTTTATCAAACTTCTTACACTCGGCATGCTAATCTCAAAAGAGCTGTTTTGCTCCCGTGAGCTAAAAAAACTAGAGATGGTGAAGGGGAAGGAGGTCATGATTGGCGTGCCCCGGTTTGAGTGGTGTGATCGATCATGTCTCAAGTGTTTTTCGTGGTACTAGGTGGGGCGTGGCACTGCACTGCAGTAAGTTTGAGGGCGGGGGTGGGGGCCAGGCCAGGGGTACCATCCAAGGAGAGGAAGGAGCAGTGAGAGGAGGGAGAGACAGAGACAGACAGCAGTTTGGTCCTTGACAAAGCCTCCTCCCACTTTTTTTCCACACCTCCTCCAAACTTGCTCCTTCCTCCTCTTCCCTCTCTGTGGCTGCTGTCTTTGGGTACTCCATGCAGAATGGTCTGTGTCTGAGAGCAGTGGCCTGAAATAAAACTAAGAGGGGCCTTGGGCGGTGGAGAATGCTAGCTTTGTCTCAGCTGCCATCCACACTGTCTGGAGACATGGGCTCAAAGAGAGGGTCTGATTGCAAATTAGAAGTGCCGAATAGAGCACCCTGGCCAACTCCACTAGATTCAACACTGTTTACGCCATCTTGTCTCCTCGCCCGTCCTCCTCGGACACTTTGCAGGTTCGATTTTATGAAAAAGTCCCGTAAAAGAAGGTTAATGGCGGGACTCGGTGCTTTTCTCTCATCAATACTTTTCACGTAATTGATGCGAGTGAGTGTTCAAATTCAGTCAAATGAAACATTGATGAGTACTGAGTGCAAAAGTCAATTTGGGTGTAAAATTTTGGATGATAAGTGCCAAATACGACATCTGCAGCAAATCCACCAGTGACATTAACATCTCCTAATATTTGTTTTACCTGAAGCTCACTTTATTATTATTGGAGCATTTTTTTTCTTCCCAGGCAAAGGAAACGTGGGGATTTTATAGTTTCAGGTCCACTTTTGAGGGAAAACAGACAAAAAAGATCATTAATAATTTTATAATTTGAGCATGTTCATTTACAAAATTTAAGGAACTGTGAAAACATTTCTAAAGGTGATTACAAAGAAAAAAAAGTTCAAAAGTGCCTTATGAAAAATGCTTTTCTACAAAGAAAGGACATGGTGAAATAATAAAATACAGAATACTTACATTACACAATAACTTCACACTTCTGTGCTGACCACAATTACTAATATATTATATTACAATGAATATGTTTATTAACATCTAAGAAATTTAAATAACAGGGTTGTATGTGTGTGTGTGAGAACAAATATGAGCCTGAGCCCTACATAAGAATTTGATGTTTCTTCGCTTACATAAAATAATATATTAAGCAATTACTATCGCCTATGTGTGTTAATAAAATATTATCATCTCTATAATATATATATATATATATTAGTTATAAACATCACAACTGTAAGTAAAAACATTACCCTATTTTTTTTTAGAATTGGCTTTAGTTAATAAAAGTTTACACACAGCCTTTTTTCATGAACTATTGCAGCTTTAAATATGTGTGTGTTTGTCTTAATAATATGAACTCGTGTCACCTTCTAATCCCAGTAAGCTATAGCCTACATTCTCAGGCCATAGGCAGCTGAGCTGTAACATCTCTCTCTCTCACACACACACACACACTCCTAATCCTATAGTATGGCTGCATGCTCGTGAATATAGGTGTTCTGTACGCTTGTAAATACAGGTTTACGTGCACTCATTGCACACTCTGCTAGTTCACAGTGTGATGCTCCAGTGCTAATGTGCACAGAGCTTAGAAAAAAACAACTAACACAAGCAGTGGTTTGATCACAAACTGAGGGACAAACATGCTTCTGTTCAACTTCTGTTACTAGTGTTAAGTTTTTTCCCACAAAATAATCACACTGACATATTTCCACCTGTGTTTTTAATGTTTTTCTTCCTATTAATATTATTACCATGATTTTTAAGGGAGGATTTTAATTAATTAGCTCCCTTAATAATTGACTTTTTGGTCCCCCTTTATTAATTTACATTGAGCAGTTGATGGTGAGGGAATGTGTTATTACACATTCCAGAGGAATATTAAAAGTTAATTTTTTATCCTTGCCTTCAGAGAATCTCATTTCTCAGTAACATACCTGAGGAAAAGGTTAAATCTTACAGGGAAGCCACTTTTGTGTGTGTTTACATTATTAAAGAGTGACTGTGCAGAGCTCTGTGTAAGGAGTATAACGTTTAATGAACTTTCCATGTTATTATAAATAATTTTAGATTAAAAAAAAGATTTAGACCTAAAGATGCGCACTATTTATTTTTAGTCCAATCATAAAATTCCCCTACAAACTCTCTCGGAAAACATTTTTCCCCTAGTACACGGACTCTATTACAGTTTCATTTCCTTACATTAAACTAGTGTGACCCAGCATGAAAAATCAAATTATTAGCTATTAAAATATCTCCCACATCCCCTCGCTTTTGACACTTGGGGTTTTTTTTTAAATTTATTTATTTATTTTTAGCAACTTTTCAAAATGTCGGGGACGTGCTCCAGCAGCTCTGGTTTGACTCATCACCACAGCTGATTAATCAATAAAGTGTCTGTGAGGCAAACTGGCTACCGCAACAAGTCCGGGCTTGTCTGCGAGTCACCTGTGGCGTCGAGTGAATAAGGAGGTCTTCATTAACTTGCAGAGAGGACAAAACTGAATGAAGCTCATTAACTGCAGGCAGGGAACAGGTGTGTGAAGTCCCGCTTTCGGGGAGTGTGTTTTAAAAGCTAGCAGATGAAGAAAATGAAGTAGCCTAGCTGTGGAGCTTAAGGTCTAAGCTAACATGAGAATTACATTTAAGTTAATGTGCTGTTAATAGAGCGCCGTTAGCCCGGACGGATGGTGACGCAGCACATTTAGCTTGTTTTGTGGCTATTTTTCTTTAGCTTCACACTTGCAGTTTGTTTTAAAAGCACACACTTTTATGAATAATACTTTACAGCAAAGCTACTTACCAGAGTAATTGTTAATTACAAAAGCAGGGGTGGTGCAAGTGGGGAAAAAGGCATGGTATGTGTGTAATAATTCAAGGTGGGGCATAAAACCTGTGTGCCATGGAAAATATGTGACTTTACAGTGACCTTGGTGGTTGTTTTATAGCATTTTTGTTTTTAATTCTTTAATATTCTTTTACTGCTGTAAATAATTTCGCGGCAGTAATTTGTGCTATTTTCAGCACCAGTAAAAGTTGACGGCGGAATTAAAATAGTCTTTTTCACGAGGCTGACAAAAGTTCACGCCAGCAAATAGTGCTTTTTAGGTCCGCGGAGGGGGCAGGAGGGGAGGGAGTGAGGCAGCCCTTAATAATCATCTGAACGCAGGCTCGTTTTTGCTGATATTTCAGAGTGGTGGCTTTTGTTTTCCCCCCCCTTTCCCTTCGTATTTTGGAGTCTTTAAATAAGCAGCACGGCAGAGCAGCCTGCACCGCACAGCGGTGTGGTTGTATAACTCGTGTTTCACCTCAGCTGAACTTGACGCATCTGGTTCACCGGCGGCGCGAGTCGCACGGCGCAGTCTGCTGTGTGTCCCCACTGAACCGAGCTGCATGGCCGGCCGAGAGAGACGCGGAGAAAGAAAGGGGGGAAACGCAACACTTTCGTGACATAGCAGCGGTTCTCGGAGACCGAGTCTCGGGATGACTCCTCCACATCTCAGTCTGCAAATATCGTCCCTTTCTTGCTTTTTTAATTTCCTGCTGTTTCGTGGCTCCAGACACAAAAAGGAAGACGAGTCACCGTGGGCTAAAGGAAATATAAAGCCGGCCGACTTGGACACGCCGGAGCAGACCATCCAACTTGAACTTGAGACGAATCGGTGCGTATTAAAATGCCGCTCTATACGTTTATTTTTAGTTTTAAATTTGCGCCAATTGCGTAAAATTACATCAAAGGTTTTGTTTTAAAAGCAAAAGCTATACAGCGTGTGTGAATTGTGGCGGTGCGTCTCCCCTCCACCAACACCCTCCCCAGACTGAGTCAGTGGATATTGACACTGTTATGACTGAAACAGTCCTTAGGGGAAGTTTCCAGCGTGCCCGAAACTGTTTAATAGCTTAAAAAAGTCTTTAAAATTGAGAACAAGTCGCAGACACCTTATAGTCTATACGCGGTGATGGAAATGGTCGCCAGGCTGTAAATTCTCCGTCGCAATACGAGAAAAGAGGTCGCCTTCCCGTGCCCTAGTTTCTGCTAGCTGAGAGGCATAATCTTCCCCCCTTTGTTGTCCCCGATGCAAACACAGATAGGCGGATCGCGTCAATCCAGCGGAAAACATCACCGCTCTCCAAGTTTGAAGGATTTGATGGGGGGGAAAGGAAAAATGTGCGTTTAATTAGTAAAAACTGCGTCTCCCGGAGCTGTGCGCCCCGAGATGATGAGCGTATGTAAGACCCGAGAACATATGGTAGAACGGTGCGGTTTCCCCCTGATGTGTCACTGTGGTTTCCCCTCAAGAGAAGTTTTTTGATGAAATTAATTCATTGAAATCCGAGAGCAGCTAACTCAGCAGTAGCTGAATGTATTTTTAATGCTCTAAAGGCCCGTTTGGTGCTTACTGGCTGTGTCTCAGGTGTACACTGAGCTTCTCTAAAAAGACACATGCTTAAAATCCCCCTGAGATATTAGATTTGTGATGCGTTTGATGTTGATTTGTTTGATGTTACACGTGGATGTGGGCAGTAATAACAGGTGCTTTACACTGGCCAGGTAGCAGCACACAAAGTTCTTTTTACAGCCTCGTTCTTTGATTGTTTTTGGCTGAAGATAATCACACAGATTCCTGCTAAATAATAAATAAAGTGGGGAAATCATCGTCCTCTTCTAAAAGCAACTAAAGCAAAAATGCAGCCAGCACATAAAGTCATAAAAGCATGGTTGCTTTGTAATTTGCACTGGGTGTAAATTTATTAAATTTGACTCTATTGATTTAAAGCACAAGTCTCCTTTTTTGTTAGCTTCATACTCAAATTTACTGCTGTCAGTTTATCTTGGATACATCACTTAGGCCACACTTCACCGGCACGGAAACGCATCGCAGGTTAAAGGTTAAAAAGTGGCCCACGCACACCTTAGAGAATTGCCTCTCCTTTCCAGTTCATCTCTGCTCATCTGGCTACATTTTTTTCTTTTTTGCTTTGTGAGTGTATGTGTGCCTGTGTGCTCTCAAGGCTTTGTGTGCAGCCTGGTTGGCCGGTCGGGTAAGATTCTGTTCATTCTGGAGTGTCGGTCAAATTTGCAAAGAAGCAGCAGCGTTTCCCAGGAAAAGATCTGTGTTAGCTGACAAAACACGGCGTGTTGTGCTATTGCCACATTCTCACCATGAAAGAGGAACACAACTGTCAGGAGCCAAAAATTTGAGCGGGGTCAGAACGACCTCTTGGCTGCAAAAACACAATTTTTTTCCCCTCTGTGTCTTATGAGATTTATGTTTATAAGGCACAATCATGGTTATAAACAGGAAAATGTGCCTTTGAGAGAATGCAGCAGAAACACAGGTGGCCTTTAGACAATGGGCCGGGGTTCATTTCTCTACAGTGAGGCAGTGGGACAGAAGAAAGGACATGGCTGTGGAGTGAAAATTGACGTGATTATTTTCAGATTCAGCCCGCCACCCTGTAGCTCTGAGCTCCGTTGTGGGCCATACTGGCAGTGGCCAATATGGTAGGAAAGAAGAAGGCTTGGATTCAGCAAAAAAAAAAAAAATTCCTCTCATTTGCTTTCAGAGCAGCTTCATCCTCCCTCCCACACTCCCTGCCACACTCTCATATCTCACGCAATTGATTGAAACCCTAAACGGCAAGATCAGGACGGAGCGCAATCCAGCCTTTCTATGAATAGTTGATTGGACGTGATGGCGATGTGGTGTGTTGTTACTTTAAGGCCATTTCAGGTCAGAGGGCGGGGGGCGGTGGGGTTTGGCGAGGGGGATTTTCGGCGTGCACGGCCGATGCTGCAGTGTGGCGTCTTGTGCTCGCCCACCCCATCTTTAGCTGTTTCGTATAGGCGCGCAGAGTCCTGTCGCTCCCTAATCAGGTCATCTGGCGTTTTGAGAACTCACACATACTCCTTTAGCTTTTTGCCTGAGAAGGGCTTTAAAATGTGTTTGTTTTTTTCTCCTTACCCCCTTTTTAATTCGTCATTTATTTTATCGTGTGTGACAAAGCCACCTTGTCATGTTCTAATCTGCACAGATGGATGGTGTGTTAACAGTAGGTGGGTGTCTGTCACTGATTATTTAAGTTTTCTCTGGTATTAATAATGTGGAAAACCATGAGATGTAAAGTGTGTCACTAGTGTGTGTATATCCCGAGTGCAACAGGCATTTGTTTGCATGTGTGTTTGTTGCTCTGCTGTGCTTTTGCTGTCCCCACCAAACACTTCACATTTGAAGTCTCTGTGCATCTCAGCACAGGGCATTTAAGTGCTTGACCTAATTTCTCTGGCAGCGAAGAATCCACTAGTGAAGGCCTTCTTCTGTGTGTGTTTGTGTGTGTGTATGTGCGCACGCGCGTGTTGCTCTGGGTGTTTCCTCCTTGCCTTTCTAACAGGAAGCTGATGTGGAGTTCAACTGAGGACAGGGAAAAGGCCTTTTCTTTCCACTGTGAATCATTTGAGAGAGAGAGAGAGAGAGAGAAAAAAATGAAAAAAGAGTGGAGAGGGAAAAAAAGAGACCAGGCTGCTGCATTGATTCAGCCCTCTGCAATCTGGCCTGCCTCTCTTTCTGTCCCTCTCTCTTTTCACTCTCTGTACCTTAGTGTCTATTTAAGTTTTTTTTGTGTGTGTGTGGAGTTTTTCTGATTCCAGATGAACAGCAGTGTTCTGGAGGGACTCAGGGGTTTATGGAGAGTTCACAAGTCCTGTGAGAAGACTGGGTGAGGGGGTTGCTTTGTGGGTAGGAGTGCATATTCTTCCGGTTCAGTTATAAACTAAGTGCAGCAAAAAGGGGAGGTCCATTAAATACTTGGAAAGCATTTAAAGTATTTTTAAGTATTTACCATACACACACAAACTGGGTTTATCAAGGCCAGTGTCGAGACACTACAAAGCATTTGCCCTTTGTATTGCTGAAAGCTAAAAAGTAAAGAACAAAAGATAAAAGTAGCCAATGAATCTTCTGAGTGATCTGCGGAGTGATAAATGGTACTGTACCACAGAAAAAGAATGACTGGAAGCCGGCGTTATAGATCAACTCGTTGGCATCCCAAAAATGTAATAATTTTGTGGAATAAACGTGAGATTGATTCATTTGGTTTGAAGGTCACTGAGTTTAAATTTGTTCTTAGACATATTTCACGTGTGATGACACTTATTCCAAGAACTACATGCAGACCAAGGCAAATGCTAGAAATGTTGAAACAGCATGACCTAATCTCATCTTCAAGGTTTCATGTACATATTTTAGTGTGGAGGGGTGGGGGTGGTAGGAATTAAATAAGGCCAGATACTCTAACTAACACCTAAAAACACCTACTCAGCCTCTTTCATGTTTTTTTTCCAATACCTTTTGAACTATCTACAGACTATTCTAGAAACATCGTCACACACCCAGCAGCTGCCGAGAGACAGAAATATTCCAGAATACCTGTTTCGTATGGACTGTATCGGTCCTTCCCATACGGAAAAGAAATAGTAAAAACTTATATGTGATTACTCATGAAAGTGGCCACTTTCGCATTACTTTCATACATTGTTTTAGTAAGTATCCAAAACATACAAGTTTCATTATATAATTTTTCAAGGGATCTTATATCTGTTTTCACACTCATATGCTTTTCATACAAGTTTCACACAAGACAGACACAAACTTTATAAGATTTATATATATCTTTTCCATATGGGTTACGAAACATTCTATTCATTAATGAATAGTCTAGTCTGCTCAAGGAGTAGTCAAGGAACCATTTTTTCCTTGTGTTTTAATATCTTGTTTGTGTGACTACAGCAGAGGGGTTTGACTTGCTCAGTAAGCAAGCCTTGGCCGGGTGTCTTTAACCCTTAATTGGACTTTGCAGCATTAGCCCTGAGGCTGTAACTTCGTGGACAGAAAAAAAACAGCTGAAGTCTTGAAAAAATATGTTGAGTCAGCAATTTATTATTGTTGTTGTTATTATTATTATTATTATTATTATTGGTTAGTACATAGTCTATATAGAAAGTGGTCTTCTCAAAATGTTGAGTGCAAATTATATAATTTCAATATGAGGTATGCTTGATTTTGTACACTCCGAGTCATTTACAATCAAGTCTATTTATGTAAAAAATAAAACTTTTTTTGATAATGCATTATTTATTGTCTGTCTATAGAATGCTAGCAGGATTAGCCTTAGCACTGAAAGCTGGACAGACACTGTTGCCCCCTTTTTTTTTTAAACTTTCACATTATGTTAACTGACATTAGAGGTCGATATTTCATTTTAATCACCAATCCTGTTTGATGAAACACATGAGCCACCATTGAGAGCTAATACTAAATGTAAATGCCACCATACCTTGGTCACAATTCCAGTAAATCTTTTACAAACAAGCAGGCTATGCCCTCAGTGGTAAAGAGAGAGAGAGGAAGACTTACATTGTGCAGGTTTTTATAGCTGACGTGGTATAAGGAAGAAATAAAGGAACGCGGAGCACTTCAGGACACGCTATCATTGTAGTAGCATGCTGTAATGTAGATAACAGTAGGAAAACTGTTAAACTAACAGTAACTTGGTGGCAGCCCTGTTTTATTGTTAATGTACATGCAACTCTTTTACAGTGCAGAAACAGTAAACGTAACAAGGCTTCTTGCCACACTTAATTTCCACAAGTATCCAAGGGTCTGCTTGGGTCCCACTGTAAACTTCATAATCAGACAGTGAGCGTGAGGCTCCAGTTACACTTTAAAGAAGTATAACAGGAATGACTCCTTGTTTGTGGTGCGTTCAGTGTCCCTAACCCAACAGCAGGCATCAGGTGATGCTGAGGTCAGGGGAAAAGACTGAATGAGGGTGGGGTTGTGGGATAGATCACTTCTAAGCTGCAGCAGTGTCTGGCGATGCA
Organism: Pundamilia nyererei; assembly: GCF_000239375.1. NCBI lineage: Eukaryota > Metazoa > Chordata > Actinopteri > Cichliformes > Cichlidae > Pundamilia > Pundamilia nyererei. The sequence goes on from NW_005187415.1 coordinate 2,389,294, forward strand.
AGAAAAGGAGACCCTTAGCTCTGATGTGCTTGTGCTATAGATGCTAAAGAGTGTCCTCCTCCTATAGCAAGGTGTTGTGCATATTGCACCTTTTTAAATAAAATTATATATAAGTTTGCTCTGTAAAGTT
>NW_005187415.1:2391429-2393033 GCF_000239375.1 Pundamilia nyererei
TCTCTCTCTCTCTCTCTCTCTCTTTTTAAGGTGCAGGGCAGCACATCGAGGAGAACGAGAACCCACAGGGCCTCAGACATTGTAAAGCAGGTGAGCATACATTTGTTTGAAGGGCACAGAGATCCATGCTAATTTATTCAACACTCTTATGCCTGCTGAAAGGGTAGCATATATATTTTTTGTATTATAATAAATGAAAATCAAAAACATCAATTCAAACCTATATAACTTTTCTGTCTTTGTCCATCATCTCTTTATAATTTTTTAATTATAAAAGGGACGAAAGTTTGAAGGCTGAAATGGGAACTGAAATTTAGTCACTGTGAAATCTGTACTTCGTAATGTCATTGAGGGTTTTCAAGTAGAGTTTGCTCAAGATGTATGCACACTCGAGGCATTTTTCCTCATCTTTTGTGAAAGTCAAAGTGGCAGAGTGACATAAAATGGGATGATTAAGAGTCAAACTGCATAATCAGATTTGAGTGATGAGTCACAGTTTGTCCAACAGGACTGCCGAACTTGGAGATTCCCACTGAAAGCCACATGGGCCTGCCTATAGGGGTGGTTATGTGTGATAACTAATCATTTTGGTTCTGTTCTGTGAAGTATTTGATTCCTTGTAAATCAGAACAAATGACGTTGTCATGCATTTGTTGCAAAACTGAGTTTTCCATGATCTGTGCAAGGAAGGAGAGGTTTTTTAGTTAATAAGGGCACCTATGGTTATCCTTGGGCATAAAGTGCTGAAATAGAAATTAGAAGGAGACGATTCAAGACTTCTTTTGTGCCAAATGAATGTGGGTAAACTTTGAAGGCACCTGAATGAATAACATTCTTGACGAAAACACAAGGGATTACTGGAATTATGTTTGTTTTGACTTGCATAGAATACCACATGGGTGGAGTTGGCTGATTCATTGCCATGAGATCAATATCAAGCTCACAAAGTTCACTGAGTTTACTCGGACCACTGGTAATGTGATGTTCCTCTTAATCTTGTTTTTTGCTTCTTTTTAAGTAAGAAAAAAACGTCCTCCAAACACTACTGTGTATTTCTCATGCAGTACTCGGCATAGATGCCACAGTACTTACTGACTGTATTGAACAAAGTATCGAACCCTAAAGTGCTCTTGTTTTCCAGCCCCATGGTTAGATTAACTGCAAAATATTTGCATGTTTCACACATCGGTTTTCCAGCACTTTCTCATAATTCAACATGACATGTTTAGTATGTTTGGAAGCATCTGGAGCTTCACTAGAACATGAAATAAAGTTCTGTGCTTTTGAACAGTGCTTGGCTGCAGGATATGCTTTTGACTGGAGTCGGCCAAAAGAGTTCATTGTAATTTTCGTTTAGTTGTGAAAGCTCAGTTTGCTTCTGCGTGTGACCTGTGTCCTTTTTCTGTGATGAGTGGAACTAATCCACTTAAGTTTAAAGTTAAAATCTTGTGTAAAAAATTAAAATGAATTGGAAGCAAAGTATTCCAAAAATTAAGAACTTAATGAACTCAATAGGAAGTAGTCCTCTACAGTATAATAATAACTTTATAATGTAGACTATTGATTAAAGCAGTGGTTTAATGTTGGAGCTGCTCCAGGTGTCC
>NW_005187415.1:2393904-2411775 GCF_000239375.1 Pundamilia nyererei
CTAGCATGTTGTATTCTGTTAAAAGGCTAATACTCCAATATCACAATGAGGTATTTTGTTGCTATGTGTTACGCATAAAACAATTTTAATTTAATTGTTTTTAATAGTTGCTTCTTAAAACATTATAGTGAAGCTGAGCTTCTAATTTGTTTTTTGTTTTTTTAAACATTCTTACACACTGTGCACAAGAAATAAACACAATAGATGTGTACAGACCAGGGGGAATCGCGGAGACATGGTCTTTTTTTAAAAATCATTTTTTAATCCTAGGCTTCCCCGCAGTGTTTTGGCTGCATTCCTTTTTAGCATTTTAACGTTGTTTACATACTGTAGATTTTTGTTTTCATAACCCAGTTAACCCAGTTGTGGACTGACTCATACAAATATTGTATCTCAGTTTGAATACCTCAGCTCATGCTCTTATTATGAAAAACCTCAATTGGATTGTCTGGCTCTTTTCCATTTCTGAGGCTGTAAATATCTTACTCATACTTTCATTTTTGACATGAACTGTGATAGACTTGATTGTAGTCATTATTGCTGTTACTGATAGAGTAAATTTTTTTCTGTTTATTCATATAATTTATCTGTTATTTAGCCTTTGAGTTGTATTGCTCTGCCACTTTCTTCCAGTCTCTATTCATTTCTTTACAACTTCATTTCCTATTCTGTGCTGGCTGGACAGACTTAAAAAGTGATTAGTCATTGGGGCACAGTCAGTATCTTTGCGAAAGCTAGAGTGTATTAACCAGTGTGTCATTATCAAGGATGAGTGGTGTCATACTTGATAACAGGAGCAGTTCACGTCCGCTGGCATCCAGTTACAAAGTATTACAGACAAGGTAATTACAGGGTAAAGTTCAGTGCAGTGTAACAGTGTGATTTAGTAAGCACAGAATTACAGGAGAGGTGTAAGGTAATTTTATCTTGTGAGTGTGTGTGTGTCTGTGTTCATGAAGGAGAAGTAATCAGAGTGGATGACTGCTCTCTACCAGACAACTGGAATGAACTGTGCAATGGCAAAATGAATCTCTGTCTGTCTCTCTCTCTCTCAGACTGGGGGCTGCCCAGCCTCCACAGAGTGCTCGGCCACTGCTTCATTGTGGCCCGGGGCCTCATTTGAATGAGCCTTTAGTATGTTGTGTGAACAAGTCAGCGCCATTTGCATTTGTTCCAGTCACAAAGGTTTAACAGGTCAATAGGGACTCCCTGACAGAAAACTAACACGATAGGGTAACGTTTTTTTTTCCTCCCACCCTCACATCTCCTCCATCACTGAGGTTGTCAGGCACCTAGTCATCTTGTTCTGAAACATGTAACTGAAACATGTGGTGGCTATACATTTGAAAGTCTGTGTGTGTCTGCTCGTGTATTTGTATATGTATTTTAAGACGTGACTGCTGAATGGAGGGCGCAGGGTCGGAAAATAGAAGCTAATACTCTGACAAAAGTTTAATTAACATACAACTTATAGAGGCAACTTGTTTGAGGAGGGCTGTTTTGTTTCTGTGTGTGTGTAAGTGTGACAGACACCAGCACATTTCTGTCTGAAGCCCTGCAGTTTTATTTCCCGGACCTGGAGTATTTAGACTCTAAAATTTTAACATGGTGTGGAACAATATGTGGGAGCTAATTGCACCTCACTAGCTCATTATAAGTGTGATGGCAGCATAAGTGACCATTGTGTCACTTCTAAGGAGATAAAGTAACACCTTCTTTTAAAGGGGCTCTCAGTTTGGTACTTGTCTTCTCTGTGAACACAACACGTTATAGAAAAAAGTGCTCCTGTATGTCCAAAACCAGAAATCTCTGTCATGTCGGTAGCATTCATAATGGAAAGTAATGGGGGCTAACATGGAGTCATTTTCTGTGTTGAAAATGGTTGTACAGGAAAGCAGCTAGTAATTGTTCTTATAATACAAGTGATGCAAACGTTCAATGTCTTCTAGGGCTGCCACGATTAGTCGACTAGTCACGATTACGTCGACTATCAAAATCGTCGACGACTAATTTAATAGTCGACGCATCGTTTGAAGCTTTGTAAGATCCCAAAAGACGCAGGAATAAGTAGTAGGATTTAAGAGTGTAATAACGGACTGAAACAGAAGATGGCAGCACTGCATGTACAAAGCAGTGTTGCCAACTTAGCGACTTTGTCACTGTATTTAGCTAGTTTTCAGACCCCTTAGCGACTTTTTTTCTAAAAAAAAAACCGTTAAAGCGCGTATCGCTTTTACTCTCAACAAGCAGCGGGTGCTGTAACGCAGTCAGTTCTTCTTTTACTCTTTTACTCTTATGCTGTTTTGTGGATCACAAGGTTTAAAACTACTTATAAACACACACACAAAGTAACTCCACCAGAGTGCCTATTTCGGGTCACTTTTGCCGGTCCAAGCCCGGGTAAAGGAGCAGGGTTGGAATTGTGACATAAAAAAAAACAATAATTGCTAAAAGAAATTTAATTTGTAGTTCTAAATAAACTCTTAATGCATTTAGGACGTTTTTTACTCACTTTATGTCTCTTCCACGATGTTATTTCTCTCTCCAACAACATAGGTTACAATTAGATTAGCATGACCAATTATGCAAATTAGGCAATGACATCATTTAGCGACTTATAGCGACTTTTAGGACAACCAATAGCGATTTTCCTTACTGAGGAGTTGGCAACACTGGTACAAGGATGCCAGCTGCCGTTAAACCCCGAAGAAGAATAAGCAGTGTCCAGTATCGTAGCTCTGTCCAAATTCAGGAACTGCATCCTACTGTGCCCGCATTTGTAAGCCGATTGCGTTACAGCGACACGACAAAGACTGTCCAAATTCGAAGACTCCGACAAAAGCGGCCGACAAATGCGTCCTCCTTTTCCCCAGATTTGAAGGATGGGTCCAGGTGTGTACTTCGTGGCCCAACCTATACCAGAATTCATAGCGTGGCACTGCTCAGTTTCCAACAATGGTGGCAGCTAGTTAGTTTTAATATTACTCTTATTATTCTTTCTGGGTCACAAAATAAACATTTAACATGTTTTCAGGCGAGAATGTAGCTGTGTAAACTTCAAATATCTGCTCAGTTTATCAAGACACCACATATTTTCAAAAGCGCTCCGACTTTTTCGTAGACGTCTGTTACCCACTGCGGTCTTTCGCTACTCAGGTTAAACATGATATAAGTCACTTAGATAACTTCTTTTTAGTATTTTATTTGTTCCTGAGTAAATCGGTTTGGCTGAAATTAAAGTTATAGTTTTTACACAACTGAATAAACGTCAAGCAGACAACTGATTATCAGAAGTGTGAGATGCTCGAGAATGTCCTTTTATATTTTAGATAGCAAGGAGTTTATTAAACTCCACCAAAACAATCTGCAAATGTCATTAAAATTTAATAAACTCTCATCTTGTCTTTATTTTTAGTTCGCACATACCTTAAACACTTAAAGCTGTAAGCTAATGATAGTTATATAAGAGTAGATGCTGCTGGTGCAATAAGCTGTACGTTTCATGTCCAATGGATGCATGATCTGATTAGTCGACTAATCGCAAAAATAATCGGTGACTAGTCGACTATCAGAATAATCGTTTGTGGCAGCCCCAATGACCTCATATTAAAATATTTTCATTTATCTTAATATTTGCACAGAGGTTCTCATATTGGCTCTAACAAGGTAAAAATGCTTTTTTTTGTGCCAGTAATCCTATTTTGGGAGAAGATCTAGAGAGAACAGAGTATTTCTCATTAAAGATTAATTGTTATTTTTGGAAGGATAGCAGAAGTGACTTTTTATGGCTCTATTTTGTTCTCAGTGTAGCCTCTGTCGCTTGGGTCTTTGACAATCCAAAATCAACAGCACAGTGAAACAGTATTACATGTACTAAAACCAAAAGCTTTAAAAGAAAAAGTTATTTTTGTACAAATAGTGGGCTGTGCGCTTGAAATAATAGACTAATGCTGGTCCACCGCAGAATTTCCATCCACTTTATGTGGGTTTTAAGTGCAGTCAAAGCAGCAGTGTGTCCCAGTCCTCAAAAATATTGTTATGCATTTAAAATGTCAAAAGCTTCATTCCTCGTACCAGCCAAGGGTGCTTTAAGACACCAGACAAGCCAGCAGCCTCCTGATAGCACGGCAGTATCCTTATGCCGGTTTTATAGATCCTGAATTAGCTAAGCTTCAAGAATCTGGATGAGTTGAACATCATCATCGGAGATTGCATACAAGGCTCCGTGTGAATATCTGCAATTTTCTGTGATCACGTAGATTAGTCCCCACTGCTATGAAACTATAAGGACACCAGCTATGTCCTACACACAGACTCTACAACAATAAAAAAAATCATATAAGAACAAGGTGTCTGTGGTGTGTGCAGGGGAATTTATCCCTGCCTTAGTCTCAAAGACGTGGCCAGAGGCACAGACGGTCGATGTCATCGTGATCTCAAAAACGTATTCTTTTTTCATGTGTAATTTATTCAATAATAAATTACAAATGTACAGAATTTCTCACAGATGTTGACTGGGATAAATAAGGTGGTGGCATTTTATTTCCACAGGGTCAAAGGTCAAGTTCACTATGATATAATGTTTATCTTTCTGCACATTAGTCAACATTATATGTAAGGGAGAGACAGGGGGTTCAGATACTGAACTGGTTACTCTTTTTGAGTTCCCACATTCAAACAGTTTCGATTATATACAGTAGATCTTTATTGCTGTCAGGTTGAAGGTGTGTAAAGCATTTGTGTTTTAGAATTTATAACATTTTTCTTTTGCAGTAACAGCTCTATTATTATTATTTTTATTAGTAGTAGTAGTAGTTGTAGTGGTAAATATTAATAGTCAAAATTAAATTAAATCTTCTACCTGTGAGTGTGTATAGGCACGAGCCTAAAAACAACCTGACTGGTTGTTGGAGGCTTAAAACTGCAATGCTTTTATTTTTATTCATAAAAATATAATAACCTTCCAAATGGCAAATGCACAGAACTGGTATTTACAGCAGTTACACTGTCCTGAAATGTTTTTATTTAGTGTATGCATAATATATAATAAGTCTTAATGCTCCATTCAAGGTCAAGTGTGTGTGTGCATGTGTGTGTGTGTGTGTGGCATTTGGGTAAGAAGTTTATCTTGTAACTCTTACTTGAATGATATACTCTTAGATTCTTTTGCATCTGTGTGAGAATCCTGGTTTGTGTTTTCCCCAACAACGAAATAAAGAGCATTATTTTTTACTGAAAAGCATTAGCTTGACTTTGTGCAGCTTAAGAAAAAAAGCTGTTAGCTTAAAGTGGACTTTATGCTCGACAACTGATAGGATATGTAGCAATGCCCTGCGCACAGGCTTTAAATAGTTTATACACCATTGTAAAGCAACACCATAAGGAACTTCCCGTAGTCACTTGGTGGACGTGATATAGAAGATAGTAAGATAAAAACTGTTTACACTTCATGCACAACAGTACTCGTGATTAAAAGTTTATTGGCTGTGTGTATGTTAGCATATTTCAAGTAGTCTTGGACAGCACTTTTCAGGGACACTTGACAGACAGCAGAGGAGGGAAAAGTCAAATATTTTGCGGCAGAGATAAGTGGGAGCCATGCTTACAGTGCTTCTGTCTTGCCTGCCTGGCTGTGCTCTGCTGTGCCGTGTTTCGTTGGAATTGTTTGTGTTGAGCCGTGTGACCCACTATTTGGACTTCTGTTCCATTATCTTTCAAAAACTCGCTGCACTTGGGTCTCACGCAAAGAAAAGCAAAGTGAGAGCCCAGCGTCAGGTGCTATAAGCTGCTAGCTAGGCCTGTAGCCAGGCCCAGAGAGCCAGACCTGGCAGCTCCGAGGCTGCGACGTGTGAAACGCTGCACACAAAGGAGCTCACTCCATCTGTATGCACCCTACATAGGCAGGCTTTTGTTGCAGCCGACAGGCACATGACTGCTAGCATCTTAACCCCTGAGAGCCAGCGTCTCTTTTCCCCTTTCACTAGACTGCACACTGCAGTAGACACCACAATGAGTCAATACTTTTAGCAAAAAACAACACTGGATTTAAAGCAGGAGTCAGCTTGATAGTTATTATGTGGCTGGTGTTTCTGGCCAGAGATTGAATTTAAAAAGAAAAAATACATATGTGTGAGTATAGGTTTAGGGTTAATATTGGTGGACAGATAGTTGAAATGCTCTGATCATTCTCTTAATGTTCGGGCACAACTTTGCCAAAGTGAACTGAATGCTATACATTTTTTTTAGGAAAATCATTTAATGTTGAGGTCAGCCATGAATAAAAGACCACAAAACAAAACAAGATAAAGTGTTTTGACATGAAATACATGTAAAAAATACGCAGATTAACATATTCTGTGCTTGTGCATAGCTTAAAAAATACAATACAAATCAGAGCACTTTTAACATTGATATGTCATTTTTTTCTGTTTATCTGTAGATTTTTTTGTAAGGTTTCATAGAGAATTCAGGAATGAGACTGACATCCCCAAATGGGAGGGGTGTCTGTAAAATCACTACCATCAACATTTAACAGCTGCAATAGTTCAGAGAAACTTCAGCCTATTAGCACTCTTAATTTTTCACGTTTAGTGTGATATAAGGTTGTCCTGATGTGATCATTAAGTTTCTCACACACACACACACACACACACACATTCACACACTCCTTCTCTTTATAAGCATTGAAAATGTCAGTGAACCAGCAAAAACAAAAAAATATATTTTTAATTCATAAACGTGTGAAATCCCTGCTCAGATACTGCTTACTGTTGGTTTCATGTGTGCCTTGTGTTACCTTCTGTAACCCAGACAAATCCAGACGTGTGTGTGTGTGTTCATGTGTGTGTGAAGCTGAGAGGATGTGCATGTAAACTCGTTCCCGATATGAAATCAACCAAAACACTGCGTTTGGAGCATTTTTGAACCCTTAGTCAGCTGAATTGGATACGGGCGACTAAAAGGAGGGTGCTGTCAGTTCAGTCAGACAAGTGTCTGATTTTTAGAGATGAGAAATGAAACACGGAGCAGGAGGCTATGGAATTGCTCAGTTCAAATAAAACACAGCTTCCCACCGCCACCATCTTGCATGTATGAAACACGGGTCCCGATGGGGGTTGTGGTGCGAAGGGTTCCTGTTTGGACCGAGCTAGGTCACGCAGGCCCATCCAGGCTGCAGTGCAGCCCTGTGACGTGGCAGGTCCGAATGCTTTAAAAGGTGGTACCACTCCCAGAGAACACCAGGGAGCTGCATGTGAGCTGATGATAAGAGCTGCAAAATTGATCATTTATTAATGTGGGATGGACCCGAAATGTGAGCAGTAAGGAATCAGGAGAGGCGTGTGTAGGTGTGTGTGTGTGTGTGTGTGTGTGGGTGGGATGTGTGTGTTTTTCTGTGAGGAGATGAGATGAGCGGTAAGTTTTAAATGTGAAGAATGCATCTTAAAATATGCTTTATTTATTTAATATTTGTGCCTTTCTGCAGTTTTGTGATTTGCTGTCATTCTTACATTTTTAGTAATGACTTAGAGCCACGTGTGATCTAAAAAGACAATTGTTCGAGCCGAAAATGTCATAACCTTGAGAGCACTCGACTTTGCATTCAGAACAGTTTTTTCCCCTTGACAGCTAGCACTACAAAATGTTTGAATAACTCACTGAGAAAAGCTATTTAATGCAAGTTAAAATAAGTACACACTACCAAGGGCATGCTTGAACTTATTTCAACTTAGTTTTGTTGTAAATGTCATTTTGCCATGCTTTGCACAGTAGAAAAAAGCTTTAATTTTTTTTAACCAAGGATCACTTTGACATTTCTATTTTCCCTGAAAAAACATCATTAATTAGATTTTTTTTAAAACCCTCTCAAGATGGGCAGTGTTAGCTAAATTAGAAACCAAAGTTTTCCAATAAACCAGACAGTTGCAGAATGACCTAGAGAGGAGAGTCTCATGGTTAACTGAAAGTAGGACAATGATTCTCCCAAAGCTCTGTCCTTACTTTAATGAAGAAGAGCTGCAAAAAAGGAGAAGCTGTCAAAGTGCTGCCTGCTTGCGATTTATTGTCTGTTTGGCCGTTTTAAAAGCTGTTTAGGACACTTGTCTTTAGCGAGCGCAGGTCCGTTCCCTCTCTCCTCTTTTCCAACCTTTGCTCTGCCATGTGGCCGAGTAGGCTCCCTCCACACAGAGAAGCTCGTTTTTCAGAGGTGAGTGGCTTAATGATTGAAAAGAAATACATCTGAAACAAAGTGCTCAGTTTGTGCCCCTGAGAAGTGTGAACTACGTACGAAGAACGCTTGAGGACATGTTATTTTATCCTTGCTGGCTTCTTATTTGTTCAGAGCTTCTGTCAGTTGCTTTACCCTCTTGTGTTTTTATTAAGTACGAGTTTTAAAAAAACAAAACATTTTTTAAAGTAAAGAAATACAGAAATGTGTACATTTATTTACTCCTTATAGTTCTCATGGGAAATAATTAAAACACATTGCTGTTGAGATCTGAGGAAATTTGAATAATGTGCTTTTGAAGGAACATTTTCTAATCACACATTCAAAACTCAAATGATACTGAGCACAAATTTTGCTTCTTATTTTCCGAATAATTACAAATTTTTCCAGTTTAGTGCAAATATGTAGAAGGATTTAATGTTTCAAGTGTTTCCTCTACTTGTAATTACACAGGTTTAGAATCTTCATTCATTTCAAGGGTTAACTAAAAGTCAACCTCTAATAGTTAACAAAATCGACAGTTTCTTTTTTAAACTGTGATGTTTATGCTCTTTATTTAAATGACTCTTTTAAAAAAACAAAGGGAGAGGAAATACACCGCATTTTAAGCTTTTCCATACATCTCTGTGCAGAGATGATTTTATGAAAGAGGTCAGAGATAAAGTTACAATAAAATGAGTTTCAGCAGAATGTTTAACAACTGAAATTATCATTCATTTATGAATCAAGTGTATCTAACCTTTTCACAATAAAAGTTTGTCCTTTTCCAGGCTTCAATTTGGGGAAGAAGTGTCATCATGCAACCTATAAATGTAGAATTTAAATTTGAGCGGTTGTCACATTTCAAGTTGATCCATAAATTGAGTTAATTATTAAAATTGCATTAAAAAAATCTGGGAGTGAAAAAAAAGACCCCTGAATGAATTTAGCTCCTTTTTTTATTTGAATCTGGAGTGATTTCTGCTTGTATTGGTTCGCATTAAATTAGAAATTGCCCACAATGTGTTTTATGTTTTTACTCTTAACAATACTGAATAATATAATATATTAAAACTAGTAGTTTTGCATAAATGATGTGAACGTGTGTGTGTTTACCCCTATGTTAGTTTATCTTTTCCTGTTTTACAAACACTGTTTATTAAATATATTATGAAAAAATAAATAATTCAGTAGTTTCCTCTTTTCTTCATTATAACGGTAAAAAAAATTAAAGTTAATTTATATTATATAAATTTCAAAGTAACTGAAATACTTTAGTGTGATTTGAGCGTTAAGAAGGCAATCTTTAAATCCGACATAAACGAATGAATCTTAATGAAAAAGCGTACGTTATGTCTCCTCTCCGCCTTTGCTGTTCTGGACATCACCGCATTTAATCCTGTGACTTTTAGTTCCCAAAGTGACTAAAATGAATTCAGATCTTTTGAAGCATCTTAAGTCGTCTCTGTTTTGACAAATGTTTAAATTGGTTTTAAAAAATGAAAAAATAACACATCGAGAGAGATCGCACAAAATACAACGTTTTTATGGCGATTTGACACGTTACAAGGAGTGTACGGGTGGCTGCATCACTCGGGCCGCCATCTTGTCTCCTCCTGTCCTCCATTTTGTAATTTTTCTCCCTCAGTTCTGGCCTACCTGCTTTTATTAAAGTTTTCCTGAGTGCTCTGAGCCTGCTTTGCGTGAGGTGAAAAAAGAAAAATCAGCTGTACTCACATGATTTTCAGTTATACATTACATTTTGGGATGACCTGTCAGGTTGTTGTTGTTGTTTTTTCTGTTTGCTGACCTGATGCTGAATTACTGCTTTTCACCTTAAAGGACCTTTTCTGAAGACTGAAATCTGCCAGCTGATGCAACAAGTTACCTGCACAGGCACAGCTCCTCACAACGAGTCCTGTTGACAAGGTGTTAATCTCTCAGAACAATTTGTACATATAATGAGCAGCACTCAAGTTAAAGGTTGCATGTGATTTAGGTTTTACAGATGTGCAGCGTAAGTGACTGTGACCTATAGCCTTATAATGGCCACCGGGGGTCACATAGGTTAATAGAGACTGATGTTTGAGGCCCCAAAGTGACATCCCAAAGGGGATGGCCCCTTAATCCTTATTAGGCCTGTGTGTTAGTGATCCTTACCTTTCAAAGCAAACAGCACGCTCTCTTTGCTGTGGGGCCCTGACCTGCCCCTGGCGTTACACTTCTGACCCTAGGGTCGTGGCCTTTGTTCAGAACCCTCAAGAACCTGACCTTAGGGTCACGGGTGTAATAGAGAAGTTGTTGAGGCACGTGCTGCTGAGGGGCCCCTCGACGGACCACCTTGTAGAGGGAGCGGGCCCGCCGCGCCGGCCACCGAAGAAAGAGGGAAAGTTTGTGTAAGTTCGCAAGGGTGTGAATGTGTAGACAGCTATAACTCTCAGGTTCACAGTAAAACATAGATCTCCTGTGCGACTTTTTCACCCTTCAGAAGAACATCTTTGACGTGCAAAAAATACCCAAATGTTGGTCTTTTTCAGCGCAAAATCAGTGCAGTCACAGAAGTAGATCCCTCAGAGGGTCATATGTCTTTTTACTGGCAATCCCAGGTGGTTCTACTTAACCCCATTAATTCTTCGCTAACTAACAGCGAAACGTAATACACTGAAGAAAAAAAATTTTTGGTTAAAAAGTGGATAATAGATTTATTTATTTTAGTTATTGCTGTGCTTAATGATGAATTTCAGTTTGATAGCCGATCTGCTGTGATTTCTCTCAACTACTTGTTGGCTGTTTAATTGCAGTTCATGTTGCGATTTGTTTGTATTTATATGGTCCTGTAAAGCTGCCAGCAGTGATTATCAAAAATATTGTGGTTGAGTTAATTTCACTTTGTGCATGTGTGTGTTGCTTGCCCTGGGGCAGTGCAGCATCGAGCAGTGTCAGCGTGCTGTAAATTTTATACTGTGTGTGTGCTGATCGGCTGCTTTGTTGCAGTAAATTTGTGGGATGATTCATAAAGATGTGAAGGCATTCGGGGGCTGATAAGTCAGCGACTTAATTGCTTGAGCTCCTCAAGAGTTATAAGTCATTTTCACTGAGACTTGAGCTCTGTGTTGCAACCATGACACATGTATTGTCACTTTTTTATGGTTGGGTTATTTGATAATGTTTGTATTCGGTTTTCCTTTTGCATCTATTTGATTTTTTGTGAATATGTAAGACTGTGCGGTAAAGCTTCTGTTCTCTTGCATTTACATGCATATGAAATGTTAACAATGCTTTTACACCCTGGCGTTACGTGTGCTGTAAGGCAGAGTGCAGCTCAGTTTTAACGAAGAGATGAAGGGAGCTGATAAGGGGGGAAAAAAGCGGTTGTAGACTCGTGGAGATGTCATAAAGGAGGTTGTTAATATTGGAGTTTCATCAATGGCAGCATTACGCAGGCCACTCCTGCAGGGGCGAGGCCGTGCAGAGGGCTACAGTGTCAGAAGTTGGCAGCTGAGCCAAAACCAGAGCTGTATCCTCAAATGAACTCTCCGCGACGTACGGTGCAACAGGCTCTGCCAAGTTTTTTGAATTCCTGCCACATGTTAGATGGTAAACAACTGACTTGCAGTAACAGTATCTTAGATAGAAGATAAAGAGCAAAGGGACTCTTCTGATTCCAGATGAAACACGAATTTGTCTACAATAGTGCTTGATATATATTCAGCAGGCACTCGTAACAGCGTTTAATGATTTCAGCGAGAGCAATTGGTTCAAAGACGTGGCGAGATGTGACGTCACAGGGTTCAGTCTGATCACTGTTTGGTGCTCGACCGGGGTTTTGCTCATCAATGCCCACGAGGGAATTTATTGCTTTTTTGATAAAGTGCATTTAAATCACCAGTTGCCTCACGTTGAACCTCGGGAGTAATCTCACTCCTCATTTTTCACGAGTTTGCACATTGTGCGTCATTGAAATGCGGATGGTGCAGCAGTAGTACACACAACACAGGGAAGCCGAGTTTTTATTTGACTGTGTGGAAAGGTGAGGAGAGAGCTAGGCAAGGCAAGTGCACCCGTTCGCCTCCTTTCTCCCACTCTTTCTCTCTCCAAGCCCGTCCTGCGAGGTAGAAAAGGCGCACACACAGCAGCGTAACGCCTTTTCTTTCAGTCTCCAGGACTAAGAGTGCAGGGTCGGTACAAGTAAGCAAGCAGCCATATTAGTTTGCTCTTGTGTTGCTCATACTCGCTGTTTTTCATCTACTTGTCGCCTGTTTAAAATGAAAAAACAAACAAACAACCAAAACACCACACGTATTGAAAAACTCTGGAAATACTGATGTTTTCCCAGCTTTCATTTGTTTAAATTCATGTTAGTCCTCTTTAGACTCTGCGAGCATAAACACAGATTGACATGGAGTCTAGCTAGCTGTGTTTCATGATGTGAGATTCGTCGTTTTGTTGGACAGTCGTCCCCCCCCCTCTCTCTTTTGTATGGCTGCTGCTATGAGGAGAGAAAAAGGGGAAAAAATTTGTCTGTGCTGAGTTCTGGGTTTCTTTTGGGAAAGCGAAGACTAGAGGGGAGGGGAATGGTGTCCAAAAAGGAGGAAGTTGTTTCTTTGCCACGGGGGAATCTGTTGCAAACAGTTACGGGGCATTACAACAATTTGGCTGCCCAGAAAAGTTTTTGAGGAGGGAAGTCGGGTGGAAACCGGACGGGTGTGAATAACCTTCAGCATGCTGATCCAGAGGTTGGTAGGTGTGCATGAGAAGAGGGGAGAGAGGAAGACAGCAGGGGTAGTATCTGGCACAAAAACGTTAAAAAAAAGATCCTTCTCATGCAGGCTTAAATTAACACTAGCTGTTCAGAACAGGGCTGTTTATTACTGTAGGCTAGAACAGTGCTACCGAAAGGACAAGAAAGGGTGGGAGACAGAATAGACTCGATGCGGAGGGGGAAGGAGGGTGTTGGACATGAGCAGAGTCATCAACAGAGTCCATTTTATCGTTCGGTTACTGCCCGACATTTCTCCTCTCCTTAGTCGCACGCAGAACCGGCTGCTGTTGTTGCAGTTCGCTGCAAGGCGAGGGTGGCCTAGTAATGGCACATGGCGGGCGCACTGCGGTAAATATTACAGGATTTTTACAGCGTGGTTCAATGCCGCAATCATGGTGGGGCAGTCGCATCCAGGTGCTTATCTGGCTTTGATTGCGTGCCAGAACAGTTGATGTAGCTTTCCTACGTATTAATGATTAAGCATTAAAAAAGCCCAAAAAAACAAGCAGTAATCAAAAGGATATTCATCACTGATCATACCCTACACTTTTGGCCTTCGCTAGGGGAACGCCATTGCTTCAGTGCCAGCTGGGAGTTTAGTGATAAAGACGTGTGGGTCAAAGCCAAACGGCTGATATTAAACTGAAAGGCCCAGCAGCTCTGCAAAGAAAAGATACACTATTAATCTTTCCCTCCAGTCTCAAAGTTAGGTGTTGCAAGTTGTCCTAGTATCCTTTAATCATTTGTGAGTGTTTGCTGTGACTCTCGTCCTCAGCAGAAGTGCACCCCCCCCCCCTGTAGCCCAGCTCAGCGCCCTCCCCACCCTGCCTCGTGCATGCGCACGTCATACTGGGTCTGTGATGAAAACGCGTAGTGCGCACGCACTCCCACACGTCCCTGTTTCATCATCAGCTGAGCTCTTTCTCCTCCACTCACAGCTCTTCTCCCCTTCCTCTCTTACCCCCTCCCCTCTCTCTCTCTCTCTTTGCTCTTGCTTCTTTTTCTATCCATCGCTCTCCTCCTCCTCCTCTCTCCCTGGGTCCCGGCCACATGCGAAAGGGTAGACTAGGACGCTGCAGCTCTGAAAAAAAAGAGGGGAAAAACGCTCTGCTGCTATTTCTACAGGCAGGCCCTCCCCTTTAGCTAGTCTGTGCCAAAAGAGGGAGGGATTTTTTACTACTCCCAGTCCCAGGATTTTAACCCTCTGCCTGCTCTCACTTCTCCCTGCAAGATCTGTTCCTCAATATCATGCAACAAGTGGCTTTGCTTTACTCCTACTTCGACATTGCTGCGCCATTTGCAAGGGCATTTTTCAGATCCTTGTTTTCACGCGCTTTTAGTTTTATCACGTTTTTGCCTCGCCTGGGTTGTTGCTAGTAGAGATAAACTGGACCTGGGAGTTTTGCGCCGTGCCCTAGTGTTGGTGCAAAGGTTTTGTTTTTTTGTTTTTTTCCTTCAGCACGTTTCTTGATTGCTCAACATGTCAGATTTTTTTTTCCTGGATGAATCTGAGTATGAAGGCTGCAGTTTGTTTTGTGTGCTGTTCGATTTCATGTGTCTCGCGCATGGGTCTTAAATTGAATTCCTTATTGTTTTCCTGTGCTCTTATCTGCTTTGCCCTCTACCTTCCTAACCCTTTCCATCTCCAAACCTGTCCCTCTTTTTTGGTTTTTTTCTGCCCCACCCTCTCTTCCTCACGTTCTCTCTCTCTCGCTCGATCTCGTGGGCAGTCTCCAGTGAAAGGAGAGCAGGAGGGCGGAGCAGCAGCGGGGCTTTTTCTGGGACAGGTGCCAATTCCAAACAAAAGGCACAAAAAACAAAAAAAAAGAAAAAAGAGTGTGATAGATCCCAACGACAGAGGGAAAAGTGGTGTATTTAAAGAACTGATTTGTAGTAATTAGATGTGTGTGCATGTGTAACTATTCTTCTCTTGCAGGTTTTTTTTTATTGCATGAGTGAATAGCAGCAGAGATCTTGAATTCTCTCTTTCCCCCCTCTCTCGGCTCTCTTGCTCCCGTGAAGGCATTTGAGTTTCGAGCGGGGAAAAGAAGGAGGGGTGGGTGGAGTTGGGAAGGGGCACAGGGAGGTGGAGCCTTGTCTCCTCTCCTCCCTGCCGAGTTTTCTGCATTATTCATATGCCCGGGCCAGCGCTGCGATCTGACTGGCTGCCTGGCTTAGCATTCATCCGACATTCAGCAGCTCTGTTTGCTAACATTCCTCATTCAAAGCCTTGTTAACTGCCAGACGGGAGGAACACGCGACTCCATGGGAAACCCACATGGCCTCTCCATTGTGGCGGCCCTGACAGTCTCAGACAAGGAGCTGGCAGACAGGGGAGAGCGAGAGGAGATGGTTTGTAAATATTAGAAAGCAGTTAGCTCAGGTTGGGGAGGTTACCCAACACTCAGAGATGGGTTTGGGGTGAAGTGGGCAGATTATCGTGGGCAAATCCCGGGCAGAGGCGCAGACAGACATTGTAGGAAAGGCGCTGAGGCAGACACGGAGGCTGGTACTTTCTGGGACTCTGAATGGGTCTGTCGTTGGCGTGCCCGCCTACTTCTTGCAGGGAGTGCAAAGCTGTGTGACTGAATCCAAGCTCCTTCTCTGCCCTTCTCTACAGAGAGGATATGTGGACATACTGTGTGCAGCCGCGGATGGGTCCAGCACAGCCGCTTCATCCAGGATAGCTCATTGCTGTGGTGTGGGACAGTTACTTCAAAGTCTCAGTGGGTAAGTCAGAGAGAGAGTGTGTGGGTGTGGAGGTAAGTGTGTGTGTGTATACTTAGGTGTGTGGTGCTTGCACACATGCAGTGGTTTTCTTTTTTGTCAAAAGATGAAGACATAACAAATGTGGAGAGCCGCATCGTGTGACCTGATCACCACGTTTGTGTGTATGAACATTGTGCCTGGGTGTTGTTTCCTCCAGGGCTACATGACTATCCAGTGAGAGCAGGCTTAACTAAATATAGTCAAACTGGTTAGAAACGTGGCATTGGCTTTGAAATTTCGACGAAACTGAGCAAATCTCTTCTCTAGTGCATTCCTACCTGTACTTTAGCACTCCGGATCGGCCTTTCGTGTGTTTCAGAGAGAGAAATGCTTTTTTGGAGGGAGCAGAGAAGGAATAGTGCTGTAATGTTGGGCTGATGGCCAGGGAAGGCCTGCTACACAAGGCCGAGCCCCACCACAATGCTCTCTCTATCTCTACCTCTCTCCCTCTGTCTGTCTGTCTCTCTCTCTCTCTCCCCCTCTTCTCAGGTCTATCAGAAAATGATTAAACGCCACTCGTATTGAGCTCTGCTATTAAAACCTCATCTTAATGAATATGTGCCTAGTTTATTCCCTGGAAGTAAAGGTTAAATATTTGAAAATGGGTCAGTGCTGACACGTGGCCCCACGTCGCTTTAATATGGCTCAAACAGGCCTTTTTGGACACGTTTATGATGCTTTATTAAAATGAAAACTTTTTCCTAAAAAAAACTCCATTAAGGTCTTAAGATTTAAAGCTTGCCCGCGTTCGCTCGGTTACAGACTATGGTTTGATTAAACTGTAAACGCACACGGTTTGAGAGGTACATGTTGACTGTAGAGTGCTCTGCTTTTTAAAGGAAATTAAAAAGGTTATATTATTATTACCTGATTACAACTGCTACTTCATCCATGACGATGAATATCGGCTCTAATTTTGTCCGTATTATATTAAAATTTCCACATAATTAAAACACTGAGTGCGCCACACCCCTCAGCAGTGCCATTCAACTTGGCATCTTTTAATTATCATCCATAAATCAGTTTTTGAAAAGCTCGCTAATTGAAAATCTTGCTTTTTTAAAATTTTATATTTTATTTTAAATCAATATCACTCCACGTTGAACACCTCAGCACATCAGAGTCGACCATGACCAAAAGGTAGGAGTGGAGGCAGCGTGAGTCATCACAGATAGCTCTAGTCATCCCACCTACATCCTACGTTTGACAGGCCTATTCAACCGCCACTCTCACACTACTGAGCCTGGCTTAAACTCCTCCATCACTGTCACACTGACAGGAAATCCTGACGTCGCTTTAGTGCATCCAATCCCTGTTCTTCAGACCCTCAGTCAGGTGAAATTAGGAGTTATATAGCAGCATTTAGACACATTTACTCTTTAGGTGTAGCAGTGAAAACTGCAGGAGTCAGATACAGGATATGGCTGTCTTCTCATTTCTGCTCTGACTTTTTGTTTGTTTTTACCTTCCTACATTATCTGTTTAACTCTAATGAACACACATTTCCTAGAAACACAGTACAATCCAATATATTTGTGTGAGGAAGCACTGGAATCCGCTGTCCTGTCTAAATAGAGAGAAGCCCGCTTCAGGATGTTTTTAGCGCCTTGAAAACTATCGATCACCGTTTGGAAACATATCAAAATATTTTTCTAGCGATTTTCTTTCGCTTTTTGTATACGCAAAACTCCTCATTTATTAGGTCTTTTTATTTCATCGCACATCGTATGTTGTACAGTACATGTCCACAAGATATTGCCAAGTCTGTAAATAATATTTCATCTCAGGAAAATGAAGGAAGCAATCCTGGCCAGCTTTTGAAATTGATAAGCGTTACTTTTTTCCCTTGCAAATCTGACAGTAAATTGTAGTTTTTTGAGCGATTTAATGCAGCGCACATTGTTTTCCTATGTTTGAAGAGCCATTAATTGTTCCTGCCGTGATTCCTATAAGCAAGTAAATATTTTTTGTTTAAATATTTACTGTAAATTTGAATGTAACATCGAAAACTTGTAATCGAAATGTTGTCATTACAAAAGATTAGAAAAGTAAACGACATTCAGAAAGCGAATATAAAGACCATCACACATCTTGCGCGCACACACACACACACACACACACACACACACACACACAC
>NW_005187415.1:2411795-2448485 GCF_000239375.1 Pundamilia nyererei
CACACACACACACACACACACACACACACACACACACACACACACACACACACACACAGGCAAACAACCAGACACATTTGATGCTGTGTACCCCACAATGAACCCTGGCTCCTAAGATGAATGGGGTTCCCACGCCTCTCCCAAGGAGTGCAGGGCACAGCCTCCTCCTCTGAGCATTCACACACACACACACACACACACACACACACACACACACACACACACACACACAATGCACTACAGTTGGCCACACAGTCTCCCTCAAACATACACACAGGTGCATTTCAGTAAAATACAAAGGCACACGCATAGTAAAATAGCATAATGACCCATTTTTAAAAACTACAAGTATACATACTTTAATTACTTACTTTGTGGTGTAAAAATAAATAAATAATATGATGGAAGTGTCAGTTTTATAGATGGAGTCAGTTTGGTATGAAGACGACTTAATTTGTATAGCAGCAAAGCAGAAATGAGACGTGAGAACACACAGATTGTTTTTAGTTTCAGTTACACTTCTTTTTGTTTCAATCCCTGTTTGTGTGTATGTGTGTGTGAGAGTATGTTGTTCATGAAGTGTTTTTATTTCAGGGAAGGTTTTAGATGAATTTGATTTTCATGGGAGATTCCAGCTTTTTATTTTCTGAAGGTGTAGCAAAACAGTCCTTGAGAAAGAGTGTGTGTGTGTGTGTGTGTGTGTGTGTGTGTGTGTGTGTGTGTGTGTGTGTGTGTGTGTGTGTGTGTGTGTGTGTGTGTGTGTTTACTATATTAGTACACAATTTAGTTTATTAAGTGAAAAATAATTATTTTGTTGTATTTGTTTTTTTTAATCGTTGGATAACTCTAGTGTAGTTTTTAAAAGACTTGAAATTTTTTTTTGGTGTTTTCGTTTTCTTATGAGAAATACATTTGTAATTCACTGATGTATATAAACATTTAAATATGTAATTGCTTTACATTTTTGTAAATGTACTTTACAGTTGGCATTTATTATTTCTCTAATATGTTTTAAGGATACTGTGTGTGTGTGTGTGTGTGTGTGTGTGTGTGTGTGTGTGTGTGTGTGTGTGATAGAGAGAGAGAGAGAGAGAGTGAAACAGAGGATGGTGTCCATATTATTTATTTATGTCAGGCTTAAAATGTAGATTTAAAATTAATTGTTAACATAAAAAAATATTTTACCTATAATATTTAATTTTCTGCTTTTTGTTTTTGTTTCTAATTGTTCAGTTACTGTCGTTTATATTTAAATATTAATATAAGCACTTTAAAAAATTCCACATTTTGTTTAATAAAAAGTAATATTGGACCAAAATAAAGACGTACGAATGCCTAAAAGAAATGCCGAAAACAAACCAAAAAAAAGGCTAAAGGCTAATTTGTCTTTCTCTGGACCTACAGTAATCTAAGTTCCTGTAGTAATTTCCTGGAGTTAGTACCTTTTTGAGAGATGAATCTAAGCTGCACTGGCAGTGAATGGTAATGCAGTTATCCCGTCTAAATTCAGCTACAGTATTCTGAGCTATGATCACTCTAACATATGCTACATCAGCCTTAATGATACACTTAAGTAACTGCTTGGCAGGTTTATGACCTGAGCGATACATGGACACCTTGCCGAGTGTGTGTGCACATGTGTGTGTTTTGTGAATAAATTTTAACAATGCTGCACGCACAGACATGTGTAACTATAATTATCTGTTTTTCGCTTTCATTTGCAGAGTCATTACTTGGGAGTGACTTTATTTTTCCGTGCCAGACATTGATATCAAGGTTAGTCTAACATTTTTATTAATTTTCTTTAAAATTATATTCTTGTTATTGAATCCGTGTATGTTTTTGTAGCACTTTTGGTGTATATAGCAGCACCTATTTTGTGTGTGTACATGCCCGGACAGTCAAAAATCATTCGGGACTGCTTTCCATGATATAAGCACACAGCTCAGCGGCCGCGGTTTGTTGTTAGTTTATCAAACACAACCGTCTCCAGCACACACCAGCGGCTGTAGCATCGTGTGATGCGTTTTGTCAAAACTCGTATCGGTGCGTTGTGTCATCTGAAACGGTAAGTCTGTGCTGCAGCTCAAAGATAATCTCCTCAAAGGAAATTAGTCAGGAAAAATGGGACAGAAGAGCCGTCAGCCTAAAGGTCAAATGAAGATTAGAGAGAAACAGTACACGAGGGCACACCGGCTGGCACCCCGGAATTACACAAAGGCCTCATTGTCACAGGAGCCCCCGGGTCTGCGCACTCTCTCCCAGCATACTTAGGGAGACATGACACCTGTTGGTGGTTTTGATCAACTGCATGCAGAGCGACAGGACACCTCACACTTAAGATTTTTCTGATATTAAAAGACGACTTTGAGTCGCATACACGTCTAGAACATTTTCGGATCGGCGCTCTTCTGCACAAACACACTCACGGGTTTGGTTCAGGCTCGACTTTTTATCTCACGTCAATTTCAGGCTTTCCGGCGGCACGGCTGACCGTGTGCCGTTAAATCAAAACGACAAATGAAAAAACAGCAAGCGGTGAAAAAAGCAATTACTCTTGATTTATATTTGCTGATTATTGTATCCCTCCAGACACACCGGCTCCACTCACTTCAAAGGGTGAATTGGTTAATCTCAAATAATTGTGAAGCTCAGTCCTGACAGTTTTACAGTTTATGGCACTGTGTATTCAAAATGTTGGATGAATGTATTTTTGGAAAGTTGTTTGCAAGTTCATGCCTAGATCGAGGATCTCACTTGCGCCTCTCTTTAGTAGTAAAACAGTTGTGTTATCAAAAATGTTTTAATCACATTTAACAAACAATTATATTTTAATGAAATGCATTAACTAAAGAAAAGTGTTAATGTAATGCTTTTGGGCAATGTTAAAAGGTTTTTTGACCCAAAATTACAAAAGAAATGAAGATTTTTGACTGATCTTGTGTTTTTAGGGTTAACGTTTTTGTGCTTTGCTTTCTGTCTCCACCCACTTCCAGTAGAGATGAATAAAATTCTGCTTGTTTATAGTATTTAATAACTTTTATTAAAAGCAGTCCTATGTATTCCAAAAAAAGTCATCCTTTTCACTCTGGATAATTTAATAATTTTTTTTACGTAACATTTCTGAGTAAAATCAAAAGACATTTAACTGTGGTTAGAAATCTCAGTGACACATGCATAAAAACGTTGGTTCAGCAGAAGTAAACTGGAAAATACATTTGTCATAATTTACCTGGAATGACCCTTTAAGTAAAAGGGCCTCTCTTGTGTAAACCCGATACCCTGCATACACGCATTAGCAGTGCAAGTGAAACAGAGCTGCACACACAGTCAGGCCTACTTATACCTCACAGGGTTGGACAGTAAGTAGCTCATATAGAGATTTGTGTGGCATTTATGGGATAAACGACCTGCAATAAAACAGCCACAAACTGGTGCGTGCACGTGAAGAGTTAAGGCAGTGACTCACTTTTATAAGTTTGACCCCCACCTCGCGCCCTCACGCCTCTCCCCTCCCCTCCGTCGCTCCCCAATTCGAGGGGGAAACCGCAGCAGAGCCGCAGCCTCTCCTGTCTCACTCAGGAAACTCCCTGAAACAACCACAACCTCGTCTGCTCGACCTTTCAGGCCAACACACACTCTGACATACAAATCTGCTCATTTGCAGCGAGGTTTCCTGCGACACACACACAGATGGGTTTACCATGAAGCACAACACACGACTTCAGAGTTTTGGAGTCACTTTTAATGGTGTGACTGTGTGTGTGTTCCTCTAATAAACTGCCAGGTAGCAATACAGAGAGATGCAACAGGATAGTCATGAATAATACAGCCACAGGATACTTGCACTCTCTACACATTCACATGCAGACATGCAAGCACCTGCAGTCGTGTGTTTGACATGTGGATGACATGTGTGAACCCGCTGATATAGGTGCTCTGTTGTTTTCTGATGCTCCTGTGTTAGACAAGAAGTGAAAGTCTGACCTTTGAACAGAGAAGCGCAGCTCACTCTCTCCTCTCGTTTGTCAGCATCGAGACGAGGAAACCTGAGAGGAGGCGAGTTGACAGACCGCACAGACCTGCTCAGGGAAGATGACCTGCCAAGCTCAAGTGACATGCAGAGGAAGTGTTTTGAGTGTATTTTGTTTTGTTTTTTAATTACCACACATTTCGCATATTAAGCCTCTCCTTTAAATGTATTAAAAAAAAAAAGGAACCTCATGATCAGCTGGGGCCTTTCTGCATGGATGTCCTCCATATGCCTGTGTGGGTTTTTCTGGGTACTTTCCTCCCACAGTGCATCTTAAGTTGGGTAAATAGTGATTATAAATGTGTCTGTGGATGTGATTGTGAGATGTTGTTGTGTGTCTGCGTGTGTTAAACCTCTGATAGATTGGCAGCTGGGTCAGGATTTAACAAGTTTAGAAAAAAAAACAAAAAACGGATTGAACAAAACAGAAATAAAAATGTTTAATTTCTTAAAATGTAAAACAAGCACTTTTTTGGACATGCAGTGTTTTATCTGTGAATTAAGTAAGTTTAAGTGCTGCTTCATGATGATGTTTTGCTAAGACTACAGAACTGCCTTTATTTAAAATTTTAAACATTTAATTACGTTACCGTTTTCACATGACATTGAATATAGCTGCCTACATTACACACAGTACAATACACTAACAGTACAAGCACACAGAAGTTCAGCTTTGACCTTTGGAACGATGACAAAATCAACTTTATGAAGATCCACCTGTTTTTTCTGCCTTTAATTGGATGCTATGGTTTTTATCGGCACATTTGTGATGCTGTTGTTTTATTACATTGAATTGTGGTTGAATTTTACACACTTAACTCCACCCATTACAGCTTATCTGTAGTTAGTTTTTTTTTTTTTTTTTAAGTATTGTCCTAATTTCACAAAGGTCAGTTGTCATTGAGTTTCTGTTCCCACAGGTCGACTGGGTGCGACTGGAGAGCCGTGCGAGAGTTAAACTGTCCTTTGGGGTGAGGTAGTAGGTTGTATAGTTTTAGGGTCATTCCCAAGCTGTCAGATGACTATACAACTTACTGTCTTTCCTGAAGCGGCTGTAATAACATCATCTTCATCATCGTACCCACAAGAGGATAAGAAGCATGACTTTTGAATTTGGACTCGTTTGTTTGTTTAACCTAAAATAATATGCAGATTTTTGTGGGAAATTGTTCTCTTTTTATTGATGCCTGTTGTTGTTATTTTTTATTATTTTTTAAAAAAGGTAAGTTCTGCTAGTCTGAAGTTGTAACCAGTGAAGCTTGTTCTCACAGCGTGTAGTAAATTTAGCAAAGTAATGTGAAATCTAGCCACTTTTACTTTTGCAGCTTTTTCATGTAACTTTTCCTGCAAGTGCATCCTTTTATGTGCAGCATGTAACATTTCAACTGACATTATCATGGCAATCCTCATTGCAATAATAAATAACAAAGTTGCTTTCAGTTTCATTTATGCAGCGATGCGGCTCGCGCACAAATCCTCTCCGTACCCGCCTGGGTGCTTTATGATGTTCGTACAGGGTGAGGTAGTAGGTTGTGTGGTTTCAGGGTTGTGATTTTACCCCATCAGGAGCTAACTATACAACCTACTGCCTTCCCTGGAGGGCAGCAATACATCACAGGAGCGCACGCATCTTTGTCATTTTCCCTGCCTCTGAAAAATGGGACAGTCTCTTTTACAAAGGCCCACAAAAGACTGCCATTCGATCTCAAGGGTTCACGTGTATGGGTGAGTGGCGCTCACTCACACGACGCATTTCAGAGAGACAATCACTTTACACATTTGTAACTCGCACTGGGAAGATGGCATAAAAAAGGCATTTATTTAATTTTATTAGCATTCATGTTTTAATACTGCTTGTACTTTTCCCTCAGTAATTAAATAAAGACTGGACAAGAAATAATTGCTGAGCAAATAATGGCTGAAGTCTGATCTTTGTGCTGATAACAACTGTGCAACAGTAGAGTCTCCCTAGATGGGATATTTTCTTCGAAATGCTGCTTTAGTCTCTAATCCCTTTAAGGAGCTCATAATGCCCTGAAATTCTAATCCCCAAAGCCTCTGTGTCTGAGGAACATGTATCTTTTTATCTGTCTAGAAAAGTCTCCTAAAAAGCATGCATCATTTCTCTTTTGTTCTTTAAAACAAAAATCAATTGCATGGGATTTCTTCCAATTAAGATGTTAATACTGTGCAAGATTAAAGGCAAGTAAAACTCCAGAAAACAATTGAAGGTAGAGCAAACAGCCAAGAGTCATGCTGTTTTATGAAACCACACGTAGGAGTGCAGCTTTTGCTTTGAGTTTTCAAGCGACATCCCTGACCAAAGCTGATTCTGTAGCTCGCTGCTTAAAAACCATTTCGTATTCAGAAAAAATGAGCTTGTGTTTCCATCCCAGATGGAACGGGAGACCAGGTGCCGAGGTAAAACCAAAGAAAATCATAAATTATCACCCTGCCATTTGTTTGTGGGAGAACACGCTGAGCCACCATGAGGGGTTTTTATCGTCTACACTTACTGTGCAGGTCCACAGGAAAATATGACAGCCAAAATATCCTATTGTCATGCGTCATTTCACAGTAGATGGCGCCAGATATTAAATGCGGTGTTGTTGCTTTGCTGGAGACAATCGCAGTCTACACTAATTTGTTAGATGTACTTTAAGACCGGCTATAAATTTCTAAGGAGTTGGTACAGAATGAGGGTGTCCTGCTGACCTACATGTAGGAGGTCCAGGCAGGAAAGGAGGGCTGCTTTCTAACCTTACAGCAGCACTGACACAACATCGTGCTTATGGTTGAAATAAAGTTAATTTTGCCACAGGTCAAGTATGTGTTCCATAGGGTCACAGTTAAATATCAAAAATCTTCCAAGTGTACACCATCAAATAAAAAACACCAGCTGGTAGCCACAGTATGAAGTGCCATTAGCACTAAATTGTGAAGGGAGGCTTTTTGGAGCAACCGTTTTAAAAGCAAGTACACACGCCTACCTTATTCATGCTATTAAATGTGTTTTAAAGAAGATGGGGATTTTTTAAGGTGTAAATAAAAGGCAAACACCTGAAAGATGCCCATGATTTGTATCCCAGTGTGTGGCTTAGTAGGTAGAATGCCATTCAAACACTCAGACAGTTGTTATTTGGATTGCAACTGCAAATTAGGCTGACACTAAAATGACCTTCACTTTCTTACTGCTTAACTGTGAGCAGCATAACACCAAGAGACAGACTTATTTGTCATTTCCCAGCAATACTTGGACACAACACATATCTCTGATTGTCACCTGAAATGTGTGGCTTCACACAAATGCTACAATAGAGCAATTTTTACACTAATGAACAAAAAGCTGTGAAAGAGAAGGTTTGGAATTAGAAGCAAAAGTTCATTCAGCTAGTTTGATTGTTTTAAATTGGTGGTGGGTGGGGTGAACCTTTAGACAAATTACCAAAAAAAGCAATGAGTCATCAATTTGCATATATGTGTTTTGCTACATCGAGCATGTCATGTATCAAATATTATATACTTGGCCTTAAAGGGTTTGTAAGGTTAAGTCATGGGTGTCAAAAATCATTTTACACTGTAGGCCACATATATCCCACTTTAGAGGGTAAGTGGGTCAGACCAGTGGAACTCCATGCCAGTGTAAAGAAGTTAAACCATGAACTAAATGCCACAGATTTCAACAGTACGTCTCAGTTTTTCTACACAATAAAGAAATGCTGCTGAAAATGGAAGAAATCTGTCAGCACGACTCTGTAAGTAACAGACTGGTAAAATTACAGTTGAAAATGGCTCGTTGCACACACTGTACTATAGTAATAATACTTCAAAAAAATATATATATATATGCAGTGGATCCACTATAAAAAAAAATCTTCCTATTATGGATAATAAACAAAACAGGAACGTTTCTGTCATTGAATTCATTCTGATATTTGTTCATTAAAAATAGAAAACATAGAAAAAACAGAAAAATACTGTTAGAAGTCCCTTCACATTTTTCACTGCTGTCCAGTGGGCCAGGTTGGAGTTTTTGGCGGGCCGAGTTTGGCCCCTGAACCTCATGTTTGACACACTCACTGATACAGTAATTAGCCTGCAAATATAAATATTTACTAACTAAATTACAACCATCTTGAGTATTTTGTAAGGTCCTTAAAGATGAAACGTGACCACTGTTAACTGCAGTACAATACGTCATAATAGTGTCACAAAAATATCCATTTGATACTTGCAGGATATTTGAAAAGCACACACTGCTTACAGCGAGATTATCACCAGACTGCCTGCCAGCGGGCAGGTCACTGGAAAAGCTGTCGTTTTATTGAGCATTCACGTAATTATTACTCGATAGTATGACGCTGCTGACGTTTTAATTACAGGAAGTGGTTTTGGAGGCGATCGGATGGCATTAATCTTACAGGCCCAGGCAGAGAGATCCAGTCGCCCTTCACCGGGTACAGATAAAGGAGACAATGCGCCTCCACACCGGTTCATCCTGCACCGAGCCACCAAGAAGGGATTGTGTCTTACCGAACACCCCCCCCCCCCCCGCACACAATTCTCGTGTTCCGATTGGTTGAAACCATAGGTGTGTCAGGAGGTGTGTGCGCCATGTTGCGGTCCCTCTCTACGTTATTTCCTGCTGAGGATGACGTTTTTGACGGCAGGGAGGGAGGCAGCAGAGCCGATCAGCAGGCGCATCCGTGAGCGTCCCAGGCCCGAAGCAGCTCTCTCCTCCTCCTCCTCCTCTGATAAAGCACAGGCGTCCATTCCGGCAGCGAGAGCTTGAAATGCTCCGGATAGCAGACTCCGAGCTGAGGTATTTACCAACATTTATTTCTATAATGTTATGTAACTGTGTAAGAAGCTCTCTGTGCAGTTGCCTGTTGATTCAACAAACTTTGTTATTCAATCGCGCAGAAAGTATAAGTGAAGTGGACACTGGGGCTAACTTTGTATCTCTTTTCTCTTAAAACACACACACAGCCACACACACACACACACACACACACACACACACACACACACACACACACACACACACACACACACACTTGTCTTTAGTGAGCTGTGTTGCGAGTGAGCTCTAGATAAACTTCCTTTAAGTCATGTCTTCATCTGTTGTGACTAAACCGCAGACGCACACTGGAAGGCACGCTTCCCCCTGCAGCCCCAGATATGCTTCTATGTCACACTCTGTGCAGCAATGCAAAGAGATACTTTGATGATGCAAGACTGATGTGGCTTTTACGTTTACTCTGTGCCTGATTTTTAAATTTATTTTTTCAATCTGTGGCCAGTGGATGACCTTGTTTTCGAAAAGTCCAAACAGCCGATCCAGATTCAGCACTGACAAATGTGAGCTGTTGCTTTTTTTTTTTTTAATTAACAAAGGCTAAGAAAGGATGTGCAACTTTCCAGGTGACTAGAAATATGATGCCTTGTGTTTTGATTTTGGCTCCTTTGTATCGTCTGACGTGCTCTCTCCTGAGTCCAGCCGACGTCTCTGGCTGCAGCTCCTGTTTCCTCTTCTCCTTTAACCTAAAGATAGAGCCCTAAGGTCTGGGATCAAAGTTCCTCTGGGAGTTAAAACACAATGTCCTCTGAGGTAGAGGGGAAGCATGGGCTGGACTCAAACGGAAATATAGTCAATTAACTTTGCTGTCACCTTGTACTGGCTTTAATACATGAATGAGACAGGCCAGAGTTACAGGCATGATGAAACCATCAAAATACTGTGACATCCAACGAATCCATAACAAATGATAATAAAGTTCAAAATTTTTAATAAGCTGTATTTAATGTAAACCCAAGAAAAGCTCCAGGAAGCTCTCACATTTTAGAAACTACAGCCTTAAAGTTTCACCTTTCTCCAAATTCCAAGACTTCACCAACAAATCGCCATACCCTCTGCAACATCCCTTCGATTTAACAATTCATTAAGCAGCGTGTAGTATGCCTTTTTAATTTATCTCTTATCCACTGTTACAGTGGTGGATATGGAGGTGGCATGGAAGGGTAGCTTCATTTTTTTTTTTTAAATTCAGTCTGATGTCAGTGTTAGCACATAACCTCCTGTTTGTGAGGGGCAGCCAATCAAAAAAAGCGTGGGGGTGATTAGAAAAGGAGAGGAGCAAAACCAATCACTGGGTGAACTGAGGGCTTGCATGAACACCTAGTGTAATATTATTAACTACTATTTCAAACTGTGAATTTTATACGTGTGTGTGTGTGTGTGTGTGTGTGTGTGTGTGTGTGTGTGTGTGTGTGTGTTGGACTCTAGACTCCAAGAAAAATAACGATATGTGGAAATGAGTATCATGGCTGGACTTTAACTCGTTGATCTGTGGTTTATCTGCTGTGTATTGTTGCAGAATGTACAGGAGTTGCTCAATCGACCCTTTGATGAAGAAATCTCTTTGGGCACCCAGGGGCAACAAATTTATCAGCGGGCACACGCTCTGCATCAAAGCAGTTTAACAAACCAGTTGGTCAGCAAGTTTGTCAATGACTGCCCAAAAAGTTTGCTGTGTTTTGTTAAAAAAGTCTTTAGACACAGGTATAATACACTCTGTATGGTGCACTTGATGGCGTGCTGCAGGTGCCGGCACACATCTGTTTGCACACTCGTACTTATTTACCTGCATGGTGTCAGAGTCCTGTCACGACCTGTCCCCTAAATGCTGCAACACAAAGACTAGATAAACATACAGACGCATGCTCGGATCAATATAATCCTTGCTGATGGTGCTCAGGAGTTCACAGAGGGCATGTTTCCTAACACAGACAGGATTTTGTCAACTTTTTTCAACCCCTTTTTTGTCATAGTGCATGCTTTAAGTTTAAAGTAGCTTAGACAGCGAAAGTTGTACAGTCACACTTGGGTTTTTTTCATGCGTGTCTTACAGATGTGTGCAGCTGTGCAAGCTGAAATTGTGCATCGCAATTTCGGCAGATTTGATGTAATTAAAACACAGGTAAAATGGTAACGCAATACTGTAAAAAATGAATGAGTTGCATTTTAAGAGGGTTAGGAAAGCAGACCATCAATCTGAAACGCCTGTCTGCAGGGAAGACTTGTTTTTCTGCCTTTATCCTACAAACTGTGCGTCTGTGGTCACCTCCTTATTAGGTTTCGCAGCCAAAAAATGCTTTGGATGGTTCTAATCTGCTTATCAAGAAAGTCTGCAGTAACATCTGCTGTTATAAATTACTGGAGGTTGGAGAGAGCACCTTACAGAACACGAACATTGGCCGTGGTGCTGTTGTGTTGCGTGATGGTTCAAACAGATGTCCTTTACCCCGCTGTGAGCAGCTGGGAGCTCCAGCAAACACCCACCCACACAACACGCAGCGAGATCCACTCTTGAAAGCAGACGTGCAGAAGAAGAGACAGGTCGACTGTTTACTTCTGTCTTGATTTTAATCCTCAAGAGACAAAAGTGACTTTAAATTGTGTGCCGTAGACCTAAAAGCTATTCACATAGTGTAAACAGTGTATATAATAGACACTATATGCTCCGTGCAGGTTCATATATCAGAGTGAAAGGCTTTGAATTCAGCTGTATGTGTGAATACTTTGGCTGAACAGATCGGGATTAAACGTGTGAAAATAAGTCATTTAGGATAATGTGCTGCTGTTGACTCACAAGGCACGGTTCACTTACGAACATAGTCCTCACAATACTAACTTAATAGACTTTTTCTTATGGCATTAGGACCCCGGTGGAGTGAAAGACAGTGCTTCATTTGCATTTTTCAGACGGTCGTCTCACATGTTTGACAATAAACATGCATTTCATTTTCTGTTTTAATATTTGCTGCTTGCTCGGTGCCTCCTGTGGAGTCATATTATGATGTTTTGTAAGAATGTGGTAAATGTTTCATTTGTGACCCACTGTTGAGTCCCTGAGAGGGTGTCCAGTGGATAAACCTCGGGATGCACTCACCGCTGTTTGTGTATTGTAAGATGAGATGAGAAATGCTTCATATATCAGCGCTTTAGTAGTCTTCATGTGAAAACACACTGCCTGAACTTGTCCATCTGTCCATCAACCAACCAGTCATCCATCGCTTATCTAGCAAACTGCATAACTGTATGAAAAGTTAAGCCAATGCATAAAATCTGATGGCCAGAAAGGGGATGGGGACTTCTAGCTGCACAAAGATGTCAAGTTGCATAGAAGTTAATGAGAAAACTACCATACTGCTCACTTGTTCTGTGACCTTAATAAACACTTTCCTGATCTGCTAATGTTCTCAGTCACTAGTTGCATGTCTTATTTAATACAATATGATATTAATTTTGTACATTATAGTCCTGATAGACTCTTGCAAAGTACGCTAAACTTTATCATATAGCTTATACCTTATAAATGTGCAGTGGCTCTTAATTTCCTAGTTCCATCCAACCTTCGCTCATCACATCAAGTTTCAAAATAAACATGATGGAGATGTTCAATACGATCAGTTTGATGTTTAAAAGGAGTTTGTCCAAACATTAGCAGAGGTGTGCTTTCACACTCACAGACTTCATTTTCCTCATCCAAAATCTCCTTTTTTTTCTTTTTTTTTTACAGTCTGGTGAGTGAGGGTTTGAATCCCTGATCTCTACCATGGCAGGGGATCACTACAGCCCCCCATCCCCACTGGGGGATTCCCTCCTGGGAAGTCCACTATGTGGAGACCTGATGGAGGATCTTCGTGATATCTCCCAGTCTATAGGAGATGATGCACTGGGGTTTGATTTTCCAGAGTACCAGAGCACTGGTTCGGGGTCCAACAGCTCTGTCGCACTGGGTGAGTATGAGGGGTAGCTTCATCACCAGTTGAGATTGGTTTCCAAGAACATATGCCTCAGAGAATTAAAAAGCTATCTAACACCTTCTGTAGGGCTCTGGTCTACCTTGCTGTTTTGGTCAAGATTTGGAGCCTAATATGGCTTTAAATGACAATATTAGAAGCTCATTATTAGATCTGGCTTGACCCAAAGACCCCAATTTTAAAAACATATATTTACTCACATAAGTGCTACCCCAACTTCAACCCATCGGTGCCACTGGTGTACAGAGAGACAGGTAAGAAACTTGGTGGAAAGAATCAGGGGCAGGATCCTTAATCATGCCAAATGTTAAAACTTGTAACCTCTTGTCTTTTTTATCTTTTCTGCTGTAGAGACCTTGACCCCAGCCTCGAGTCCATCATCAGGAGTGTGCGGAGCAGCGGCTGGCCAAGATGAGAGCGGCAGCACCCTCAACCTCGAGTGCCGGGTGTGCTCTGACAAAGCTTCGGGCTTCCACTACGGGGTGCACGCATGCGAAGGCTGCAAGGTAAGAAACATGGGACTTAAACAGGGATCGTGTAGCCAGCTGGAGCACATCGACCGCATCATGCAGGCGTACTTTGGCGCGAGAAAGGCGATTAAAGGAGCGCAAAGATATTAACGTAATGAAAACACAGTTCAACTCATGGCTCTTTTGAATGGCACAGCTAAAAGTTTAAAAAAAGATGACGTGCATGCCTGAACGCACGCAGCACCAAAACACATACAGAAGCCTGGCAGCGCAGAGGCGCCTGACCTGGAGACCAGTGGAAACTTTCTGAGACACACAGCCGAGTCATGTGGGGTAGAGGACATGACGGCTAGGCCTGTCACCTCTGTCCTGGTTGGCACAGAGCCAAAGTCAATGACATTAATACACACACGCACATTTATAAACACACAGAGCAGCTACTGACACAGTGGACTGCTCTACTTTGCTAAATATTCCCTTTTGGGATTTGATGATTAGTAAAATGTCGTTTTTGCTGCTTTCATTTTTCCTTTATCTATGTTTTTGGACATTGGGTAAGTGAGACCGCTGGCCTCAGTAACCAGCGCACGTGTTAAAAACCATAGAGGACGGTCGCTGCGTTGTTTGTGCAGTCACATGAGATCATTGCACCCTCACAGCTGGCCGCAGGTTGTTGCTGCTAATCTGAGATTTATTTGCTACTTTTGCATGAGTTTTTAAACTCTGACCCTTTCTCCCTGTTGACGTCTCATGCTTTGCTTCTCTTTAATAAAGATCTTTCGCTTTTCCACGACATTGCCACTGATTGGAAATGCGATAAACATGTCTCTACTTCTGCATCTGCACATAGGTTGGGGGGGTTTTCTGATAAAAAACAATGACGGTTGATCACTGTGCTGGCTCTAATGCTAAAAAAGTGCATCTGGTGGATAATCTATTGCTGTCTAACTCTGTAGCTGCCCACGGGGGCTCTGTTTTACGACACACGTCTCATTCATCACCACAGTCTTGCTGTCAGAGCGGCTGCCAGCGTTGGCATGACTCCTATCACCGTGTCA
The DNA here is from genome assembly GCF_000239375.1 of Pundamilia nyererei. Classification (NCBI taxonomy): domain Eukaryota; kingdom Metazoa; phylum Chordata; class Actinopteri; order Cichliformes; family Cichlidae; genus Pundamilia; species Pundamilia nyererei. The sequence continues at coordinate 2,426,183 of NW_005187415.1, forward strand.
CACAGCAGCTGTTCTGAAGCAGGGACGTGATGACCTTGAACTGTTGGACACTGCATATGTGACGGGGCGTGCACTGACGGCACTGCTTCTAAACTCTCTGACTGCAGTAATCTTGCTTCTGATATGTCACAGTCACAGTTCGCGGTTACCATGCTGGACGGGCTCTGTGGAGTATTTTCAGCACCTCGCTTCAAAGAGAGGCGCACCGAGCAGTGGGACTGTGAACGCGCTGTGATGTTGCCCTACCAGGGTTTAAGTCTGTGGTGATAATGGGCCTGAAACATTAGAGCAAAGGAGATATTATTAGAGTCAGGAAAAGCCTTTAGTGATAGAAAATTGAAAAAATGAGAGAGACTTTTGCTCCTAAGCGTTGCACAATCGTTTTCTTTGTTTATGTTGTCAGCCTCACTGCTCGCCTCCCGGCTAAGATATCGCAGCACAGTACTGGCCTCTGGTTGTGTCTGTTTTTCCAAACACAAACATGCAGGGACATGTATGGCATAAACACACACATCTGTTTTTCCTCCTTCTGCAGCTCTGTAATGTTATGTAATGCATTTCTGATGACTGTAATATGGCCTTCAGTGCTTTCTATTGGCTGATTCCACCCACACAAAAGAGATTCTTTTGCTTAAAATTGACACAAAAGTGGCATATGACGCATAATAAAACTAATAAAATTATAAAATAGCTGCTATTCAGCATAAATTCAGCCAGGTGTAAGATGATGTCTTTAATGACCATTTGGCCTGTTGGAAATTTTACTGATGTAAGTGGAGTATGTATTAGAATATCACGCGCCTTGCCTTATCTGAGGGCTATAACGTGTCCTCCAAAAAGAGATGTTCTTCAAAAAAAAGGTCAAATCTACTGCACATCTTTAGAGATCCTTTCCTTTAAGAACAGGTGTAATTTCCCTCAAATGCAATCCAAAGATATTAACATTGATCTTGCCAGAGCTTAAAAGGTGCACATTTAATACAAAAATGCATAAAATATGCAAACTGTTAACTGTTTTGTTCATGACTCTGAGCAGGGTGCTAATGCAAAGGCACTGGATCCCATTCACTAATATGTGCGTATTAATGTACTTTGCACATGCAATACTATGCAAGTCTTGAGCCATATTTCTTTAAATCTTTCTTGTAAAGTGGGAAACAGACTGCTGCAGTATAATGAAACGTGTGCAAGCATACATGGAAATAGAGTATATAAGACAAAAACAGAGTTTGTACAAAGGTGGTGCAAAATGTGTTTGCAGAGTACAAATGAAATCTGGTAAGAAAATATGGATATATTGTGCATTTTTTGCTTATGCAGTGTGGTTGAACGACGACCACTGAGAAAGCTAAGTGATAACGTCTTTTTGTTCTGTCTGTCACATCAGGGTTTCTTTAGGAGGACCATCAGGCTGAAGCTGGAGTATGATAAGTGTGAGCGGAACTGCAAAATCCAAAAGAAGAACCGAAACAAGTGCCAGTACTGCAGATTCCACAAGTGCCTCTCTGTGGGCATGTCCCACAACGGTAATGGAAAAAGTTGAAAGTTTGCAAAATATCAGCCAGTGTAGTCACAGTTACAGGATTAGAGTAAACAGTAAAACATATAATCTGAGAACAAGCTCAAGCAACCAGTGATAAACTTAAAGGTCAGGCTAAGTTTGCGAGCATTAGCTACCATAAGCTAGCTATTATAAGCTAACCAAAAGGGTAAAATTGTGATTCTACCTCTCCGACATCTGTTGATATGGAAAAACTGGTATCATACATCTTTTCCCCATATGTGGAACTAAGGTTGCAAGTATGTAACAAATTACTCTGATCAAAGCACTGCTGAAACATCGCAGTGAAAGAACTTGAGGGTGATTAGCCCGATGCACCGTGAACTGCCAATAAGAGTCTGAACATCCTCAGTCTCAACATGTGCTCTTTAAAACATCAGCAGGTTGTCGTTCCTCGGTAATTTAGCTCTACTTCAGTCAAAATGCTTTTGCTGTGACATCTGGCCCGTCGTCTGCAGTGAATGCTGGAGGGTCACTGAGTTTGTTGTGATGACCTCCCACTAGCAGCATCAGAAACATGAGAGGAACATGGCATGCCTCAGAAGAATAGAAATAGAACAGGATGTACCAGATCTGTTGTACGTGATTTTCTTTCTTTCTTTCTTTCTTTTTTAGGGTACTAGTGCATATTTGAATCCTTGAATCCTTGAATATTTGCTGAGGCAGCATAAGCCTTATGGCTCCATATGTCAATTTATTGTGCAATGTGAGGGGGGGGGGAAAAAAGAAAGTCCTGTGGCAATTTCTAATGACCAGTGTTTTATGTACCAGCCATCCGGTTTGGTCGTATGCCCCAGGCAGAAAAACTGAAGCTGAAGGAGGAAAGCAAGATGGTTGAGAAAGATGTGGAAAGTCCCTTAATGTCTGACCACAAGTTTCTGGTCAGGCAGATCCATGATGCCTACATGAAGAACTTCAACATGAACAAGGCAAAAGCACGGCTCATACTCACTGGAAAAACTAGCAAGCCGGTAAAGTGGAAAATAAAGTTTGAGAATATTCTCTGCTCTATATCTCTGCCCTCTGCCTCACCGACAGATTCTGTATTTCCCAGCAGCCTCTCATCATCCACGACATGGAGACGTTCCAGCTGGCGGAGAGAACGTTAGCGGTCCATATGACAAACAGCAACTATCCGGAGTCTGACAGCGTCCTCGGACAAGTGAGTCCGGCTGTGTCGTGCGGGGAGCTTCGGCAGAGGGAGGCCGAAGCCAGGCTCTTCCACTGCTGCCAGAGCACCTCAGTGGAGACTGTCACAGAGCTGACGGAATTTGCCAAGGCTATGCCGGGTTTCCAGAGTCTGGATTTGAATGATCAGGTGGATTTCAGGTTGCCTTCTATGGTAAGAAGTGGAAGGAAGAGCAGATGAGTGTTCACATGCTATTGCTTTTCTATTTACCTTTTAGGTGACTCTCTTGAAGTACGGTGTTTACGAAGCCCTCTTCACACTCTTGGCCTCGTGCATGAACAAGGACGGCCTCCTGGTGGCCCGTGGTGGAGGCTTTATCACCCGTGAGTTCCTCAAGAGTCTCCGCCGACCATTCAGTGACATGATGGAGCCCAAATTCCAGTTTGCCACACGCTTCAACTCTCTGGAGCTGGACGACAGCGACCTAGCTCTTTTTGTGGCTGCTATTATCTGCTGTGGAGGTAAAAGGCCGATAATAGGTGGTAGAATAATAATTTAAAAGAGAAAAAGACATATTTGAATTTTCCTTCTTCATTATCTTGTCCTCCCCCACTGCTCCCAAAGATCGTCCAGGCCTGGTAGACGTACCTGTAGTAGAGCAGTTGCAGGAAAGCATTGTTCAGGCGCTGCGGCTCCACCTGCTGGCCAATCACCCAGATGACACCTTCCTTTTCCCCAGGCTGCTGCAGAAGTTGGCTGACCTCCGGGAGCTGGTCACTGAGCATGCTCAGCTGGTGCAAGAAATCAAGACGACAGAGGATACTTCCCTGCACCCGCTGCTGCAAGAAATATACAGAGACATGTACTGAGTATATCAACTGAGAAATGCATATGAATGTACAGGAAGGAACAGCAATGCAGCTTCTGAGGCTGCTGCACAAACCGGAGCAAAACAAAAATCTTTTTTTAAGGAGGGGGGAGGCAGCTTTTGTTGGGAAAGTGACTGCTTCCACTTCATTAAGAGGTCGCACAGTGGAAAGGGAGCATTTTTTTTTTAAACCATAGCTGTGCAGAGGTATCATTAAAGGGTTAATTTTGTTGACCAGCAGCACCAGAATGTCTTGGAGCTGAGTGCCTTGGATGCCAGCTTTTACACATGTGAAGAAAAGTGACTCTGAAGCAGGCTGTGCATATTGGCATATTGTGCAAAGAAATTTATGTACACATATCAAAAATATACCTGGGTATGACTGCTGACCTCATGCGTGCGTACACTGAGGATAACTATGCCTGTGAACATAACAGATTAGGGCCCTCTGGATGTGGTTTATGTCATTTTCTTGTTCTGTTACTGCGTACTTGTGGCACATTTGCTTTGACTACCTTGACAACTCGCAGAGAACTGATCAAGTGTCATCGTTACTTGCTGCACGAGTTCAGGTTTCTCCTGTTTTGGGCACAGCTTCTGCCTCCAACACATAACAGATAATTAGCCTTACTTCTCCTGCAGGCAATAATCTGTTATTTGATGTGTCATTTTTTATTCATCCTCTGCCCTGCTGTTAAAAGCCAACACAGCGTGATAGCTCACTTTTTTTTCCTTTTAATTCAGATTTTCAGTGTTACAGAGTACATGTTTATGTACAAATCCTGCCATTATGTAAAACTAAATCTCAAGGAGAAAAATGTGCTAACAGCCAGTACTTTATATTTCCAATACAAACAAAATAATCTGTTAATTAGCTTGTGTTGTGCTTTGGAAATATAACAAGACTGCCTTAACCTCGGTGTAAGGGACGTGTGTATTTGCAGGCCTCAAAAAGAGGAGCTGATCACCTTATTTTTCTGTACTTGGACTCTGAACCGTGATGTAGCATTGCGAAGTTGTTGTAGGTCATAATGAAACATTTTATCTTTTATATATGTGTAAACATGCTGTTGATGTTAAATGTGTTGTAGTCTGAAATAAACTAATCTATTTAACATCACTTTCTAAATGAAGCCATGAGCACTTCAGAACATACACCAAACTCTTTATGGTGGAAGGTTGTTTCTGTGACTTGTTTCATTTTTTTCTTCATTGTTGGTAAATCAAATTCTGAGGTATTATGTATAAATTTTGACTTTTAATTCAATTCAATTTTATTTATACAGCGCCAAATCACAACAACAGTCGCCTCGAGGTGCTTTATATTGTAAGGTAGACCCTACAATAATACATACAGAGAAAAACCCAACAATCATATGAACAAGTACTTTGGCAACAGTGGGAAGGAAAAACTCCCTTTTAACAGGAAGAAACCTCCAGCACCGCCAGGCCCGGTTAGGGTGAGGAGAGGAAGACAGGATAAAAGACGTGCTTAAAGTAAAGTGAGTAAGTACAGGGTGGGCCATTTATATGGATACACCGTAATAAAACGGGAATGGTTGGTGATATTAAAGTCCTGTTTGTGGCACATTAGTATATGTGAGGGGACAAACTCCAGATCGGCGCACAGAATTTGCAGAATGGGCAAAACAAAAATTGGAACAGGACCCTCAGTTCACGCAGAAGATTTTGTTCAGTGATGAGGCAAACTTTTATGTGAACGGTGAAGTTAACAAACAAAACCACCGCTATTGGTTTGACACTAACCCACATTGGATGGATCCCTCCAAGACTGTTGGAACAACAAAAGTGATGGTTTGGTGTGCTATATGGGGTACAACGATAGTGGGTCCATTCTTCATCAATGGAAACCTCAAGGCCACTGGATATTTGAAATTGCTACATGATGATGCGTTTCCCTCTTTATGCACTGAAGCTGGCACGTTCCCTGAGTTTTTCCAGCAAGACGGTGCACCACCACATTATGGGTGCCAGGTCCGAGCATTCCTAGATGAACAGTTTCCTGGAAAGTGGATTGGTCGTCGTGGGCCAGTTGAATGGCCCCCAAGGTCTCCCGATCTGACCCCCTTAGACTTTTATCTTTGGGGTCATCTGAAGACAATTGTCTATGGTGTGAAGATACGAGATGTGCAGCACCTGAAACTACGGATACTGGATGCCTGCTGGCATTTCTCTTGCGGTGTTGCTATCAGTGTGTGAAGAGTGGGAGAAGAGGGTTGCATTGACAATCCAACACAATGGGCAGCACATTGAACACATTTTATAAGTGGTCAGAAACTTGTAAATAACTCATGAAAAAATAAAGTTACGTTGAAACCAAGCACACCATTGTTTTTCTTGTGACATTACCAATACGTTTGATCTGTCACATGACCCTCTTCCTATTGAAAAAACAAAAGTTGTATCCAAGATGGCCGACTTCTAAATGGCCACCATGGTCACCACCCATCTTGAGGAGTTTGCCCCTCACATATACTAATGTGCCACAAACAGGACTTTAATATCACCAACCATTCCCAAGTTATTACGGTGTATCCATATAACTGGCCCACCCTGTACTTACTCAGAAGTTTAAGTCAACAAGTCAAAAATCTGAGATATTAACTTGATATTTTGACTTAGCTCTTCCTGCCATTTCCCCCCTTTCAGTGGTGAAAACAAGCTTTCACATTTCGTTTGTCTGAAATAAATTATTATTAAATTATTATTTCATTGGCTAGAAATAAAATAAAAAAGAAATACATAAATAAAATAAAAACTTTTACCTACTGGACTTACATTTTGACTGTAGGAAAAGTACTTTTTGCTATTCATGCTATCAATTAGTCATTCAAATATTATTAAATTAAACTGCTTAACAGTACAGTATTCAAAGTCACATATTTTACAGCTCTCTCTATGTCATTTTTAAAATACAAGTGACGCTGTTATAATCGTTGTAACCACATTATTATTGCTTTACAACGCCATCATATTGTAATACTTTTGGTTGTCTTACCGCTCCAGTCCAGTCGGTGGCGGTAAAGCTTCACGAAACAACACTGACGGACTGGAAGAGAAAACCAGGAACTGACTTTCTGCTGTGAGCGATGGAGGAAAAGGCTGCTAGTGATAACCCTCAAAAAACATTTACGTGCCAGTTGTGCAGTTTAACTAGCCCCTTTACTTACTACGGACAGAAACCGCCTAACACCAGAGCTATCGTGTAAGTGAAAATGAAGCAAAAATCAAACAAAAAAAAACAACCCGTACCATTTTTAGAGCTCTGGTGTTAGCAAGGCTAACGCTAATGTTGTTAGCCACTATGTAACTAACTGCATGCTGCGTTGAACACGGAGAGAAATAAAGTGCCCAGCGGTGACTAGACTGCACTTGCAGCAGAATAAGGCTTGAACTATGTACATGTGCCCTTCATGAATTAAAGATGGGCCAGAGTTAAGCATGTGTGTTGTTGTCTGTCGTTCATCAGGCTGCTTGAGGAGTGTTTTATCACCAAGGACCCCTTCAGTCCGGACAGGGAGAAGTTTCTAGTTTTGGGGTCCATTTGCAGCCTTTGTGGCACTTGTGTCTGTGTTGGATCGGTAAGATGTCTCATCATATGGTCAGAATATTTTCCTATCATTTAATCTCACCCATATTAAACCGTGTTGCTAAGCTGCAGACAAGGTTCAAGGTGACAAATAGAGAACCTTGAACAAACTCAACCAGGAGGACTGTCCTCAGCTGTGGGCCGAACGTCCTTTTTGGATTTTAAACCCTGTGCTTTTGTCATAATTTTCCACTTGCAGATGCATGTCTGTGGTTTTGATATTTTGCTCAGATGACTCTCCGATCATGTGGCTGAAATGCTGAGTGGGCTTCATGGTTCTAAATCTCTTGCAATCAATATTCAGTCTTACAAGTGGATGGTGAAAATAAATAAAGTCCAAAGAGTAGTGGCACCCACTACCTTTTGGACTTTACTTATGCAAACATGGAGAGCCAAATGCTGAACTTTTGTCATTTCTGTTTCCTTCTCACTTTGTTAGGACTGCAGCCTTTTCTACACCAAGAGGTTCTGCGTGCCATGTGTGAACAAGCACTTGGACCAGTTTCCCCATCAAATTCAGGTCGAGCTGGCTAAGAAGAAGCAGAGTGCAAAGGCTGCAGTGTCATGAGATCGGGAAAGGAGTCCACAACACGTGTGTGTAAAGATGACCACGCTGGACCAACCAGGAAAACAGTGGTTTACACTGTGAATCAGACTGATCGACTTTCCTGCTGGATGTTATTTATTTATCTTAAAAGAGATCGATAAGGGTGACATCTTATTAGGTTGATGGGCCTTCCCAGCCAGTTGCTTGTGGAGGCCAGTTTGGCAACTATTCTGGGAAAGAATGTGAACTATATGCACTGTGCGATTCCACAAACAAGTATAGCTACCATGTAACTGTTTTAGTGGCAGAATGTGGCACAGTTGCATCATCCCCTATTAGTTACATTTAGCTGTTGCGTTAAGCATTTACTCCCATTTTATTTTATTTTATTTTTTTACTTGAAGCATACACAGCATTGAATCCGCATCTCTGCTTCCATCTGCATAAACTTGAGCAGTGTCTGTGAAGCACCATTAAAATAAAAACATCGCCTTTTGCATCGGCTGTCTGACTTTTTCACTTATTATTCCAGTTTACCTGTCCTGAGTCCAACGTTCACTTCAAGGATTGTTCCCTACAGCACCACGCACCGTTTACAGCAGCATAAACACATTATGGATTAAACAGCGATAACATCGATATAACGCACACACTCGCTGTGTTTATCCCTACATGTTCAGAGGCTTCTCGAGGGCTAATTGAAGCAGCATGGTCTTGCAGGCAGGCCCCAGAGGGTTTTTTTTTTTTACTGGCATATGCTTGCAGAGGAATGCAGATGACACTGAGTTTAAGTTTCTCATTGATTATTACAGGATTCCTACAAAGCCCACAGAATGCCAATAAAGTTGATGATCACTAGTTAAATAATGACTCTTTTTTTTTAAACAAATACAAAATGAGAACTCTTAGGGGGGAAATTGGTGTGAAACTGAAAGTGATTTTTTTTAAAGTGGTTTCTATTTTCTGTTTAAATTCTGAGCACGCACACGAGCAATTACAGCCAGTGAAGCACACAAACCAGCCCTGTGGCACCAGTGGCGAAGTCTGACAGCGATAGGCACCGAGCCAACGATGACGAAGCCCTTCGCTGATGTCACTGGAGGGTGAGTGGGTGCCTCGTTTCTTTTTTTCGCCCCCCCTTTTTCTCGCACTTTTCTCGCATTGGAGCCCCCAGGTGTCCTTCAGTGACCTTGGAGCTGTAACTGAACAGAGCTACAGTGATCGCATTAAGCGTGTCCAATCTGCTTACGTGACGCCAAATCAAATCATGCAGCAGTATCTGTCAGCACTCGCACAATCGTTTGGTGACCGATTGCCGCCGCGGTCCCGTACTCGGAGCGCTCTCTCTGCCCGGTAATCCCGGTGTCAGGTGTTAACACGTGAGGTCTGATCTTCACCCCGCTGCGCGCTCTCTCCCTTTTATTTTTAGCGATCGTGCTAATGAGAGAGATAAAACAACACCTTAAATTTGTAACTACACCCTTCCTTCCCTGTCTCCTGACTCCCGTGTGTAACGAAACGCAGTAATTAGGCCATATTCATGTGCACAGTTATTCCAGCTCCGCTCTGTGTAAGAGTTTCTGGGCGGTTCTTAGTTCAGACCAATGAATCGCCTTCTCTGTTTAAATAGTCCTTGATGTCAACTTTTCTTCTACACTCGGAGCTGCCTCTAACGCCATGTTGGCTCTTATGACTTGATGTGTTTTCATCTGCCTTACTACGGAGTTGACAGGAGTGGCTGTGTTAAATCCCCCTCCTCTTCCTCCACACACCCACCCAGCCAGCCTCCCGTGCGCCTTCGGAGACGCTTTTTCCCCCACCTCTGAATTTATTTTTTTTTGGATGATACGCGCGGAGCATGCATGCATCATTCCCGTGACTGTCCGTTTGAAAGGAATACTATTTCGGAAGCAGCGATTTGAAGCACGCGTGTGTTGTTTTTCGTCGTTGTATGTGCAACAAAATGTCAGATGTTCGTCTTTCTAACGCGAGCCCGGTGGAGAGGGTGGATGCTCGGCAGCAGGACAACGTCAGACCTTCGGTTCGCAGAAATCTTTTCGGTAGACCGAACCCAGAAGAGATCCGCAGGGATGCGGAGAATTCGGCGCGAGAGGAGGTGCAGCGTTTCAGGGAGACTTACGATTTCGATCTGGTGGAAGGCAGGCCGCTCGCTCCGCGCAGTTACGACTGGGTGCAAGACGACGACGCACCGGAATTTTATAGCAGGCAGCCTCACAGCAGACCGAGAGGCTCTCCCGGAGACAGCGACCGGCTGGATAACGACGGCGGTGACAGGCCGTCGGGTCTCCAACCAGGCAAAAACGGTTCGAAGAAAAGGAGTGCAGAAGATGCAGGTGAGAGCTGTCATCTTTTTAGTTTTGATTGGTTTTATTTGGGCGTCTCGGAGGTGCAGCAGTTGTGTGTGTGTGTGTGTGTGGTTCAACCACCGTCTTATTTTGAGTTGTTACTGAAGGCGAAACTTTGCGGGAAGTTCTCTGAGAACCAAAAACACGCCATATTACTGATGCACACCGTTTCCTCCTCGGGCAGCTGATCGCACAAATGCGTCTGGTGGCTTTTAAAAATGTACTCCACGCGACAACATCCTGATAACTTTTTCTGCGTGTGCTCCCCCCCCCGCCCCTTCACTACAGACTCTTGCTCCACCGAGTGTTTGACTAAAAGGTCGCGTAGTAGAGATGGTGGCGACGACGATGACAAGTCGGACGGTGCAGGAAGTCAGACGATAAGAGCCGCGGAGGAGAGACCCGGCAGACTCGAGGTCTGAGCGGTGCTTCAGCGGGCAAACAGCGCCAGGTTAGGAGTCAGTGTCTGCACAAATAACCCAGCATGCTATTTATGCGTCATGTCATGTAAACACAGTGTTTCTGAGTATGACTGGTCAACCCTTTATTGTGTGTGCGTGTGAATAACTGCCTTTTTCCATTGTACCATTCAACAGCCTCGTTTCCTCTTTATGTCCCACAGAGCAGAGAGGAGAGACCTGTTGCTGATGGAATACTGTAGCTTTTTTCTCATCATCTGACAGAGGGGAGAGATTTTTTTTTTAAATTATTATTATTTTTATTTTATTTTTTTAAAGCAACCTTTTCCTGCAGAAGAGAGGAGGGAGAGGCTGCACAAGCACTGAACATGTACACTATCAAGTTTTGGCACTCATATGAATTAATTTGCCTCAGAAGCAGCAGACAATGTAGCATTGTGCAAATTGATTTTTGCTCATTTGTTTTGTATCTACTACCTATGTTTCAGATGTAGCACATAAAAAAGCATATTATGCTTTTCATACTTTTTTTTGTTAATTGTGTTTTAAGTGTAAGTGTGTGAATTTGACATGGGAAGTTGCAGTGCAATTTCCAACAGAGAAATATTATTTTTGTTATAGTGGTCATTTAAAAAAAAAAAATCATTATTCAGGTAATTGATATAAGTAAAAAAAAGAAAAATAAATAAATGCAGATTTAAAAAAAAAAAAAAGTCAGGGTTATGTGGAAGCAAAATGTCTTCACTTTTTCTATGGCTTTATTCTCCCAGTGTTAAATATCTTTATTTTGAAGGTCCAGATGGCCACACTGTAAGTTGAAGGTCCATCTAACTGGGAATAGCCATGACAGATAAAGTTTACACACAGATCATGTCTCCCTGTTTCCCAGTTTTATGTCATTATTTTATTATAATATTTCTTTTAAGGATGGGGGAGGCCCAAAGTTTGTGCCTTTAAAAAAAAGAAATTCTCTGGGTGAGGGGTGGGAGGGGAGGATGGCTAAACTGCTGAGCAATATCCAACCAAATTTTTTTTAACAGTATTTGCTAATAATCCTAAGATTTAGCTTTTATTTTGAAATTAGGTAAGTTCATATTCTATTTACTTTTAGGCCACATATCCTTCCCCTTAGTAAGTAATGCATGTTGTCCAGGTCAACATAGATAAACTATGTTTAAAAAAAAAAAATCACTGGGCCTTTTTCTTTTATGCAAATATGTGAATCAAAGATTTGTCTTTGTGGTGTGGAATTCATGTGGAACATGCAATTGCACTATTCATTTCTCATTTTAAGTGAGGGCAGAAAAACAAAGTGACACCACCTCACTCGGTGTAAAACTTTGAAGTGTACCTGTGTGCCTCATTTTTTTTTCTGTCTTTCTTTTCTTTTCTTTTTCTTTTTTTTGAAAAACACTGAAAAATTATACTAACTTATTTATGTTGAGCTTTTTTTTTTCTTTTTCTATCTTTTTTTTTCCCGTGGATGTATGTATAGCTTCCCAAAGCATAATTTTTTGCATTTTTTGTAAATATATATTTTCATTATTGTTTTTAAGATAAATAAATAAAATAGCAAAACTGAGCCTAATAATTGATTTTATACCCTGTGCTTGTGTTTTTTTCCCCCCTATTTTCTTTAAAATGCAGCTTGATTAATTAAAAGAGCATCGCTTGTATACTAGAAACAAAAGCCGCTCCACCCTTCACAAACGCCCTAAGTTTAGTGATCCGCCCATGTAAACTACAAGACTGATCATAGTAATTATCAAGTCTTAGGCAAAGACCTGGGGTATTACCACATTGGAGAATAATTGTTCCTTTCAGCATGTGGAATGACAAAGCAGCTCTAGCTACACAATAAGAAACAGTCAAATCACTCAGTGAAGAAGTATTTGTCACACTTTTTTAAGACACTTTACTATTAAATAATGTGCAAAATGAACTCTGCTTCCTATGAAGCTACTGCTCAGTAATCTTATATATCTTGTATGCTGCAGGACTAAATCCCTTATGCCGCAGCAGAGTGCAGACTGCGACTGTGCTCGAGCTTTTTCAGCTAAGCTCTGCCTCTAAAGTTGAAAACAACAAGGGTATGTCCTGAGGAAAAGAGAGGGAGAGAGAGAGAAAAAAACTTTTTTTTTTTTTTAGTTATTGCCCTTCCCTGTCTCCAATCACAGCAGAGAGAAGAAAAGCAGACCACTTAGGAGCCAGCCAGTCAGATAGCTGTGGGAGGGAGCTTTGGACAGAACAGGCTATTCCTTTCATAAGACACAAACCACCCAATTAGTTTCATTGGCTGACTCTTTCCCGTTGATACCAGTGTCTAGGAGTTAAACAGAGTGAGTGAGCGAGACAGCTTTCCCTATGATATACTGGCTGTGAGTGTCTGCAGTCATTTTGAGCTAGCTCATGCCCCTTCTGTTAACTTTTACAGAATTATAAAAAAAAATTCGCATGCTTTTAACCATAAGTGTCAATTTGCACTACAATAATAAATTGCATCAGCATTAATCTGACATTTATCCACTCAGGGGAAGTTTTCAATTGTCTTTCCTCTGGTTCGGTGTACTTTATGTGTATATTAACTATTAACTGTTTAATAAGCTCTTAACACTTCTGCCATAATCGCTCACTTTAAAGAACAGCCTTTTCCGGTTCCTGAAAGTAGGTTTTGTGCTGCTTATGAACTTATTTTTCACCCGTTTAAACCCAAACTACAGTCATGTTAAAAAAGGGAAGTTTTCACAGGATTGTGTGAAACATTAAATAAGCCCCCTGATTCAGCAGCTTGTAGAATCAACTTTAGCCACAATAACTTTAAGTCATTGCTTTCTGCACGACTTTATCAGTCTTTATCAGCGGAGGATTTCTGTCCTGCTTTGCTTCAGTTCACTGAGGTTTGTGGGTATTCGTTTATGCACATCTTTCTTAAGATCCTGCCACAGTATTTGAATCAGGTTTGAGGTCTTGGCTTTGACTGGGACACCTTGATTTTTCTTTCGTTTTCAGCCATTCTGTAGTAGAATTCCTGCTGTGCTTAGAATCATTGTCCTGTTGCATGATGCAGTTTCAGCCAAGCTTTAGCTGTTAGACATATGGCCTCACATTTGACTCTAGAATACTCACACTGGTAATACAGTGGAGTTCATGGTCAGTTCAGTGACTGCAAGGTTATCATGTCCTGTGGCTGCAAAATAAGCCAAAATCCCCACCATGCTTGACAGTTGGTATGAAGTGTTTGTGCTGACAAGCTGTGTTTGTGTTTTTGACAAAGTGATGCTGTGCATGATGGCCAAACATCTCCACTTTGGTCTCTTCTGTCTAAAGGACATTGTTCCAGAACACTTGTGGTTTAGTCAGATGCAACTGTGCAAACCTGCCATGTTCTTTTTAGAGAGAAGAGAGAAGTAGAGAAAAGTCTTTAGAGAGAAGTCTTTAGAGAGAAGTCTTTAGAGAGAAGTCTTTTTTTCCTAATCGTGCTGTCATGACCTTTAACATTTAACATGCTTACTAATGTGTGCAGAGTCTGTGATCTCGCTCTTTGCTGTTTAGGAATTTGTCTGAGCATTGTCTGACCCAAGGGCGTATTTGCTGGGAAGACTGTGGCATTGTATTAACACACACCTGAATGCTCCAAACCACCACAAAGCCAAAACCTCTGCTTTTTAGAAAGGTGGTGACACTTGCTGATGATATATTAGTATCAATCAAAGTCTGACTGAATGACTGCTCATGGCTGCTAGTTATCCTCTTAATCGCTACGGAAGCACTAAGGGTGTACTTAATTTTTCACAGGACTGCAAAGACTCCTATAAGACTTTTTTCCCCCATATGACTGTAACGTCACTCGTGGAAACATGCAGACTGTGCAAACCAAAGACTAAAACCAAAGCCTTTCCGGTCAGTATTTATACAAAGATTATCACATACAGAGTGCACAAATGAACAAATCATTACCCTCTTTTATCCAGCTAAGTCTAGCTAAGCTAAATCCTGTTCAATGAGACACTGACCAATGAAGACAATGAGACAGAGGTTCAAAAAACCAAAGACAAGCAAAGGCTAAGCGTGACCTCTACTATAGTTAGCTACCAGGGGTAACGTCACGACCTCTGCTGTGTCTTCATTGGTGTTATTATCACAAACATAATATGTTTGCAGTAAGTGATATTTCTAAATAGAGCACAGCACCTATTGCGACCATAAAAGACCAGCTTCTCAGATTCACATATGGCTGTTTGAACCCTAATGAGAACCAGAACCTATAAATGGTTAATGTTATATTTGCATGCTGTCAACTTCCTGGCCAGCAGTGGCAGCAAATGTCAAGCATTTAGTCATATCAACAGAGTCAGAGCTCTGTAGATGTTACTGAAGACAGAAGCGTGGAAGTCACATTAAGATGTTAAGACTGAAGAACAAACAATTAAATGGAAATGGATCTTTCAACAGGATGATCACCCTAAGAGCACAAGTTGCTATATGGATCCACAAGAAGAAATATTTCAATAAACCTTGTGGTGCCAGGGGATCGACTTACTTTTTCCACATGCTCTTTGTTTTTCACATGACTTTATCTCTAAAATTTACTTTTGCAAGATTAGATCTCTTAAAAATTAGATGTTCCTCACTCGGCTATTACTTTTGTTGCAGTGGAAGATTAAGAGGCGTAGGATCTAACATCAAATCTGCCATCTGCATCTTTACTTGCATCAACCCTGAATGGATAGACAAACCATATTTCCTTTTTTTAAGCTCTTCCAAACACAAAGGAGCTCGTTTCCTTTTCTTGCTTCCAGTCACAACATTTCCCAACATTATTCCAAGTCCCTGAACACAACTTTTGATCTCCTTCTCATGTAGTGATTTATATCCGTCTACAATGTGCGTTTAGAGGGGTGATGGTGGTACCTTTCATGCCAAAGACCTAAGTTTGAGTCAAACAAGTTGCATGCTCACCCATCATTTGTACCTTTTATAAATACATTATTAGGTTTAGGCATTGAAAACAACTGGGTTAGCCGTGAGGCTCAGCTTTCAGTTTAACTTTCTGAATAGGCTGGGTCTCAGGAGAATAAATTCACAACTAGTCGCCAGCCAGTCATGGAGTGCATATATTTCCCTAGTGGTTTCCAATGGTCTAGGCCTACATGACTGGGCCTTCAATAATGTTAAATTTTATTTAAATAGTGCCAAATCACAACAACAGTCACCTCAAGACGTGGTAGATAAAGACCCTACAACAACACAGAGAGAACCCCAACAATCACACAACACTCTTAGCAAGCACTTGGCAACAGGGGAAAGGAAAAACTCCCTTTTAACAGGAGGAAACCTCTGGCAGGACTAGGCTCAGGGAAGGGCAGCCATCTACCACAACCAGTTAGGGGTGAGTGCAGGGAGACAGGACAAAAAAATACACTGTGGAAGAGAGCCAGAGATTAATAACAACAAATGATTAGAAGCAAGGTGGCACATAAACAGTGATGAAAAAAGGTGAGTGAAGAAGAAAACACTCCTCTCTCCCAGAAGCCTAGACCTATTAGAGCATAACTAAGTGAGGGTTTAGGGTCACCTGATCCAGCCCTAACTATATGCTTTGCCAAAATGAAGAGTTTTAAGCCGAATCTTAAAAGTACAGAGTGTCAGTCTCCCGAATCCACCCTGAGAGCTGGTTCCACAGAAGAAAGGCTTCTTTATATTTGAAGGGTTTTTACCTTACAATACAAAGCTAGTTTTAACAGAGAGCCAGTGAAGAAAAGCCAGTACAGGACAAATGTGCTCTCTCTTTGTATTCCCTGTCAATAGTCTTGCTGCAATCGATTTCACAGCAACCTCATGCAAATACTTAGCAAACATTCAGGAAATCCACATTTTTCCCTCACCTTTCCCGGTGGTTGCCAGGCAGTAACCGATTGCTCCAAGGCCTTTAAAGTGCAGTATGCTGCTCTATTTAGCACTGTTAGTCCCGCTGTAAGCCTCCTTTAACCCTCTGATTTGTAAATAAGCATTTTTTCATGGGTTTCAATTTCAAGCTCACAGTTTAACAAATAAAACATCAACCACTGTGAAGCATTGTACAGAGCTGTACTCGGCATGACCTCAAAACCACACTGGAGGGTAAGCTTGTCTGTGAGTCTCTGTGTTAACCCACACTGACCTTTTATAATCAATACACTCCAGCCGGGGTGGTGAAAAAGATACCCACATGCACACAAAGTTAAAGCCTTGACTTTTAACAGTCTCTTATACCCTTCAAGATGTATGAAGAGTTTAATGAGTCCCAGTACATATCGGGTTCACCGTGAGCAGTCCTGCATTTGCTTCTAAGTCAGGAAAATACTACCATACTCCCAATGTTAAATTTTAGCAGGCCCCTTATTATTGCTGCAGATAACGAGAGGAGAAATGGGTCATAAAAGTCTGACATCTTTGGAGCTGACGCTATTAGGAGATATTCAGCAGAGGCCCTACAAAAGTATGAGCTCATAGCTTGGCAAACTCCACTGGGGAATGGAGGTGTGTGTGTGTTTTGAACAGTCTTGTCTTGTTTTAATCTAGAAATACAACTTCCCCCATCTGTTTCAAATTATTCATTTGTCAATTTTTTAAAACCTCTGGGGTTTTTTTGGGTTTTTTTTACAAGGGCAGAGCTGCGTCACTTCCCCGTTGTGTTATGGTCCATGCTATTGGCAGCGGTGAGATCTGGAGAGATAAAGTAGAGATAGACGGGAAGAAAGGAGAGAAGGTAGAAAGAAAGAAAAAGGAAAAATGAGGGAAAGAATGGGTAGTTAAAGAGAGGGAAGCAAAGATGGGGTCTTTGGCTGTGTCTTGCTACATCCTGGCCAAATCACGTCCAGTGCAGGATGTAAACAAACGAATCTGCCAATGCGAAGTCTTTACACATTTGGGTTTTTTCTGGGCTCTGTGACTCATGCAGCCTGACTGCCCTGCCTTCTACAGTCCTGAAGTGTTTAGTTTGCCTTGCAGCAGGGGTCACCAAGACTATGCAGGTCTGCTGTGTTCCTTAAATATGCACACAAATAGTCTTCAATGAAGTGGACAGAAAAAAAGTTATGGATTTCCAAAACTAAAGCTCCTGGTTTCTATGCAAAGACAGGCAAGCTTTTAAATGTATTGTCCTCGAGATTTCAGTCCTGTCCTGTTACCATAGCAAAGACTGTTTGCACTGAAGACAATGTGCAGCAAATACACCAATTTTGATATAAACACAGATACAAACTCCTCACTTTCTGAAAAATTTGCTGTTTTGAGATCAGATTATGTCACCTACCAGACATTCATTCCATCTGTATTCTGCAAAGCCCTTCTCCTCTGCTTCTGACTGGCTCTCACCATAACATTCACATCACATTCCTTCACTGTCACCATATGGTGGATTTTTGTAAAATTCGTGTGGGGTAAAAATCGGATTCAGAAAATTGGTATTTTAGCTCTATATGTAGGTGATTTAGCTGGGTAGGTCGTTTTATAAGAGGGAAAAGGATAACAGAAAAAAAAGACAGTGTGTCTCTCTGTGCTTCTTCTGTCAGCTTCTCCTCTTGTTAGTGTTGTTTAATTTTAAACATATATAGTATGAAAGATGGCTGTAGCCACCAGGATGCCACCCTTTGGTTTGTAAAGTCTGGTGTGATGTCTTGATGCTCATCAGGTACAGACGTTTTAATCACAAGTCATTAGCCGATGAGACTACCCTGGACATTTTTCGAAAATCCAAAAAAGTAAAACTTGTGCTTTTTGAAATATGTTGGCTGCAGTCCAGTGACACAGCTTTTATCTTAAACATGAGCCTTCTCCATTTTCAGTTTGAGTTGCAAGTTGTAGTACCACTCAGCTAGTAGGTAGCAAGTATTTGCATTCAAAAGTGAATACTACAGGCAGCCGTGGCATTCTCCTAGCAACCACAGCTAACGAATGAAATGAAAAAACAGACACATTTTCCAAGCAAACGGTGATCATATCACATCCAATATGGACAGCAACTCAAGCAATGTGTGATATCATGTGAGATACCTCAATAGGACTAGGAGTCTTCTTGGAGCCACAACTATTACCCTCTGATGGCCTTTAGACAGATTGCAAGAGTAAGGTACGCATTTTGTACCTTGTGTGGGCGGTGAAGCAAGCAAACACATGCCCACACACAATGAAAACAGAGAGCAGAGGAGAGAAACTAGCAGAGCTAGTGAATATACACTTACTACCAATGTACTTCATACTTGTTACAAAGTTCTTTCTGCTTTTGTCACGCTTTTCCTATGTATGCACTTTTTTTTTTGTTTGTTTTAGCACTTGCCGCTGGATTAACTGTGTGTCACTCTAGAAGGTAGCATGGTAAAGTGCAGATGTTAGCTTGAGGAAATTGCATCCTCCAAGATTCATTATAATTATAAACACAAAAACAATGAGCCAAGCATGCACACAGTGAGCAAGATAACATCCCTTCCAAAGAGGACAAACTGAGTGTGTGTGATTTGACCTTGGATAAAAGGGCGTAAACTTACTAACAAATCACCCAATCCAGCGGGGGAAAAAACACAAATACTGACACTGTAACAAAGGACAACTTGAAAAAAAGGAGCCAACATGGAGGTGCCAAAAATTTTCCTGAGGTATGTGTTGCACACTTGGAAAAAAGACACTTCCAGGCGTGCATGACTTCAGAATCATTCTCTTTACTCGCTCATTTGCAACTGCAAAACACAAGCACTTCAGTTTAGCGTAGCTGAACTCTGCAGGCTGTCTGTGCAGTAAAACACACAGAATAACTTTTCAACTACTGAACATGTGCTAACAAAGGACTCATTTAATCAGTATTTTCCTACCAATGTTCATATTACAATATTCTGCACACCCGCATGCTCATCCAAGTAGTAATGTAGCAACTGGAGGCTACTCTCTCGATCCTCTTATTAACCATTTGCGACATGATATCCAGTTTCACACAAGTTCAGGTACATCGTGTAAATCACAAACTCCGACATTAGCATTGTGTTACATTAATGACAGTAGCTTACTCTAATACATTTCTTACGTCAACATCATTCTGTTTATACATCATCACATCACTTGTCCTCACCTGCAAATACAAAAACACAAGCACTTCAGTTTAGCGTAACTGCACTCTGCAGGCTGTCTGTGCAGTAAAGCACACAGGACCCCAAAGCTGCCCGATTCAGTGCCTGCATGAGCGTAACCCATGGGAATCATCATTGACCAAAATATTTTAGCTGGATTGCCAGTGAGAACAGTATGTGTCAGAAATACAGTAATAAAGAACTGAATGCATAACGTAACAATGATAAGCACACCAAACACATAAAATTATTGGGGGGGAGGGGGGGGGTCAGTTATCTATTACAATACATTCATCTGTGTCCACCCATGAAATGAGTCCCACATATGTTAAACTGGGTCAGCCCCCAAAGATGCAAAGGTGGGTGTAGCTTCCAGCTCTAAATAGTGAAGTAAAGCCAATGTACAGTACCTTAAGCCTGCATTCTTTTATAAACCACCAGAGAACAATTCATGGTCCCACAAAAAACATGACGACTAACTGTGTAACGTCAAGTAAACAAGACCCTGGTCACACAGGCCTAGAGACTGACCGGTAAGGCAACTACCTGCCATATGAGAAAAATGTGAGTATTTCCTGAACGGATGCGATGGGTTTTTACCTTTATTAGTAAAGTTAAGTGCAGACAGGGAAGAAGGAAAAGACACACAGAAAAGGGCCTTGGGTTGACAACAAACTCTGTCTGCTGTATGTGGTCTCCTGCTCAACCCGTGAGCTTAACTGATGCCTCCCACTCCCACAAACTGTATCTAGTTACACGTTGGGAATGATAAAGCTCTGGCTAAATAAACACTCACTGAATATGCACTGCAAGGTTCTCATATTTCCTTATGTTCTCCCAATGATTGTTGTTGTCTTATTTGTCCGAGTGGTAGATGATTTATTTTTTATTTTAAAGGTAATAGTAGTAGAAAATGCAACTCCTTCATGTCATCCTAAATTAAAAGAATAATGATTGGATATAACATTAATCTGCTATTTTATGCATTTTGCCATATTTGAGTGTGGCATTAAAACATTATTGTTATTACATTATTGGATTTTTATTTTGATTTAGCATGGCAAAGTAATAAAACTGAAAACATATGGCTTTGGGTTTACATTAATTTAAATTAAAATTAAAACCTTTTAAATGGATAAAAATAATAAAAATCATTAATGATAGTCACGCACACTCACGTTGACACAGACACACCCCATCAAGGCCTCATCAACGCTTCGGCTTTGATCGCTTCTCTCTGACCCTGAGGGTTCAGTGACATGACAGAGAAAGAACAAGAGAGCAGTGGGTTAGTTGAAATAAGGCAAGCGTCAAATGCAGAGATAACTCGTGTTCAGACGGATCAGGCGATGGCATGCAAAACTCATTGTGTGTGTGAGTTTCCAAATATACAAGCATAGTAATATCAATCTGCTAAGGATTTGTCCTAAAAGTCATAGCAGTTCAGCAGCAGTCACTTTTGTTCAATCACTGAAGGTTTATGTGACTGTGCGTGTGTTTTCACAATGTTTCGTGCAACTCTATAGATTGATTAATGTGAGTGTCTGTGACACGTGCACTGACTGCCTGCTGCTTAATTTTTGACTTGTGTAGTGATGCATTACAAGAGCTTTTCTGTGCTGCTGGGGTAAATCTGTGGATGATTCTGTCAGCATTACACCTAAACAACAAAGTGTTTGCAACTAGTAGAAAACAAATTTTAAAAGAAAACTGAACTGATAAGGTTTTTAGCAGTGAGTAATGTTTGACCTGAGGACAGACGTATCAGCACTTACAGGTCAAACTGAGTTCACATCAAACTCCTCTAATTTGTCTGATTGGTGCTGTGATTGGGTGAGTTTGAGTCATAACCCACTTAGAGGGCAAATATTAAATTCTTTTTTTAGAGCTTTCCTATTACATCTGTTGCAGTTGCTGCTGCTGGTGAGTTCAAGGACATTCCATCCTCCAAGATTCATTATAATTATAAACAAGCATTCATACAATGAGCAAGATAACATCCCTTTCAAAGAGGACAAACTGAGTCTGTGTGATTTGACTGGATAAAAGGGCCTAAACTTACTAAGTAATCACCCAATCCAGCCGGGGGGACACAAATTCTGACACTGTAACAAAGGACAACTTGAAAAAAAGGAGCCAACATGGAGTTGGAAAAAAATTTCCTATGAGGTATGTTCATGGTGTAGCTTCTAGCTCTAAAAAGTACATGACTAACTGTGTGAATAAGACCCTGGTCACACAGGCCGAGAGACTGGTATGGCAACCACCTTTCATAGGAGAACAATGTGAGTATTTCCTGAGGGGTTGCAATGGGTTACTCTACGCCACAGGTGTCAAACTCCAGGCCTCGAGGGTCCTGCAGGTTTTAGATGTGTCCTTGATCCAACACAGCTGATTTAAAGGCTAAATTACGTCCTCAACATGTCATGAAGTTCTCCAGAGGCCTGTCAACGAACTTATCATTTGATTCAGGTGTGTTGACCCAGGATGTTATCTAAAACCTGCAGGACACCGGCCCTCGGGGCCTGGAGTTCGACACCCCTGCTCTACGCTAATAGCAGTTGCTGGTGAAATTGCAGTTGAAGTCCCAGTCAAACACATCTACAGACTGCTCAGTGACCCCCTAGCTACCATGTATAGGTAGTGAAACATGCATATACAGGGAGTGCAGAATTATTAGGCAAGTTGTATTTTTGAGGAATAAT
>NW_005187415.1:2450150-2451332 GCF_000239375.1 Pundamilia nyererei
TCCTCTTTGTTGTCTCTGTCGTTAGTTGTTACCTTTAGGTACATTTGTAATAGATTCTTTAACAAATATTAAGGGCGTGTCTGTGAGTTGCACCCATACGCATCTTATTAGCCAAGCTAGCTAGCATTAGTTGATAACTTAGCATCCAGTCTTTCAACAAAATATTGTGACTTAGATGACTTGAAATATTCTCATAAAAATTAACTTAAACTGAACCTTCCAGTTCCCCCCCCCGACAACAACAATGAGTGCTAAATAAAGTAAACGTGAAAGAAAAATTACATCAGTACTTTGGTCATAAACCAAAGTACAAATGGACAAATGGAAATTTTTACCTGATAGTAATGGTATATTAAAATGCCTCCACCTCATTCTAGCATCCTCTTCTGTCACAGCAACCCTTAGTATCTCTGGCATCTCCAGCTCTGCCTTCTGTCTTTTTGTCGGTGCCATTATCTCCAAAACATACATCATAGCAGGTCTTAACATGTAGTCCAGGGGTGGGCAACTCCAGGCCTCAAGGGTCGGTTTCCTGCAGGTTTTAGATGTATCCTTGATCCGACACAGCTGATTTAAATTCCTAAATTACCTCCTCAACATGTCCTAAAGTTCTCCAGAGTTCTCCAGAAGCCTGGTAATGAACTAGTTCATTACCATTAGTTCATTATTCAGGTGTGTTGAGTCAGGGTGATCTCTAAAACCTGCAGGAAACTGGCGTTCAAGGCCTGGAGTTCGACACCCCTGTTGTAGTGCTAGATTAAAATTTGGTGCAACTGTATTTATCAGAATTTTGAGACACGAATAGGCTAAAGTCCCTGACCTTCCCTTTACATAATTAGGACATTTTCATTTGAAAGGCCAGCTGTAAAACACTAGAACAACTTCCTTTTACTGTGTTTTTGTGGCCACAAAAATCTAGTTTTTGAAATATTTTTGCTTTAATAAAAGTGGTGAACTGACTGATATTGCGCTAGAGTCATTCTCCTTTTGTGAAAGTGTCTGCTGTTCACCAAATAAAAATACATTTTCATGAGCACAACATTTCAGGGACACTGATCCCTGACATGTCAAATAAGATTTTTGAAAATCAAAACCACAGGGCTAACATATTAAGCATCTGAAAAACTCGGACTATTGTAACTTATCTGCGAATATTTGAACGTGATGTTACACAATTTATGA
>NW_005187415.1:2452581-2454362 GCF_000239375.1 Pundamilia nyererei
ATATATAAAGTTTGTTGGGCCTATTTTAGTCTACCTAATCTACTTGTTGACTTTATGCTGCATGACAAGAGATGGACAGGCAGGCAATGCTTTTCTCATGAATGTTGGATTTGGTTTTTGGGGGTGTGAGAGAAAAATCTAGAGAAACAACAAAGGCACACACCTGCATGCTTTATTTTGTTTCTGAATTTCAATGGTATCAGGGTCACCGATAGCCCACACATTTGCCAGACGCATGCACTTCCCCTCATGCACTCACACATGCACACAGCCCGAAGCTACCACTGCCCACACACTTTCACTCTTGAAGCAGCTTCTTTTTATCTGGTTTGTAGATAAAGGCTAACATTTGGAACCAAGCAACACATGCAGAGAGACATCAGACGACTTTTGGCATCGATCACATCAAACAAGGGCAAATCCTGCACCCACGCCATGGTGAACCACTTCTATGTGTGAGTGTGAAAGAGAAGAGGAAACAGTGAGCTCTAACAGACAACAACAAGTCTGTCTGTTGCCTAAACCACAAGCCAAATGTCACATCCAGTGCAGAGGCCTCTTTTTTCACAAATAAACAAATACTGCAGATTTTGCAAAGTTAAATTAATAAAAAAAAGTACATTTTACCCATTAAATGTCAACTTTTTAAAAAAAAAACTAGGTCAACATTACTAGTCAGGAAAACAAATAGACATAGTCAGCACCAGCTACCTATCTCTCTCTTAGACATGATAAATGTCCACTCACAAAAAAAGACACCTGTGAGCACTTGGGCCCAATCCAAAAAACATGCTGCCCTTTTATGACTGACGACGATGATGATACATTTAGCTTGCGATAAGCTGCACTGGTCGATTATTAACTGTAATTAAGGTCAACAATCATCACGAAAGCCAAATGTTTGCGTGCACTCGGGCAAAGGGCAGTGTACACGAGTAATTGATAAAGGGATAAATAAAAAAAATCCATCTCTGTGCTGGTTTTGATAAGGTGAAGAGGTCAAAGTTCAGCTGTTGTCACTACAAAGTCTCCTGTGTTTTCAACTTTTATACATTTTGGGTTTTTTAATAATAAGTAACAGAATATTCCACCAAACATTCAAGGAAATTTTTTAAGCAATTGTAGGCTCATTTTTAAATAAATTTCCTCAACGTTCTTGAACTATTGATTCAGTTTGCATCACACATTTGTGCAATGTTGACTTATTCTGCAATTTATTACACATCTGCTTATCTTACTGTTTTCAGCAGCCAAGGTATGCATAGTTTCTGCAGAAGCAAGCTTCTGTATTTACCAGCAGCCACCTTTAATCCAACTAAATGAAATCTTGTGTATATTTTAAAAAAAAATCGACAATATTCCAAGCACTTTGTTGGTCTGAACTAGCAATAATTTTACTACAATATGAGCGATAAGTGCTGTTTGTAATGAATGCAAAGTTCATTTTTGATATTTCTGCTTTTAAAAAAAGAATCAGGAAATGCCATGTGTTGAGTATGTGTTTTGCTTAAAAAGTCTCAGCCACATTATGTAGATTAGTTTGCATCATTTGTTGATCAACTGTGATAGCTGATACCCAAGTAGAAGAAAACACCAATAGCTGTGTTTTCCATTACAGTGACTTTGTGTGTGTGTGTGTGTGTGCATGCGTGCGTACGTGTGTGTGAATGCAAACTTGCATGTTTGCAATGATATCTGAGCAAACATAAAAGTTTACATGTTTACAGATTGTGGTTTTATAGGTCTTTAAATTATATTTGTTCTTCTCACTGTGTCAAAGG
>NW_005187415.1:2454654-2456403 GCF_000239375.1 Pundamilia nyererei
AAATATTTTAGGTTTATATATCAAATGAAATCTAAGGAGCTTGGAGTTCTTTAAGTTCTTTAAGCTCCTTAGATTACCACGACCCAGATGACTGAGAACCTACACAGATACACCAGATGAAAAAGTAAAAAGAATGTGGGACACAGGGGTAAAGCTAGGTGGCCACAGGTTTCCTTGGCCCTGTACCCCATGGCCATATCCAGCACCCTTTACACACTTTAATACACACCTTCACATTGTGAAAAGCATTCACTCACTGCTGAGGTGCATAGTGTGCAGAAGTTACTAAATTTCTGTAGAGTCAAAGTAACTCTTAATGCTTCGGCATACCAAGACACCAGCTTTGTGAGAAAAGTTTGGGGATGGCCCCTCCATGTTTCAACATGACTGCGCAGCAGTGCACAAAGCAATGTCCACAAAGACATAAATGAGCAATTTTGGTGTGGAAAAACTTGACTGGCCTGACCTCAACCAGACAGAAACCTTTTGGGATGAAGTAGAGCAAAAACTGTGAGCCAGGTTTTCTTTCTTAAGACCAACATTTACAGGATACACCAGGTATAACAACTAGCCTGCTGCTAAGTTAAAGTTAGCTTAAAATAAGGAAGTTAGTCACCTACGCAGCCAATGCTAACTATGGTTTAGGTTTATTGTAAATACAGACCATGGAGCCATCCAGTTTCTCAACTAATTATCCAATTAAAGGTTGAAAGTGCCCATTCCAGCTGTCACAGGGCGAATGGGAGGGTACATCTTGAAGAGGTAACCGTTCTACTGCATGGCTAAAGACTTATTTACAGTTGCCACACTGGTTGTATTGTATGTAAACAGTGATGTTACCACAGCCGTGCCAACATTTATTACTGGCATGGTGGGTGTGTCAGACTCCTGAATGAGAAGTGTTGCCGCTCAGATAAAACCTCTGCATCAGCGCTGCTATAGAATTGGAAGAAACTGAAAAGGTAAACAAAGGAATTGCTGAATTTATTTAAAAAAAAAAAATTCTCAAGAGAGCCTAGTTCATTCAAGACATTGCAGCATCTTTCTATGTATAATCTGGAAATCTCTAAGCTCCTGTACTGATATTTGATTAAACTGGCAGTAAAAACTTACAGTAATGTTCACAATCTGGCCACGGTGCAAACATGAGGTCATTGAAGTATGCATGAGAAGTCAAATTCATACAAAGTGTGTCTCACACGAGCAGTTATGACCCACGCTGCCATCTACGAGGTTGACGGCAGCAGGTAACACTGACACACCTGTAATACAGTCACTCTAGAATCACCAGTTAACCGACCAAGCTTGTTTTTGGACTGCTGAAAGCTGAATTGCTCACGGAGGCCAGCTGTCAGATTCAGACCTCAGATCTTACGTTAACCACTGCACCAGATAGTAGTTCATTTAGAAACAGAGACATTTAAAGGTGTTTAGCAAAATGTAGCGGAAATTCCCTCTCCGTGAATCGCTACCTTATAGTGGTGGAGGGGTTTGTGTGTCCCAGGGATCCCAGGGGCTATGTTGTCTGGGGGCTTTTGCCCCCTGGTCGGGTCTCCCATGGCAAATTGGTCCTCAGTGAGGGACCAGACAAAGAGCGATTCAGAAGACCCTTATGAGGAAAACATCGAGGGAACAGTTTACCCTGCTCGGGATAGGGTTACCAGGGCGCCCGAGGGCGAGCGTCTGGTGGCCGGGCCTTAGGCCATGGGGCCCAGTCGGGCACAGCCCGATAAGGGGACATGGGCCCAT
>NW_005187415.1:2458299-2465020 GCF_000239375.1 Pundamilia nyererei
GGGAGAGGGAGGTCTGGGCTTCTCTGCTTAGGCTGCTGCCCCCGCGACCCGGCCCCAGATAAAGCAGAAGAAGATGGATGGTAGCAAAAATTCTCTCTGTTATTAATGTCAGTGTGCTTAATTTAGTAATACATTTATCAAATTAATAGGTATTGCTGAATTTAACCTTGACTTAGCCTCTCTCAACCTTTCTGTAAATATTGCAAAATCAAATGTTTGAACCTCTGACATGATCACTGTCACACTGTGGAGGCTCTTCATCATGCAGTAAGGTTAGTGGTCAACATCGAGTTAACAAAGTGTTTGAGGGCATTAACATCATCAGTTTTTTTTCCAGGATATAAGAAACATTTAATCTATACAGGCCACTAAAAGTTGTACCACCTATTCCACTGTTCTACCAGCTAACCACACAGCACTCAATCTGGCCACTCACTGATACAGTAAGAATATGATAAAGAGACTGACAGGCAAACTTGCAAGCCACAGCACACATGTAAGCAAAATATGATGAGCAGCTGTTGTTAATTTCCCAACCTGTCTGTCACCCAGACCATTTTTGCAACTGAAGGCATTCTGAACTTTCTCTACGGCTCCAAAGAGGCCAATAAAATGAGCCATAATTGTTATGTAGATGAGGAGTGAGGTTATGTCCCCGGGTATATAAAAATATATCTTTATATGGGAGCATGGTAGGTAATGAGCAGTCATTATGATAGGAGCTGTCTTAGATTGCACACTGAGTCACATCCCAAGGGCTCCACGCTGCAATATAAACACAAATATACACACATGCACGCACACACAGACAATGCTGGGAGTTTTCTCTCTGGAGAAAACCGAAGCTTTTCAAAGGTCTCGAAGAGAAAGAGATTCATAGAGAGAAGGAGTTACATACAGAAAAGACTGAAAGAGAATAATCCCACCACACAAATGTAGGAATGTCTTGGCTTTTACACACATCTACCATCAGTTTAAAAAAAAATCTGGAAAGTTTGGTGTGTTTGGCAGCAACACCCTCTAAATTAAACACAACCATGAATGTGATTTTATCGGCGTCACTCCTCCTATCTTTTGCTCCACTACAGGAGTTTCTGTACGTCGTGCATCACATTTAAATACTATTGTGGAGTCAGATAAAAGCAAAAGGGCAGTATTATCATTTTCACCACAAGAGACCCCACATTCACAGCTTTAGCAGCAGCCACACCTCTCTTCAATAAACTATCAGCTGCGCTGGCACACTTTGAAGTCTCAACCACATTCATGCAGGAATTAAAACCAAAATTAGCACAAATAGGATGAGGTGTTGTAATCATGCTGTTTTTGGGCTTAATTAAAACCTCTGTGTCTTTAAGAATTTGACTTTTGCACTTTTAGGATAAAATAAAATTGGTGTCAAGTGAACATTATTGCTTGTTACAATGAAGTAACCAAAAAGTTACAATAGGACTCCTTCTTCAGCCTGGTGGCTCCCTTCACCTCTGGTGTCCACCATTTGGTTCGGGGGTTACCACCATGACACATGAGCATTGAAGTCTCCCAGTAGGACAACAGAGTCTCCAGGCAGAGCACCCTCCAGCACCCCACCCAGGGACTCCAAGAAGGTTGGGTAGTTTGAGCTGCGCAGATGACAGTCAGGACCCGTTCCCCGACCCAAAGGTGCAGGGAACAGACTCTCTTATTCTCTGGGGAGAACCCCAATTTACCGGCAGGAAGCGAAGGAGATACTAGAATACCCACCCCAGCCTGCTGTCTCTCACCGGGGGCAATTCCAGACTGACAGAGTCCAGCCCCTCTCCAGGAGACTGGTTCCAGAGCCCAAGTCATGCATTGAGGTGTGCCTGACTATATCTAGCCAGTACCTCTCAACCTCACGCGCTAACTCAGGCTCCTTCCCCACCAGAGAGGTGGCATTCCATGTCCTAATTGCCAGTCTTGGAAGCCGGGGATCAGTCCGCCAGGGCCTCCGTTCCTGACCACCGCCCGACACACAATGCACCCGACTCCTGAAGGTGGTGGGCATGAGGGACAATGGGCCCATGTCCCGTTTTTGGGCTGTGCCGGGCCCCATGGACTAATGCCATCAGATGCTCGCCCTCGGGCACCCTCCCCAGGCCTGGTTCCAGGGCGGGGCCCCGGTAACCCTATCCCAGGCAGGGTGAACTGTTCCCTTGATGGTTTTCTCATAAGGGTCTTCTGAATCGCTCTTTGTCTGGTCCTGCACCCAGGACTAATTTGCCATGGGAGACCCCCCCCCCTGGACAACATAGTCCCTCCACCACAATTAGATAGTGATTCGCAGAGGGGCTCTGCACATATTTCATGCTTTAAAAGCATTTTTCAGACCTGCCTATTCTTAATGTAGCTGTTCACACCGAATGTGTAATTTTGCTGGACAGATTTGCTTCATTTATTTTATCCAACCAAGATTGATTTTTCCAATTTCTCTCATGCAAATAAACAGATCTGACCAATGAAATCACTGCATTTGGCAACATCGCGCTTGTAACTCAAAATATGCACCGTTAATGATCCATATTAACGGTGGATCAAAAATCCACTATTTATGGATACAATGATCCATAAATAGTATAATAATACTATTTTACCCCAGACACACAGCTAAATACTGTTTTCCAGGGAACTGATTTGTCGGTGAGTTTTACCCACTGATCTGTAATTTGGAGCAGCTGAAGAGCAGGTCTGCAGGTCAGGTTACAATGGCAGTGTAGCCTGGTAAGAAGCGAACTGCCTGTGCAATACCGAAATCCCAGGGTTAACCTTAAAGTTACCTGGTTAAGACCAAATCCTGCTTCGTAGTACAGGGAACGGGAATCAGAGTGGGTAGTGCCACTTTATATTTTTAGCTTCTTTCATTACACATTTTTTCTGTCTTCCCCTGTCTCTGTTTTTAACATCAGTGTTGGATTTTATCTTGCAGTGTCCTCATGTACCTTACAGTTTTGGATTCCTGTTTTTGTTTCACTCTTAGACTTTGTGTATTCTGGAATTCAGCAGCTAAATTACAAGCTCACTTGTTTATTTTTTCAACGTGCCTTCTCATCCTGCATATGTAACCTCTGTTCTTTTAGTTTAACATGGCACATGCGTCACATTGTTCAGGGGTGAAAGACTTTGACCTTTTGATCCACCATGACCCAGACCCTGCCCATACATAGATATTTTCACTCTTTATTACTTTTCATCCACACTTAAGTGGTTTTCCCAGCCTCAGTGATAATACAACAGAGAGACTAGTCAGCTGCACCATTGGTCTTACAATGCAACTGCTGCATGTCATGTAGTGAGAAAAAAAAACCTTCAAATAAAAGTTCATTTTCTGCATCTGCTGGATTTACAAGCAGGTAATTATTAACTACGACATTAGAAATATCTTTAAGGTAATATAGTGTCTTTTTTTTTCATGCAGCTTGCTCTGCTCCTGAATAGGGAAAAAGATCAGTTAATATTTGTGTAACGAATTACTGTTAGCATTATATGGCATATGTTTTGGTAAGCTGGTGTCAAATGTGTTTGTCTCATAAGCCAGTTTGCACAGGTCTTTGGGTACGCAGAAAAAAGGATTATGAGGTCTCAACCAGTGCAACGCAGATGTTATGCACAGTTTAAATCCCTTTCAATGAACTGTCTTGAACAACAAAGAGATCCACAGCTCAGTACAAACAGAAAGAAGTGCCAACAAAAAGTACAATATCAAAATGGCATGGATTAGAAATGCAAACAAAGCATGGACCATTTTAATTGTTTTTAAATGCCATGGACAGATCAACATGTAGACATAATTCGCTGTGATATTCTGACACCTACATAGGCATACACGCTGGCAACTGTAGAGGGGGTTGAGCACAAAATGTGGTAATGCACACAACGCCATCAAGGAAAGGTAATGTAAGGACATCTAGTCAGGTGCAACCAAGGAAGGCCTGGGTGTTAACTACACAAGTCAGGGTAAATAATTAACTGGCAGTTGTCTACAGACTGGTGATGCCCATTTCACAACACTACCCTGCTTGAAGAACAGAAATGAGGCAATGTGCCCACTAAAGGCTAGGATTAAAAGGCAGCTAGCTAATAAACATACACACAGTTGAAGGAAATCTAGTTACTAACTGAAAGGTGAAAGTAAATAGAAATAGGTAGAAATATCAACATGGGGATTTTGCTGAATAACATGATCAGTCATTTGTGGTGTTTTTTGTAACGCTGACTTTTCATCATGTTATTAAACCTAAGGGTCATTTTCTCTGAAAGGAAGCAGAGGGCACTTTCTAATATCCACTGTCCTTGGCTGAATTGCTGGTCAACTTCAAAGCTATTAGAGTAGGACAAGGTCAGTGGTTGTAAAACAGCTTGTTTTCTGGGGGTAGAGTCAATGGACCGAGGAGAAGGGAAGAGGTAAGTGGAGATCTTATCTGGGCTGCGCACGCTCTGTTAAAGAGGAAACTCCTTTTCAACTGCCTGTCAAAAAAAGTTGATTATCTGCATAACAGTGACAAACACTTGAAGCAGATCTGTACGGGCAAATTAATGAAAGGGTGTGGGTAGGGTTAAGTAAAGTCAGTAATATGACTAATGTTTTTACGTGGTCTGGATAAAAAAAAAAAGGTATTTCAAATACCAAATAACAAAGTTCAAGAGCCTTTTTGTACCAGCAAGGTGATTCCAAAGAGCTATTAGCGTTAAAACCTGGGCCTGAACCGTAGTTTTATTAATCCAGAAACAACACTGACTTGATGATATCTGATTGAACAGCCCCAGAAGCCTCCTGTTAGTTGCAGTGCATACACACATTAAAAGGGAGTTTTTCCTTCACCACTGTCACCAAGTGCTTACTAATAGGGGTTTGTTTGATTGTTGGGCTTTTCTCTGTATTATTGTAGGCTCTTTATCTTATAATCTAAAGCACCTTGAGTTGACTGTTGCTGTGATTTGGAGCTATATAAATAATCCTGAACTGAACTGAAACGGAATAGATGTTACAAAGCTGTGCAGACCTTAGGAGAACTGAATGTATTGACCCTGTTCTTTAGGTCTGTCACTGCTTGTAACCTCTTACAGTTAGTCCATAAATGTAATTTTACGTACTTAATAGGTCCAGGTTTTTTTTTGTTTTCTTTTTTGTTTTGCAACATCTCTTAGGTGATTCTGCGAAGGTAAGCAGGGTAGGCAAGGTAAACAACTGGGATGAGATGCAGTTCATCATGAGCTGACAATAATATTTATTCAAGGTCAAACAAGGAAAAAAAACAATAACAGATGGAACCTCCTGTGTACTACATGAGCAAACAGTGAATAAACATGGATACACTTTGTTTCCTCTTTTTAGATCTCAAACTAGAACTCGTTTTTCATCGGTTTGCCATTCTTTATTTTCAAAAACGTCTTTCACACATCTTTCAAAATTATAGTTTGAAGACACAGAAACTACTTTACCACATGCTGATGAGTGGTGGATGAAATGAATACGCTGCTGATTGGAAAGTCAAAAATCTTGGCTGACTGATGGAGTTTCAGATCATGTTTCAACCTCAAAACTGACAGCCTAAAAAATTTTTGGAAGCGAACATACTGTATGCTCCAACCACCGAGCCATAAGTTATGCCCTGGTAGGAAATCATGGAGAACACTGAGGCTCAAATTCATTCCTTGTCAAAACAGGACATACTACAGTGGCCATTAAATTGAAAGGAATGTAGGGAGCGCGTCTCATAATTTCTCTCTCTGTGTCTCTCCTGGCCTCGGCCTTTTGGAAAAGCAAAATGAAAGACAGGCTCTTGTTTGCATGCTCAGGGCAGATGCATGTGTGTGTGTGTGTGTGTGTGTGTGTGTGGGTAAATGAAGGATTATTAGATGATGATGAGGGGACACAGGACAAGGAACACATTTCGCAGATGATCAGATCAAAGAATGACAGCTTGGTGGATCCCTTTGTCTCACTTTGTTTGACATCTCTCTCTACCTGGCTCCTCTCTTTTTTGGACAACCACTAAAAGTCCACTAATCTAATTAGGGTTTGCTTAAAGAGACAAAGTGGAGCCTCATCTGGACTGAGTTCGAGAAAAAACGGCTTTTTTTTTTTAACTGTGGTTTGGAAAATCTCCAGTTTTGAGGGAGGAGCAGGGATTTTGCTTATCATCACTGCTTCACGTCTCATCTCTTTGCTGCTTTCAGGTTTGCTCCTTTAAGGACAAGAGCTTATCTCTTGCATCCAAAAAGTGCTGCATTCAAGGCAATCCCATACGTGTATAAGACAGACGCTCAGGTTGACTCTAGGGACACGGAACAAGTGAAAGATAAGAAGCAACTCTAGATTAAAGCAGGGATTAAAATGAAATGAATTATTAATACTGGTAGATTAATTGCTGTTTTCAATCTAATATTTAAACCCCAGAGTAGATCCATACTGAGCAGCCACATACAGCTGATTAATAATGGAGATGGAGCTGGCAGCCCACATGTAAACAATGTGTTTAACATCAAACTCACTCTGACAAAAACATTACACTGTGATATATCCAAAACATGCCAAGTCATCATGATGTTAGCTATTATATTACAATTGAACTCAAAGTCTGAAATGACAGTAAATATGCATTAAGATGGGAAAGCAGATAATGTCGCACACATCGCCATGTTGACACTGTAGTTTTGAACCAGCGGTTGGGTTTTGTTTGGCTTGCGGCGTAATGGTGAGTGT
>NW_005187415.1:2465092-2466753 GCF_000239375.1 Pundamilia nyererei
CAAACTGTCTTTCAGCATTAAAGAGCCAGTGTAGTCATAAATCTGAGAATCCTCACTCTTGTTCCTCTTTGTCTATGTGTAGCAGCCGGCAATAAGGGGTGAAATTCACAGTAAGATGTAGATCATTATTTAAACTTATTTCTCTGTCTAGATTTATTTAAGTATTCTAATCTAAACATTCAGAAATAAGTGTTTGTTGGCATGCAGAAAAGCTTGAATCCATCCTGCCTTGTAACAGTGGTTCAGGCTGAAGGTGGTGGTGTAGTAATGTAATAATGTGGGGGACATTTTCTTGGCACACTTAGTAACAACTGAGCATCATTTAAGAACACCACAGACTACCTGAGCATTGGCGCTGACCATGTGCATCGCTTTATGGTCACAGTGCTTGCAGCAGGATAATGCTTTCTTGAAGGTTGTTTAACTAAAGAATTGTGTCATGGATGCGCAATGGACAAATTTGTGATGCCATCATGTCAATGTGGATCAAAATCTCTGAGGAATGTGTCCAGCAACATGTTGAATCTATGCCATGAAGACTTAAGTCAGTTCTGAAGGCAAGGTGTTAATAGAGTGACCAGTAAGTGTACATTCTGTCTTTTAGTGTAGAATTTTCCTGTGTATACTCAGGCATCACAACCTTTTGCAACTTAAAATCTGCACACAAAAGACAAACAGATCAAACAGATATACTCTGTCATGATAGTAGAACTGCTTTTACTACTAGCTGTGTTAACCAAACCGGTCAGGCAAGCCAGCCTCCTTTAAAACTGTTGGGTGGAGACATGTGCGTGGGTAACGGCACGTTGACCTTGCTGCTCTGCAGGCATTTCCAAACAGATAGAGGTAGTTTTCCATCTGTAAAGCACCACAGGAATCAGTGCCAGTATTTTTCCTCATGTTTTTAGTACACAGCATATGGTATAGAGAATGTAAAGGTATGACACAGAGGCGGAAATAAAATACTAGTTTTAGTTTCGAAGAGTTCGAAGTGGGCTCTCCAGGAATTGTGTGTGCAGTACATGTGTTGGTAAACACGTGCACTTGTCTACCTTTGTACTCAGGTCTGTGCTTATAATTGTTAGAACACTATGACCTTGTAGGTGCAGCTCAGTATGTACTCTTGTGTGCGTGCAGACCCGGGTAAAACATTTACAGTCACGGCCAAAAATCATGTCATGCAGGTGGCGATTAAATTTGCATTACAGGCCATAAAACTCCGGGTGTGTGCTGTATATTATCAGCAGGTACTTAAGTGTTTATATATGTAATAAAAGTATTGTTCCACGATAAATCTGCAGTGATAATTCCACCCTGATGCCAGCAGATAACAACTGAGGAATATGCACAGATTACTTCACCTTTGGTTTTGTTTTTTTTTACCTTGGTGTTAATAAGCATGACTTCCCTCTTGATGAGCATTTAAATGCAGATTCACTTCCTTTTATTGTGGCTTACAGTAACTGGTTCCGTAGGTTTTATTACAGTTTGTCACGGCTACGGTGCTCAAGGTATTCACGGACACTGTGCACTACATATTTAACCAACCAAAACGTATAACTCATTCACTCAGTCGTTAATTTCATGTCAATAACGATCTCAGTCTAACTTCAGCTTTTAAATATTGCTACTGTAGCTAATTTGGTCAAATTATATATATA
>NW_005187415.1:2466791-2506459 GCF_000239375.1 Pundamilia nyererei
ATATATATATAATTTTTTTAATTTCTCAAACCCCCCCTGACCTCTGCCCCTGAACCACTCCAGCCTCAGCTGACCATTAGTCAGTATTCTTCTGGAAACCACTCTGACCCACAAACCACTCTGGATCACTTGCCTCTGGCTCCTCACTTCCCCTCTCAGCTCAACCTGGTATATATATCTATCCCTCTTAACTGCACAGATTAAAAGCAGCATAACATTAGTCTTTATTAATAAACAGTTTGAACAACTGCAGTCCTGTCCTGGTCTGTGTTCTGCATCTGGGTTTAGCAGTAAAGGCCACTGGATTTAAAGTATACAGACTTAAGAGGTTCTTAAGGTTAATGTGTAGACAACAACAAAAAGCCAATCCTGAATTTTAATTACATCAGAAATCATTATTAAATCATTAAATCAATTAATTAGAGTCACATACATAAATGAGCACAACTCTTTAATAACTTCTGATTAATAACTTATGCCTCTTTTCCACCAGTACCTACTTGGTTCAACTCGACTCTACTCACTTTTGAGCGTTTTCCATTACAGTCGAGTAATAGTAACCGCTATGTGCTTGGGGTCGTTACAGCAATGTGGCCGAAGGTCCCGTGACATCATTTGTATGTGACACAACGCAACAATGGAGGAAATGGAGGTGATGGTATACCTGCTGCAAAACCAATGGTAAGCGTCTCCACCTCATCGCCGGACCGTGGTGTTGGTTTCTGCGGGGTTCAGTTCTCTTGTTGTCGAGTTTCAAAAATGGCAGCTTTGATTTTTGCGAAGGGGTTGCTCTTATGATTCATCGTGTGACACCACTGACTGACCAATCAGTGGCACGCAGTCTACTGATGTCACATTTTCGACTTGATTCACTTGGAACCACGGTGAAGTAGGTACTAAAAAAGTACCAGCTACTACCAGAGAGTGCGAGAATGAAAGTCTGTGTCACACACCAGCAGTGTGATTTTGCAACCTGCTCAGAATAAGAAAGTGTGCACTCTGAGAGATATTTTAATGTCCTTTTACAACTTGTTCTGGTTGTTGTAATTGATATATAACACCTACATATAGTCACCTGATAGATGGCAAGGTCAGAGTTCACCCAAAGCTGCTGGAGGTTTGGGCCTGACAGGTGAAATATAGCTGAATGTATTAAGTATTAAATAAATATCTCTTCACTTATTCATTATACAGTAAAGGCTTTAGCTTGACTATTACCTCATCTGTAACTGTCTCAGTGTGCTGTAACTCTTCCTACACGCACACAATCATACACACTGCATGTGAATGAACTACCAAATACTCCAGTACTCCCTGCCTGCCTTGTCTTATCTTGAGCTTTAGCTTGTGCCTGAGCACTTCATTAGTCACACTGTCCTAGTATTAGGTTGGACCAAGAAAAATATCCCCCACGCATTACTCCACCAGCAGCAGCCTGAGCTGTTGATACAAAGCAAGATAAATCCATATTTCCATGTTGTTTATGCCAAATGCTGAGACTTTGACACTCATCAAACCAGGCAACATTTGGTGAGCGAATTGTAGCCTCAGTTTCTTGTTGTTAGCAGACAGTAGCGGTCTTCTGCCGCTGTTGCCCATCTGTTTCAAGGTTTGGAGATGCTCTTCTGCACACATTGGCTGTAATGAGAGGTTATTTGAATTAAAGATGCCTTTCTATCAGCTCAAAGCAGTTTTGGCCATTGTTCTCTGACGTCTGACATCAACAATTTCCTCTTTCTTAGGCCATTCTCTGTAAACCCTAGAGATGTTTGTGTGGAAAACCCCAGCAGGTCAGCACTTTCTAAAATACTCAGAGCAACCCATCTGGCAGCAAGAACCATGCCACGTTCAGTTGCTTAAGTCAAACTCTCCCACCATTCTCATGCTCAGTTTGAACTTCAGCAGTTTTGTTTTTTTTTGATGATCTCTACATGCCTAAATACACCGATATTTGATAAGCGGATGAACAAATGTACCTAATAAATTAGCCTGAGAGTGTATTTCTTTATCTCTTTCTCTTGGTTCTGCACACCTCTTTTATCTCTGCTTCAGAGCGTGATTCAAACACTGTAATGCATCATCATGAGCCCACCATCCCTGTGTAAGGCACTGGCTGAAACAGCAAAGACATCCTGGGTAAAACGA
Organism: Pundamilia nyererei; assembly: GCF_000239375.1. NCBI lineage: Eukaryota > Metazoa > Chordata > Actinopteri > Cichliformes > Cichlidae > Pundamilia > Pundamilia nyererei. The sequence goes on from NW_005187415.1 coordinate 2,468,937, forward strand.
TGTCATGTTTAACCTAATTTGGTTGTCAAAAGAGACTTAAAAGTGTGCTAAGAACTGTGTCAGCACAATGAAGCATTAAAAGAACATGACATGTTTATCACTGTTTCTAATAGACTCAAAAGAAGAAAGAGGAACTTATGTAACTCTTAACAGATAATCAATGTGTGCATTTATAGTATATTCAAGATCTAAGAGTCTGCAGCAGAATCTACAACAAATGTGTAAAATGTGTGAAATTAATAAATAAGAGCCTTACTATGGTTACTAATTTGACCTCCCCTGGTCTTATGAGAGGCTTTTGAGCGGCACGAGGAATCACTGTGTTTGAAAACTTCTAAATTAAGACAGAGTAATAAGGGAAGAGTGTTTGTTGACCATCTGTCAGGGTGCCATGGAAACCTTGGGTGTTGCTGCTTGTAGCCACATATGTCTAGAGGAAATTGTTTGGCGAACACACATGACACAGCTTCCCTATCTCGTCTTATCCAACCTCAAACCAGGTGCTCGCACAACTGTTCAACAACAATAATCCCAAACAGGAAATGTTGACAGCAAGATGTCATTGTCTCTTTTGGTCTGTGAAAATGTTTTGGTTTTGTCAGCCAATAAATCAGTGAATGGGAAGGTGGAAAAAAATGGAGGCAAAAGTAGTTCTGTAAATGCCAAAACAACAAATCTGAAACACTTCACCCACTGCCTACTGGTGTTGGCCAGAGGGCAGCTGTGGCTACAACTGTAGCTTGCCTCCACCAGTGTGTGAATGAATAGTGGAATTGAAAAGTGCTTTGAGGGTCTCAAAAAGCACTATATAAACGCAATCCTTTATTATTAAATCATTTTATACTTTGCAGGATATTGCTGTTACATGGAACATTCCAATTTTTTCAGATGTTGCTTAGTTACATTTCTGCTGGACAGAGATCTGATGACTGTGGAGGCTGTTTGTACAGGATATCAGATGATTGGATCTTTGTGACCACGGTGTGGTCTTCTGCCGCTGTTGCCCATCTGTTTCAAAGTTCAAGATGTTGTGTTCTCAGAGATGCTCTTCTGCATACCTTGGTTGTAATGAATGGTTATTTGAGCTACTGTTGGCTTCGTATCAATTTGAAGCTGTGTGGCCAGTCTCGTCTCCTCTCATCCGTCTAGAAGCCTAAATAAATTGCTACAATTGGATTGGTTGGTTAGGAAGTTATGTTAACGGGTAGTTTAGACTATGGTGGCCAGTGAGTGTAAATTAATGAGATGCATTTTGTGTTGTTTTCTAATCTAAATGGTCTTAAACAGGCAGCTGTGGATTCATCTAGGAAGATTTTAGGCAAAAATCTTGTTGAAATTCAGTCAACACTGTACATGAAAGAGGGTTGCACACTGCAGGACTCCAAACCGTAATCTTCTAAACATGGGTGACATCAATCTAAGTTATTATCAGCTAGCTAATGCACAATGCAGCGCTTTGTTATGAAGAACAGGTTTGCTTGAAATGTTAGGTAAAAGTTAAATACTCTATAATCTGTCTCAATATAAATATATTAAATGAGATAACAAAATATACTTAGTGAAAAGCAAACACTGATTCCTCTGTATGTTTTTTATTACAACATGCCCAATCTGGAGAAAAATTAAGGCTCAGGCAATCTTCTTTCTCATCCTTTCTTGCCAGAGTGGCGGAGAATCTCCATGGATACCATTATTGAAATATGGGTCAGTCCTTTCACCTACTGGACAACTGGCCAACAAATTTAGCCGAGATGGGGATGTACCTGAATTTTTTTTTTTTAATGTAAGTCTAAAGTTTCCTCAAAAGACACATGCTGTTTATGACCAGAAAGAAAATAGGGTCACAATAGCGTTGGCAAGGGCAGAGCAGCTGTCTGAAATGACATTTCCTCCAAACAAACCAAGAAAAAGAGTTTATGACTGTGCATCATAACCAGATGTGATGGTGTCCTCGATGGGGTAATCCTATTAGCTTAAATCAACAGCAGCCTGGACGCTGGGAAATCAAAGTGAAACATATTGCTTGCACTGGGAGAAGGTCAGATGTAATTTGAAGAGTAGGTTATTTAAGTCAGTCAGCTAAAGCATGCAGTCAGCGCGGTTATTAAAGCACGAGCGCTGAAATTGAAAAAAGATTTTGATAGTTTACCTTTACACAGTATGATGTGTTCTGCTCTGCAGGAGAAGCTGACTTTATGAGAATAAATCAGCGGGACACCATCCATTCCTCAGACAGAACTGATGCCTCAGTTTTGCCAAAACATCTAAAAACAAAAAAAAAAAAAAAAAGAAGTGGGCAAATTCCAGAATAATTTTAAGCGCTCCTGACTCCACTGCAAGTCAGCCGACAAATTTATCCCTCATTAATGATAATAATACCCTTTTAAGGCTATTTTCAGCCAGCAGTGGTTGCCATCAGATACATTTTTAGCCTGTTTAAATGCTCTGTGCTTTTTCCAACTCAGTTTCAGAGGGAAAATAGATGCTGGTTAGAGAGACCTCAGACCGCAGCATGGAACTACGTCAGGCCCATTAAAACACCAGAAGTTCACTAAGTATAGGGAGCGATCCTCAGGTCGCATGCCGTTCCCCTCTCTCCTTTTCGCTCTTAATGTGTGATTATGAGTGTGTGGTGGTTATGAAGTCCAGGTTCATTTGTCAAGTTAGCAGGAAGCCTAAAATTTAGTGGAGCGATCTAAAATACAGGGCTGTAGTACTCAGGTTGTACTTAGCTGAACCCCCATGATATTACATTTCTTAATTAACTTACAGATTAAAATCCAGTGTCAAAGCAAAGGTAAACACCTTCAGCCAGTGCCGAGGAAAAAGTTGGCAGTTTTCCCCACACTAGGGAGCGGGATGTCCTGACCCAGCTATGGTGCATTGCACATTTTAAAGCACCAGTCTTACCACCAGTTTTTATTTCAGTGTTACATGTTTAAAATCAGAGCTTAGCCACAAACAGCAGCCTATCTGAGCATGAAATCTACACTTTTATTTACTATGAAAGTCACGGTGATATTTACACTGTCAGGGTTACGGGATGTTAAAGGCCAATTTTGGTAACGCTCACTTCACAAGACTTGTTTTCAAAATGTCAACACTGATATTGAGATCGTAACGGTTATGATGATGCGTGCTGATCTGGAGCTGGTCTTTTCTGTTATGCGTAGTGACTGCAGCAGAGAAAAATGAGAACAATTTTAATTGGTTTACTTATTTCTTTACGTATTGCTTTCAAGGAGACGGACATACTTGTCATTTTTAATAAAGTGGTGTTGAGTAATAGTTCTTCGAGCTTTCTCAAGATCTTTCTTTAAAAACGTCACATTTTCAGTCCCTTGTATCAGAGTAATGTACTTTGTTTGTTGAGCAAATTCAAGCATTAAAAAAGTACCGAGATGTGTCAGATCCAAGAAATTATCTACGGGAGCTGCCAAGAAGCCTTTCTTAAAGAAAGAAAACAGGAAGAAAAGGCTCAGTTATGCAAAATTAAACAAAACCAGTGAGGGAGAATCTAAATTTGAAACTTTTAGTTCAAATTGTACAGAGGATGACACAGGAGTAAGGTAACAGTAACAGTGAGAGTCTACAACCATCTGTGAAACACGGTGGAGGCTCTGTCATGGTTTGGGACTGCATTTCAGCCAGTGATGTTAGGAATCTTTTCAAAACTGATGGAATTGTGAACACAGAAATTTCAGCTTCATTTTTCAGCACGACAGTGATCCCAGACACACTGCTAATGCAGTAAAAGCATACCTGGAAAGAAAAACACTCAGTGGAATATTATCAGTCATGGTACTATTGTTGGCATTGTTTGAGTCAGATTCTCACACAGTCCCTCCATGACTCTCTCAGCAGTAGTGCGATACATAGTCAATGTCAGCAGCAGCCCTTGATGGAAAGGCTGATCCAGAAGCAAGGACTGCGATGGTCTGGCCATGTCTGCACCATGAGCAACCATCGCCTGCCATACCGCCTTCTGCTGAAGGAGCGGCCTGCCCACTGGAGAATCAAGTGTGATGCACCCAAGAAGACTTGGATCGAGCAAATTGAAGACGATCTTAAACAATGACGTCTAACCATCGAGCAAGCAAAGGTCAAAGTATATTGTTGACCAAGATGGAAACCCTGGCTTCGTGGACCGCCAGCTAGGGACGGAAGAAAAGATCAGTAATGAATTAGCCTCCCCGGAGCCTGGACCTCAACCTTTTTGAAGGACCGTGGGATCATCTTGACCGAGAGCAGAACAAAAGGCAGCCAACATCCAAAGAAGAGGTTTGAATGTGCTTCAAGAAACTTTGAGAACTATTCCTGAAAATACTGTATAGGAATTTCTTTTATTTATGTATTAATCACATTATTTTATTGTATAATGCCTTGGTGCCACTGGATTTTAACATGTCTGACACCCAAGACAAATGGTGAGGGTGTAGTAAGGACGTTGGGAGAAGCAGACCACTCCACAAGGGAGTGTGAACCTTAAGGTGTGAAACAGCTGTGTACTGCCTTTTGTTCCTGGAGAAGGTATTTAACTGAGAGACATGCTAGGCTCAGTGAGACTCTGCTGACCTGCCCCGCGGTCATGTAGGTTCTCCACAAGCTTGGTTTTTTGTTCTTTGTGTGTTTGGATTAAAGAATGTTAGCTACCGCTCACCGCTCGTCTGCAGGCTTTATTTAAATGGAAAACTTCCACAACAATACTTAAAAACAAATGACAAGAAAGCTTTCCTAAGAGAGTTCAGGTTGTGTTGAAGAATAAAGGTTGTCAAACCAAATATTGACTTTTCAGCTTATTTTAATTTTACATATTTAATTTTATGTACTGGACTGTTTGCATATTAGTCATTTCACTACTGCCTACTGGTGATGGCCAGAGGGGCCGATGGTTCGATATGGCAGCCTCGCTTCTGTCAGTCTGCCCCAGGGCAGCTGTGGCTACAACTGTAGCTTGCCTCCACCAGTGTGTGAATGTGAGAGTAAATGAATAGTAGAATTGTAAAATGCATTGAGGGCCCCGAAAAGCGCTATATAAATGTAATCCATTATTATTATTATTATTATTAAACCTCTGCAAATATTTCCAATTTTTCTTGTGAAGTACAGAAAGAAAAGAGGGCTGACTCGAGATATCTCCACCCTTACAGCTCATAGTCTGCTCACTCACTGATCTAGTCATTTACTTCTTAGCAAAACACCTGAATAGTGCCTCTTGCCCTGGCCTGTCTTGTCTTCATTTTTTTCCCTTCAGTTTCGCTTGCTCTGCCTCCAGCATAGTCTCAAGCTCATGCTCACCACTGCACCCTGCCCTCTTGACTCAGCCACCAGCCCGGCCACCTGCCATCGCTTCCGTTGCCAGTTGGTAACCACTGGCCCTCTCCCTTCAACTGTTATTCATAGTAAAAAGAGTTTAACCAGTTTCTTTGTCCCTCTGTCTGTGCCTGTACCTGGGCTCACCTGAGAACAGAACACGTGCGTTTACATTCATGCCCTTTTATTTCACAGAGAAATATCCTGTATGATTAATGGCAGCGCATCGTGAAATACTACCACACACAATAACTGCTAAATGTAGTTTAAAGAAAAAAGCGTATATAAAGAGCATGACTGCTACAATAAAGCTGCATCTTCTATCCAATAATCTTGTGTTATTTCTTGTTGCATAGCAGATTTCATCATTTTAAAAGGAACACACACATACACACGACTGGCAGGTTTACTGGGAAATGACTGAAACCAAAGGAAGTGAAAGGAAAACTTACAAGAAATGAATTTTTGACTTGTTTTCTGTGCCAATATATCATCACACTCTCTGACACTCCCCTCGAAAGCAGTTTGAACCAGTATCACTGGACTATCTCACCCTACCAGTTTTTATTTTTCTATAAGGAAATGGATGCAGATCTTTTCAACTGTTCATACTAGCCTTTACTACTACCTGATTGCTGAACAACTCTGGCAACGTGAATAGCTGACCTGGTTACACAATATCGGCAGTCTGTACTTGTAAACACACGCATGATGAGATAATGAGGAAAACTCGTCACAACCATCTATAGATAAGAGCTGAGTGAACTTTGCTCACATTTTCCCTTGGCTCCAACGATTTGCCGGGTTAGTCTGGAACAGGCACACCAAGTCTGATCAAAAAGTTCTTTGAGTTGGCCCCCCCAAAAAAATATAGGGGGGTGGTTTTCCCTTCAAGGTCATATCCCTGAACACATCTAAGAACATGACACTGAACTTCCACTTTGATATTCTGACACATGCATGACTCACAGCCTTGTGAACTGTTGCACTTCTTTTAGAGCATATGATATGTATTTCATAATTCAAATGCTGCTGCCAAGGGACTTTCCTGCTCAAAGGTACAAGGAACATTCTCTTAAATTGTGGCATGGATGCTTTAGTGTGTGAGTGTTCCATCTTTTTGGAAAGATACTCGGTAGTTTTATTATGAAACTGAGTTTAAAAAATATATATAACTGGGTTGGTCTTGATGAGCATTCCTCCACAGCAACAGATGACACATCATTTATTTAGTATTTCTTAACAACAGTAGAGGAGTAAGCGATATTTTTCAGGGCTGTTCCCAGGGAATTTCCTACATGATTGTGTCATCTCGTACGAAAAAAAAAAAAAAAGAAGAAAGAAAGAAAGAAAACGAGACAGACTAGAATCGACTGCATGCCAAGCATAATCTTCCTTTTCTTTTTCTTTTTTTTCTCCATAAGCTTTGTCCCTTGATGAACAACATGTGATGTCACACCCTCTTTGGTCCACACCTCTGGGAGCTGTTAAAGGTTTCGTTTATAAAGTATGACTTTGTTATGTGAGGCAAGAGTGGACAAACTCGATATTTGTGATTTTTCACCATGGAAACTTTCCTTCTGATCAACATGACGTCAGCAAGTGCTTTGAAGCTCATTTCATATTCAAAATATATAAATGATGCTGTAAATTGTGACTACATACAAGCATACCAAAGCAACATTACTTTACAGCATGGAGAGCTGCTAAAACTAATATATTAAATTAATACATACCTTCATACCGTGTACATTGTAACATACACATAATAGACCCATATTTTGTACCCTCATACCTATAACACACCTAATTCTGTAATATATCTATATATCTATATTACTGCTAATATACATTTTGTAATATATAACTATATATAAACTATATTATGGCTAAAGCACTTTCTGGATGGATGCAAACTGCATTTCGTTGCCTTGTACTTGTGACATGTGCAATGACAATGAAGTTGAATTCTATTCTATTCTATTAAAGTAAGAGAGGTGAATGCACTTCCAGCTTGGCCAATGTCCAGTTCAGAGTTGATTACTGAACTTTAATCTTCATGAACTCTGGTCAGTTACTACCCAGTCTGGGCAGTAGAAATGGGCTTGAATTGCAACACAAAACTTCTCAGCACACACCAGGTGGGGCAGAAATTTCACTCTGCCCGTATTTAAAATTCTGAATCACTGTTTGACAGCACAAAACCTCATGTTGTACCCATTGGTAAATCATTTTACGATAGCAATACCACAGTAACAAAAGCACAAGCTGCAGCAGTTCCATTTTTAAAAAAATTCTAAGAGTGTTTACTAAGCAAAATGTTAGTCTCTGATCTATCCTATCACTGACAGGGGGGAATGTCTCTTGAATCACAAGCAAATTGCTTCCAAAGTTTTAGTCGTTTTACTAAGAAAGGTGTATTAAATGTAATTGTGAACAATACCTGTTATTTGAAGTCATGTTCATATCTGTGGAATGGATTAATATTCAGGCTTGTTGGTTCCATTTTCACGTCCACATCATCTGCAAGGATGCACTGAGTCTTAAATGAACACAAACTTTAAAGTTAGCTGTTGTGATGCTGAAACAATGAGTTGAAAGCTACTTTTTTATTTTCGGTAACTGTTTTCATGAATATAAGAAACAGAGTTCATGTCTGCATTGATCTTAACTGATCTCATCAATTGTTCTTTCTTTCAGTATGACTAGTGATAGAGTGATAGAACTATGTCGAATATATTGGTGGAAAAGAACATTTAACCTTTTGCTAGGTACTTGCTAGGCAATGTGATAATGTCCTAATATCTGATATAGGTAAGAACCTCAAGCAGCCTAAAATGTACCAATGTGCTAAGTTTGGTTGCTCATGTTCTGTTCACATTCATGTCACAACTGGCATTAAATTCAAAATGAGTTTTTATTTTTAGAAAAATGCAATTTTCCAGCTTGTCTTTGTTTGATTTTCAGAGTTTGTGTTCTTTTTTCAACAGAACAGACAAAGAAGTAAAACTGCTGTAAACGATACGGGTGTGCTTTTAGATATCTAGTCATCAACTGTGCTTGCGTGGTTTGTGACATTACTCAGAACAGTACAGTTTTACTGTAAAGAGATGCAGGATTATCCGGATGTGCTAGATTGGGCGGTAAGAAGAAATGCAGTTTGAAAAAAACTGGGTGAGGTTCTCGAACTATTTCAATAAGAATTTTTTGCTTAAAACTCAGGAGAGATCCTGACCAGATGGCTTTTAACAGTGATAACATTGTGAGACTGAGACGTTGATTAATTTCATCCCATTTGTCTCACTAGGCTTTGCTACCATGGAGATATGAACAATAATGCACTTTATTCTGCTTGTTTATGACAAATGTGACCTCAAACCCAAGTCATGGCACACAGTGAGACATTAACCTTTATTTAGCTACGACGGTCTGCTGATATTGCTTCTGTGATCAGAGGTCACATTTGCTGCTGTACAAAGATTTTCCTTGCGTTTGACTGACAAACTTAATAACAATGGCATATCCTGAGGCAAGAAGCAACTTAGTTGCCACCATCTACACTTATTTTGCACTCAGCTAAAAATAAAAGACTCAGGGAGCAAAACATCATACATATGCCTTATAAGGTCTGGGCTATTGGGGCCCTTTATGGTTTCCTATAAAAATAAACAAGCGTGCTGTCATCACAGAGGCTGTTATATTCTAAAGCCAGGCAATTAAAAATGTGCTGATAGTAGCAGGGTAGCAGCCGAGAGCTGAGTCCGTGCCAGGGCTCCATATGTGCGAGGGTGGAATGAACTCACAGCTAAGGTCACAGGAAAGAACAGAACATTTGGTGGATGGCATTGTGGAGTTTGTATGCAAAGGATCTGCACGTGTGTGAGTGTATTTACGTTATGTGCTGGTATGTAAATGCTTTAAACTGTTTGCTTACTTTGTGTCCGTGGGCCAGAGTGTTAGCAATGCACCTGCAAAAAAAGAAAAAAACAAAGAATAAAAATGGTCTATGATTATAATACACATTATAAGTTAAGACCAATTGTTGCACCGTGACAGCTTAATAGGGTGTGAGCAGGAGTACATTGTTTGCTGTCTACCAGAATTACTCAGTTAAGATGAATGGCGTCTTACACACGCACTCACTCTTGCATGTGGGGTTGTTTGGGATGTGGCGTGCAAACAGGATTATGCACTCAATCACTCATCAGCGTTTATGACAGGTTGCACACATGCACGCTTGCGCACACACAGACACACACACACACACATTCAACCTCACACAGACTCCAGGAGTATCCCCCTGTCTTTCCTTGGAGGAGTGGGATCACGCTTTACACTCTTTCAGGGTGGCCCATACTGCTGCGTGCCAAATTCTGGCATGTAGGGAAACAAAAAGAGGAAATTCTATAAAATTCTATACGGGCTTTACCTTTTTACTGCTCTGCTCCCTTTTGTTTGGAACACTAAAAATAGTTTGGCAAATGCAGCATATGAATTTTCTTACCAACCTATTTGCAACACAGGTCTTTAGAAGAGCTGGCTCGTGTTGCGAGATACGCGTAAATGGTGTAATTTGTGTTTACACTGCAATCAAAGCCGAGCTAAGAAAGTTGAGAGAAGTGCAGTGAGAAGTCCACCACAGTGTTGCTTTTATCACGTTACCCCAGGGAAGCTTGATGATAAGCACTGATGCTTATCCACACATACATTTCAAAACTAATCTTTTGGGGTTTATTTTCATGTAGGCATGCAGTTTAGAGCATGCAGCCGTTTTCTGCACTGTGTATTTTTTTGCTCACCTCTGCCTCTTTGGTAGTGCGGTGAGTCAATAAGCACTACAGTGGGAGGATAACTGTGTTGGCTTGTTTTGGCTTGTTATTAGAAAATATTAGAGGCTTGTGAAAAGTATAATTACAGGAATGAGTCTTAAAGAGATCATTTAATTTAAATATGTGCTAGCATTTAATGATGTATTTACTTTTGGACCAGTTAAGTAGGAGATCAAATCTCCTGCTTAATCATCAATCAGCGATTATACACCAATCTAAGCATATAAACTTTTTTAAAAGATTTTTGTTTTTGCTACAAATTCCACCTATCAGTTCAATTGACACAATAAGTGTAAGTGTAAGTTTTTCCTAGAGCAATTGTGTGCTACTTTAGGCTTCACTTATACAGGCATAGAGACTGGTTGGCAACCAAATGGTAACTACTGGTTGCTAGGAGAATATGAGCATCCCTCCGTCAAACACTCAGTACTTGCTAGCATGAAACTGTTTGCAAACAGAAATACAATGCTGCACCAAAAACCTCTGTTCAGTTGCTCAAGCTGATTTATCTTCAAGTGGCAACTCCCACGTTAAAAAATAATGCCAACAGTGGAACATCAAAACTACAGTTTATGCAAACTGCAACATGAGGCTGGTTGCAAAAATGAATCATTCCCAATAGACTTCCATGTTTGCGTGATGCAGCTTGTGAGTAAACCTTGCTCACCAAGTTAGCTAGGGATAGCAGAACATCTTGTACTCCACCCTCTTAGCCAAATGTGATTGGCTATGGCTCCAAAAAAATACAAACAAACAAAGCAAAAACAAACCTCATGTTTTTAACACTCTGGTTTAAAATGACATTTCATAGACAACTAGATACTGTTATACTAGCTATCACCATCTTTGATATACAGTCTATGGATTATTGGATTCTTAATACACCTGTTGGTAGAATTGTGTGATCATAATGTAGCTCAGAGGTGTATAAATCACATTGTCTCACAGAGTCTCTCAAAGTCAAACGTCTTGTTGTCTGCAGAATTCAGCTCACAACTGGGAATCTATTATCTAGCATGGATGAAAAAGAAAGCAAACATATGACCTACTGTGTCTGACTCCTGGAGTCTGAGCAAGCAGGACTCTTATTTGACAAATGATGTCACCGAAACTTGGATAGGGCAAAAACTTGGGAGCAAACACCGATGTGCGGAGTCATAAGCACACACACACACACACACACACACACACACACACACACACACACACACACACACACACATTGTAAACCACAGGCTCTCGGGTCAAAAGAGGGGTTTGTCTTTCACGAAACAAGGATGCAGTGGGTAGTTAGCCCAATCAGTTATAGCCATAAAAGTCAAAAATACAATAGAGCCACACAGAAACCTTGTGCAATCAATATGCAATTAAAAATAATTGCACATTTTTGCTTCCATAGGAAAACACTGTTGAAAATTTTGAATTAAATCTTTTGGTCATTTCGGTTTCTGTCCACACAAATTCCCTGTTATGTACACTGGTAATACACAAAAAGAGCCTCAGTACCATTTGTTTATTGAATAAAAATGTAAAATGAAATTAAAATGTCACTTCTAATGAATTCAATCTCAAATTCATTATATACACAGATAAATCTAATGATAATCTGTACTCTTGACTAATTTGAAGAGGAACACGTGGCCTACTTTCTGCACAACCACAGCCCACTAAAGCTTATTTCTCTGTGTCATAGAGCTCGATTGTTGCCCAAAACAAATCCAAATACCTCAAGCCACACCGCTGATCATTTTAACATGGTCAGTTTTTTCTTGCAACAAACATGGGGCCTCTAGTTTATTTTGATTCATTCCCACAGCTATTGTTCTGCTGTCATAAATACTAAGGCACCAAATGAGTATTAACTAGCAGCTGAAAAATTGTCCAGGTATTGCTGGAGTCACCATTGTTGAGAATTACTACCAGCTGTTTTTGAAAACTAGTTTGCCCTTTCTAAGGAAAGAATGGACATTTTTTTCAGGAACAACCTTGGAGTGGTAAAGGAAAGTTTAAGTCTGCACTTTCTAAGGGACGGGTTAATGCATTGTTAGTTTTGGACTTTTGTGGTTTCTGACATTAAGAAAACCTGCCTTTTAAAGTTCTCCAGAGCCCTGGTAATGAACTAATCATTTGATTCACATGTGCTGATCCAGGGTGATCTCCTGCAGGACAGTGGCCCTTGAGGCCTGGAGTGACCCCCCCCACCCCACCCCCCACCGCCTGATCTAAAGAGTGACCAAGATCATAGATCAAGCTGTCCAATAATCATACATTTCTTTTCAATCTTCATGCAACACTCTAATTTTTGCTAAGTGGTGGCATTAGTGCCTATGGTGGCCATATGTGGTAGATGCAGGATTCTAGATGACAAATGGTAGCCCTCAATGAAGTGGGGGTAGAGATTTAGGGTTTTCCTTTATTTTGCTGAAAAAGTATTTTCAGTTTCCATGGCGAAGTCCAGCTGGCAGCAAAACCTGTGTTGAAATGGGCTGACTTGGCTTATGATGAAAAAGCAGAAATAGAAAAACGTTTTTTCAGTTGTAATCTGAGCGCTAATTTACTGTAAGAAAGATAAAAACAAAAGTGTGAACGAACTGGTTGGGCTCGTCTTGATTATCAGACCAGCTGCGTTAGCCGTCTTCTTACCATTTCCTCTTGTCTCTAAATCCACCAAGACTTGGACGTTGTTCGGACATTCTGGGCTGTGAATTCACCTTTTTACTTAATCTAGATAATGCATGGTGCACAAGAGAATTACAATAAAAGAGATGACATTTGTCCTATTACGTTTCAGTCTACTCCTATCTAATATCTTAAAGATATTATATAATTATCATATAATAGAATATCATCCATTAAAATTTTTTGCTTCTTATCCAGGTCTGGGTTTTGGGGGCAGCAGTCTAAGCAAAGGGACTTTCTCTACAGCCATCTCCTTTAACTCTTCCAGGGAGACACTGAAGTCTTCCCAAGCCAGCTGAGAGATCTAATTTCGCTTTTGGAGGTCTGGCCTGTAGTCTCCTCCCGAGATGAGGTGTTTCAGGTATGTAGTGCATAACTGAAACACCTCATTTACGAGGCATCCCAGGGATGTCCTAGTCAGATGCCCGAAGCATGTCATCTGGCTCCATTCAAAAGTGTAGCGGCTCAACTCTGAGCCCCTCCCAAATGTTCCGTCTCTTTTCATTACTTGTATATGTGATTTCATTCTTTCAGTAATTACCCAAAACTCGTGGCCATAGATGAGAGTAGGAATGTAGATCAGCTGGTAAACTGAGCCCTTTGCTTTCACACCCAGCTTTGTCTTTACCACAACAGACTGGTACAGCATCCGCATCACCACCCGTGACGCACCAATCCATCTGTCAGTTGTCCATTCCCTCCTTCCCTCACTCATAATCAAGACCCCGAGATAATTAAACTCATCTATGTGGGACAGCAAGTCCTCACGAACTCAGAGAGGATACCCCATCCTTTAACGACTGAAGCGTGGCCTCAGACTTGGAGGAACTAATTCTCATCCCAGAGACTTAAAAGTCAACCTGCAACCTTGGCCAAAGCGATCTTATGCTTGGCCCAGTATAACCTAGAAACCATCAGCTGACAAAGCTATGAGAACCACATCATCCACAGAAAGCAAATCAGAAACTCTCTGCTGCCTGGCTGCACCTGGAGGTCCAGAAACTTTACAAACAGATAAAGAGACAAAGAATAGCCCGAGTGGAGTCAAACTCCCACCAGGAACAGGTTTGACTCACTGCCAGCAAGCTCCTTAACAACAGACCAGATGTACCTATACTCATGAGCACTCCCCACATGACCTGCATGACATCCTGCAGCACAGTCGAATGCCCTCTCCAAGTCCAAAGACTCATGTTGACTGTTTGGGCAAACTCCCACACGCCTTGAATATCCTCAAGAGGATTAAGTCATATATGATGCTTTAATACTAAATATGAATGTGCTTACAAGTCTACATATTTCCACATCAAGATGTGTTATTAAAGAATCAATTTCTTGGCTCTTTAAGGACCTACAAGAACAGAGAATAAGGGAGGTAAGAGTAGGCGAAAGTAATGGATATTTGCAGAATGCATTTACCTGATGTCATCTCTTTCCAAATGAGCTGTGTAACTGATCCTGCCAGCCAGCTGGTCTTCACCGTCTGTGGTTTGGGTATAATGAAAGAAGGAAGGGAGGAAACAGAGAGTGAAAAGTATAAATGATATATTGAGGTGGTTACGTTTACTGCAGCAGTAATTTTGAGCTCTTACATCTGAGTCACTGCCTCATCAGTCATCATCTGTCGCTTTCTAGCTCTTATTACCTGTTTCTGCTCTAATTACATGTTGCACTAACATTTTTAGGGTTTCTTCTTTGATGGTTTTGACTAACAGGAGAAAGGGAAGGACAGGGATATTGGATTTGATTCACATTAACGCTGATACTGTGCTTAAGTGTTTTACCAAGCTCACTTCTCAGCTAAACGTGTGTGAATAAGGTCCAGTCTGGTAAACAATTTTATTCAGCGTGCAGCTTCATCCTTCACGTCACCTTTCATCATCTGTGCTTTCTCTGTACGCCTGCTTTTACCTCAACCCTCTCCCTTAAACACTCAATCCTCCCAAGCACGCTCTCTCTCTCGTGCCAAGACACTCTGTTTTATGCACCCGAGAAGGGAGGGGGGGTCCCCCTCTGTCTATTTCTTTACCATGTCTGCACCACAGGCAGCACACGCGACTTCCACTTGTCCATTAATGCTGTTGGATCAGGAACAGGTGGTTAATATAGTTCAGTTTGAAGGCTTTTCCAATGCTGGCTGCACGCTCTGTTTTGCCAAGCAGAAAGATTGCATGAGTAAGATATAGAAGCTGTTTGCTCCTCTGATTTTTGCAGTTTTAGCAAACGCACGCCTGGTGACAGGAAGACATGGGTGTGTTTGTGCACGCACGGAGGGAATGTCACACTAGCATGACAGCCTGTCCTTGTTAAGCAAGTACAACAGAGTCTTGTTTGACAAGATAACAACTTGCTGTGGAATTACTGTCATCTCTCGTGCAATACATAATTCAGAGCCATGGATGAAGACACAGTGAAGGGCTTATATGTGCTTTTTTGTCATTCAGAGGTCGCTCTCTTCCAGTATTTCATGTGGTACCTGTAGATGGGGCTTGTTTGTTTATGCTTTCGTCATGGTGGCAAGCTGACACTGCAGGCTTAATGCCAGCTCATGTGTCTGCACAAGCCTTGGTGTTTTGGCACTGCCACTGTTATGATAAATAAGGTAACATAATAGGACCTGAACTGTTTTATCAGAAGTTCAAGGTCGCAGAGTTTATGAGTATCTATATTTCCTCTTTCTCTGAATGAGAAATTTAAAATGAGCGCACACAGTATTCAACACAGATATACCAAGGTGTCAAGTAACAGTTTAGCAGCACATTGATGAATGAATTCAAAGTGGGCCGTTTATGCTTGTGTCCAGCATAAACATAAAAGTTTGATTCGCCAATTTGATACATTTGATAGATTAGCCAGTGGCAGCGCACTTTAATAACATGGCACATGATGTAGCATCTTTACAATTGTTTTTGACACTGAACATGTTCCAGCACCTCCAATAGGTGAAAACTTATCATTAAAAATCATAATTCTATTCAGTCTATTATTGCAGACTGAATGATGAACTTGTACTCAGTGTAATGTTGCAGTTTCTTCATTACCTTTTTTGGGGGAATTTGACTTTATATTTGTGATCATTTGTGGATCTAAGTGATATTTTTGGAATATATAAGGGATATGGATGGTCCCGTTTTTGGATCAGGTGGTGATGTTGGTGGTGTGTTAAATGTTGTATGAATACTAGATGACAAAACCACAGAAAGCAACTTAAAAAAAAAGAACATAATATAAAATTATGCACATGCATTCTTATATTTAAGTAAGTAATGTGCAGAAGAAGTAGAAAGAAATTAGAAAAACAAGAACCTGTAACCCGTAACTTCAGTGCTGACAAAAGAAAAGGAAATACTTCCTTTTTTGTTGATTTAATTCAAGCTTAAGATTGAGACAAGCTATCTTTTGCATCGGCCGTTTGTCGAGTCCCAGAACATAGGTGGGTGGCAGTAGTTAGCAAAAAAACTTCAAAACTGCACCTTTAGATATGTTACCTGAGATCCTGGAGCTGCTTAAACAAAGCTGCAAACTCTCTACGTGTGTTCTGGTCCTTTATGTGGTTTAACATAAGATGACAGACTAACTGCACTTTTTCCTGTGATTGCAGTAAAAAGGCACCAAGTTTCTTTCATTCAAAAGAAAATAAGAATGAAAGAAAACAATGGAAAGATTAGATACGTTAGTGGTAAGTCAATAGTTAAGTGTTAAAGACTGAACACTACATTACACTCCAAAAGCACTCAAAATAATGTCACGGCAAGGCTTTACCTAGAAGATTAAATCAGTGAAAAACAGTGGAAACAACTGTTCTAAGCTCTTGATGTCTGGATTTCTACAGAAGCAATAATGAGCTGTATGTGATCTTTACATTACAGGCTAAACATGGAAAAACCATCAGATCTGGGTCACCTATGGGTGAAGAAAAGCTGTCTTTTTTCCCCTTTCCTGTGCGATTCTATGTTGGCTTATGAAAACCTACAAAATGAGTGATGTCATACCAATTACAGCACAATGAATCTGGTGCAATAAACCCAAAGAGTTTGACTGCTTTATTAAAAGCCTATCAACAGCGACCGCATATTCTCTTTCCCGCTCACATTATTTACATGATTTTCCTTAATTTCTTCCCCCATTTTTGGACTTTAACCTCAGCTTGCCTTTTTGAACGGGACAGAGAGAAATGAGGGTCAGGTCAGATCTGAATGGTGAAGCGATAGTGAAAAATAAAAGGAACCAGCAAGAAGAAGGCCTGTGCTTTTGTTGGAGGCTGGCCAAGACACGGAGCAAAGAAAACAAGCGCAGGGGAGCTGCTGCAAAGACAGTTGGGATATTATCCACTCAGAACATGCACACTCCAGCTGATTTATAACAGCAACCTGCAGTTTATCAAGCTTCATTTCTCAACAAAAATGTGTATTCTACCTCAGAGTTGTTCATATGGATTGCGCTAAGCTTTTTCTGGGTGTGAGTCTTTACGCACAGTTCTTTTTTACTTTTCTTTTTTCTTGTGATGTCTCTTTCCATTCTGCAGGAAATGAAAACAATAGATTATGCTCTGCTCTGCTCTTCTGGTGGAGCACAACATATAACATGTGTTATCTGAATTATCTGTATGTGGTAATATTATGCATCATAGAGTACAGTCATGTGCCAGTCCACTCGCCAGATTGAAGATTTTTTACTCATACTATAAAGGTTATATGTTTATGTTTGTTATATGTTTGCTTTGTTCATGCCTTTATCCTAATCTCAACATTTTGACTCTTTGATTAGTCCTACCTGTTCCTAATTGCCTCTAATGGTGTACTAATGGTGTCTCATTTTTTCTAATGTACTTCTATCTGTAGATAAAGTGGGTTTAAGATCACTGTAGCCTCTTAAACCCACTTTATTTCAACTGGCCACCAGGGGGCGACTACTCCAGTTGTAAAGACAGGTCAGATGTTATGTAAGTCTATAAGATAATGATCCTACTTCCTGCTTGATTTATGGACTCTTAACCACTTCCCTAAGGCTCCAGTTACACAAATCCAGAAACTTGGCAACTGCCTGACAACCAGCAGTTGCTGGGGAAAATTAGCATTCCCAGGCTGGTTGAGTTGTTGCCGCTAGTTCCTACAAAACTGAGTGCTAAAAAGATTGTATTTAAAAAGATTTAAATACTTATACTTTGTTCCCAATTTACAGCTTATATGACTATTTTTCCACATTTGACTGCCTCAAACGTTTGCAGACAAGTCTGTGTCTTCCCCACAAACTACAAGCAACCACAGAATCTGCTTGCAAGTAGGTTTTTGATGCAACATCCTTTGTGACTGATGTCACCCAGCAACAATCAGTAACCTTGAACAACCACTTACAACCGGTCTGGGAATACACATTTTCCCCTAGCAACCAGACTGGTTGCTGTGGGGTTGCTATGACTGGGGACTATTGAATTCATGCACTGAAGCTCTAGTTTAAAGTCTTCTCAACACAAAATGATCTTCATTCTGTAAATTATAGTCTTGTTGGGGTAAAATAAACCCTAAAGGAAAGCCGTGCCTACCTCACGGCTTCTCACTCAAATTCACTCTGCTTGTGACTCCTAGTTTCAAAGGGAAGAGTGAGACGGGAATCCACTAACTAATGAACAATGTCAGGGTGGCTTTTGTTGCATTCTACCTGCCAGGCGTTTGCATTTGAGCCTCTTACCTTGAACTAAGCTTTATGTTACAAACTAAAGAAGAAAATGACGTACACTGGAATCTGTATACAGGAATCCTAAAATCCCTTTGAAGCACTCAAAATAGACACCATCGCATTCGTTTCTGCTGGGTGTCACTCTGGATTACATCTCTGTATCCCTCTGCTCCCCCGAAAGGTGCAACAACTGCTTTACTTTGGAAAACTCACTAATGCTTCTGTAGCCCTAGATTTTCCTTAAAAGTGAAGCAGGCCGACCATTATAATCAAATTAAGCCTCTGTCTGTGTAAAGTATGTGTGCAGTTTATGAGCCAAAGCAATGACTATTAGCTGATGAGTGGAAATATCTATAGCATAAATCCAGGGTCCAGTCAGTACTGTGTGCTGCCTCCCTCCTCCTCCTCCCTTTACTCTCCTCTGCCCTCCTCCTCGCCTGCTTTCCCGCCAACTGAAACACTCTCTTTCTCTCTCGCTCCCTCTCTCTGTTTGTCTTTTGCTCTCTTTCTCTCTCTCCCATCTTGTTTTCTTTCTCTTTTTTCCACGTTCTTTATCTCTTCTCTGACTACTAAACAGGTCTCACGTGAGCTCTTTTTTTCCATCCGCTCAGAAAGGACACCGCCCTGTCTGGCCTCTGTGGCGGCCTGAGCCATACTGTGATTGGCTGGAGGTCGAGCACTGCAGGCATAGCGTGTCTAAGACAAAAACACAGGGCATCCTGCCAGTTGTTGTCCCTGAGGGGTGAGAACTGTGAGTTGGAGAACACTAAGTGAGTGCCTGCTTGGCTGGAAGACAGTTTCACTGCAACACACTGTACATCTGTTTTGTACCACTTCGTCCCCACATATTGAACACTTCCAAGTGAAGAAGACAATATCCTTTTACAGTGAAGATAAGTGAAGATAAAGTTTGATCCCTCATAAACAACATAAATATCACATAAAATCATTCACTAGGAGCTTGTGCAGTTTTTAAATGGATATCAGATTTTGAAATGAGACCCCTGTGTACTGGCAGCGTGATGAAATAACACAATGCTTCAGCATATGACAGAAGCTTGAAACACCTCATGGAAAAAACAACAAATCTTTTTTGTCTGTTTTAAAAGAGTTCTCAAAGCTCTCAAAGCAGCATGAGAAAGCAGAGCTCTATTTTCTACCTGACAACTAAAGTTGTCTATTTCCAAATCTGATCAAGAAGCCTGCAAAATGATTTCATGGGGCAGAGTGAAGTTCCTGGCTGGAGTGGCCGCTTGAGGCTGTAAGGTGGAAACTGACTCAATTTTGAAGTCATCTCTGACTCAAGAGCAATGGAAAGTGTAAACAGCCTGGTCCTACAAAAGAAAAAAGAACGGTTCGATCAAGGTCACCGCAACCAACATAGCTGCGTACTTACCCTAGACTGTTTATAAATGATGGACATAGCACCTGTTCTCATCTATCTGATGGTATAAAGGGCTTTTGTACCATATGACTCTTTCCTGATGGTTTCAATAAATACACACAATTCACTAGTCCATGAACATGCAGTGTCCCTCAGCGAATCTTGCACATTTGGCCCCCAGTCGTAATGTTTGGTTTCAAAATACCAAGATGGCAACAGTAAGATGAGTGATAAAGATAAGTATCTGAAAACCGACTGTGGCTGTTATTCTTCACCAGATTGTTGCTTCCACCATGGTGGTAAATTAGCTCACCAGGTTTAGTTGCTATCCTCATACTCCTTTACTTTTTTCTTTAATCCTCTTTCCTCATTTGTTCCCCATTGGTCTGCCTGGAGTTGACTGTTTGTTTCTCAGGAAACAAGGGCTCCTTCGCCATCCCTAGATTCCAGCCCACCTGCCCACCTTAGGTTGAACTTGGCGGGAAGTCCACTCTTGCGAAAACTGGTATACTTAGACTTTTTAACCCTTCACAGACTGACAAGCAGCAACATTTTCAACTCTAAAATCTCTGCTGATGTCTTTTCTCCTTGCCATTATGTTTGCACATGGCTCAATATTCCAGATCAGCAATTTGCCAATACTGGCACCTTGGTGCTTACCCACCACTTACCCTCATAGGTCCTGGTGGAAGTTGTAAAGCAATAAAGATGCACTTAGTTTTTCACACACTGCTACCTGCATTTTGGCTTAGTTTTTGTTAAATACATAGAGACATGGTGTAGCATATCATGTTATGTTATTCATCTTTGGTTGAATTAGAATATTTTGAAAACCTACACAAACCTTTATTGTGTTGTGACAAATTTTATTATGTCCTGATGTGTAAAGCCTTAAAATTGAAAGAAAGTATACTTTCTTTTTCCATAACTGTATGCACACTTCAGTGTTGGTAGTTAGTTCCAATTTTTTTCTATTCTTTTTTTTAAAAATTATCTGCAACAGCCATCATCCTTGACCAGTTACTGTATAGTAGTGAGACTGAAGAGAATTGGCTTTCATGTTTCCACACTGTGACAGCTGTGGGCTTATAGTTTATATTTGTCTTGTGAAGGTATTATCTCAGAAATACTTTGGCACAAAAGTTCAACCAGACTCACAAATGTACTAATTTGATTTTGGTAGTCAAAGTCATGTTGGCCTAATTCTTGTGAAGCTCAGTCATACATGGAGGGATTTTTATCTGGTCTGGGACAAATTTCTGAAAAAATCTAAAGGATTAATTTTTAGAATACACTTAAAAGCCTTTAATTTTCTCAAAATTTGACAGTGCGCCTTACAATCCACCTTATGTATGAATTCTGGTTGTGCTTACTGACCTCGAACCATTTTTATCTAAAATCTGTCAAAAAATGTTTTAGTACGCTACGAAGTAACTATGAAGTAACTACGAAGCATTACGCCTACCGTAGTCAGGAGCCTTGCGGAGTAATCTGGGTCCAAAACTCTGCCTGCTTCAGGTCCCAAAGTCACATGAACATTGCAGCATCACCGATAATTACAAATTGTCTAAATTCTTTCATCTTTAATAAAATGATCAGTGTTGCTGCTTTACCAGGTTTAACAAGTAAGTTTAACATCCAGACAGCCATGAAAAGAGAATTTATTAAATTTAACAGAGTTATAAGTTAGCAGGAAGCTAGCTCGCTTTCCACCTAAACACGAGATACCATGTTCTGACAGAGATTTCTGAAAAAATTTAAACGTACAGCTCTGATATCAGTTCCAACATAAATGAAGACAGAAAACTAAGCAGCATTGACTTTTGTAGGGTTACTGAAGTTGGACCAGCTGGTATATAATGATGTGCTACGTTATCGCTAGCGACACAGCTATGTTAGCATAATATAAAAACAGTGAAGCTGGAGGATGAATGCTAACTTTTTTCCACTGAATAAAAGTTAATGTGAGGGTTCCCGATGGTTAGGGACAAATGCAATCGCATGGAAAGATGCTGTAAACGGACAAAACTTCAGTCAGGAGAACAACTGAGATAATTCATCCACAATACGAGGTTTGTTATTGATATACTGCAATAATGTGGGAATAGAGCAGCTGCGAAAGAATTCAACATTAATCCTTAATGCGCCTTATGTATGAAAACATACCCGTTCATCGACAGTGTGCCTTATAATCCGGTGCGCCTTATCGTCCAAAAAATACAGCATAAATTGATGACAATTCAAAAATTTTAAGTACTGTTTAAGAGTCACTGCAGCTCTGCTAATCATAGAGCTGGCGGTTTGATTCCTGGCCTCCTGAGTCTGCAGGAAGGGGTTCAGTATCTTTACCCAGGGACACACATTTCCCCCAACACTTAAAAAAATTGCATTTATAATATTTAGTAAAATTATTGCTTCATGTTTATGAGGGAAGCTAATCTTTTTTGTTTGTTTGTTTTTGTTTTTAGTAAATGGATCAATTGGGGTGTGATTGCGTGTGACAGAAAGAGCTTAAAAGACATAGAATAATAATGATAAAAGAATTGTATGTATAGCTTACAATAAAAAGTGCTCTGAGTGCTCAGGTAGAGCAGTAGAGCATGATATAATTGCCACCCTATTTACTTTGTACAGAAGAATAAATGGATGTAAACTGCAAGTTGATGAGCTTGCATAGCCATCCAGTCATGAGATGGCAATATCAAAGGTTTTGTTGTTGTTACTGTTTAAAATGACATCTCTGGGGTTTGGCAGCCACACCTAGAAAGGTGCTGCCGCCAATGCAACCTTGTATATGATGAGTTAGGTCAGTCCACCAAATGAATATCTTAGATGTAGAAAAAGGTTTGGGGGGGGGGGGGGATAGAAGCCAGACAGCTAATTAGCAAAGACAGGATAAAACAAAAGAGGCACTGAAAAGAGAGACAGGATTTCACAGACATCCCTGTGTGTCACTGTCTCACTACCACACCCTAAACCTCCCCCCCCCCCCCCCCTTTGATAAAAAGCATTTGGCTGTATATGTCTGAACCTGCCATGACTGAGCAGCTCAACTTCTTAGAAAAATGTCTGCATGTGTCATGCAAACATAAATTACCTCACAATCTAGACCAGACATTTTACTTGGTTACACCGAAGCCAAGACAGACCTTCAACGTGCTCATCCCTAGTTCAAGTCCTAAGTTGGTAATTTCTGGAAATGGACAGTCGCCTTGAAGTAGAACACATTTGGATAACAGAAAATTAGATGCACATGAGCAATATTTGTTTGTGTATTATAATAATGTGCAGTTTACCCCCCTTCACTTGGATTTCAGAAGAAACTACCGTCAAAGTGCTGACTGGGCTTCTCACAGTCTCGTATTCTAGAGCATTAAAGCATTATCAAACCATGGCAGTGGTTGAAGTGTGTAAGCCATTGAATTAAGGGGGATTTAGGAATGAGATGATATTTCAACGAGTCAAAGTGTGTGTGGAATGTCATGTTATGTCATACTATCGCATTGTCTTGTATCACCTAAATGCAAAATCTTGAAACAGAATACGGCAATTTTAGTGGAAAATCCTTACAAGCCTCATTAGTGTCTTAACAACACAAAATTTGTGGTTGTTAGAAGCCATAATTTGCTAGTGAAAGTTTGTTCACTTTCTAGAGTTTCAAGCTGACTCATTTTGAAATGTTGTCAGGGTTTGAAATATGCACTAAATAATAGATTGCATCTCACTAAAACACATGAACATCCCACCGAGAAACAAAAAGACCACTGAAACTGGGTTGACTTGTGACTGTATTACAAATATGATAAGGAAAATATAAGGTAGTGTGCATTTTCAAATTACATGTTTCACTTAGTTTTAGAAATATCAGATTGTTTGGCAAATGCAATGCTATCATAACGCATGCATCTGTAACATATTACTGTTTTAAATTCAGTAATGACTGGGGTCACTCAAACAATTTTGTCACTAACATTATACAACTTCAATCATCTGCATAACTGAAGGATAGAAACAAAAACTGACAAACATCCCTTTCCATCCATGCTTGTGCCACCATCTACAGTATCTAAGAAGTGGATAATTCCACATTACTTTGACCTTATTTGCATGGAAGCATAAGAATGTGAATGTAATGCACAAAGTGTGGCCAGGACAGGAACAGCTATCCACTGCTGCAAACACAACATCACATCTCCCCAAGCTCCTCCAAATGAAGCATGCCAAACACAAAGCTAGCTAGAAAGACCAGACTCAGAGTGGTGTTCAAACCATCACATAGAGTAAAGAGAAATGTTGCCATTATCACCAGTAGATTTGGTAGAATCAGTAGCCACATTTTTCTATAAAGTGCTCTTTGGGCTGGCTTCTAGCAGCTGTGTGGGAATACTTCAATACTACAAGAGCAGATCTTGCGTAGGATCTCATTTTAACTACAGGGTCTGTATGGGTGATATGTGGTTTTATAAAGTTTAAGTTGATTTAACTCAGCTGGCTTGGGTGTCCCCCACAGATGAACTGGAGGAGGTGGCCCAAGAGAGGGAGGTCTGGGCGCTTCTGCTTAGACTGGTGCACCCGAGACACAAACATGGATAAACAGCAGAAATAGACGAATGGATAATTCACCTCATGTGTACAAAAATGTAGTAGCAATTACCTTTTGCGCATTGAATTACTTTCTACAACAAGTGTGGATATGTTAGTAAACTAAAACCGAAATGCTATATACTTTACACAAGGAATGTCAAACTCATTTTACAACATGGGCCACATACAGTCCACTTTGATCTTAAGCGGACAGGACCAGTCAAAACTCCCCTTTCTGTCAAGTTTAATTACACAGTGAATCCTTGAAATGTATTGATGTAAGAAAAATGAGTGAAATTTCAACAATGCATCTTAATTATGCATGATAAAGAAATGTTAAGGTGGTAATTAGAAGACATTTGTTAGCAGAAATAAATGTGTAAAATTGCAGAAAAAGTTCTGGCAGCTCATTACCTAAACTGTCCTATAATTCACCTAATTAGTCACCTAATTAGCCTTAAGAGGTGTCATGAAGAAATGACACACAGGTACGCATTAAGATAGTTGCCCAGAGAGAGGGCATATTATTTATATGATCATCTCAGACACACAGCTCGACTGCAAGCACAGAACAGTACAGAACCCCACCCACAACTGTTTAAAATGTTCTGTTTACAAGAAGTAGCCAATAAGAAAAAGTTTGTCTTTAAAGGCGTGTCCCTTAAAGAGGGAAGAGTTACAATGGCTTGTTTCAGGAAGATGATCAACTGAGGGGTTGCACCAAGGCTAGGTATTGGAGAAACAAGGTTTATTTGGTTTATTTCAAACTGTAAATCATGCAAAGCAACCATAGTCTATTGGTGAGTTATGGTACTGGAAATCAGCATAAAAGGTCCCCTTTAAAGTCAAGTAAAGTAGTTTCAGATAAGAGTCCAGACAAAACACTACAACCTCTGTAAAAAAGAAAAAAAAAAGAAAAAAGAAAACACTATCACACTGACCTTTGCCCAGAAGCTTCCTGCTTTTTTTGGACTTCAAAAGAACCCAAAGCATAGCCATCACCCTGAGAGCTGTTTGTCACCAGGATGTGATGCGTGATGGCGACCCATGCGTCCCACTAAACAATAAAAAGCAGGACTTTCCTGCTGCTGGAATGTAACTTCTTAGAAATTCATCTCTCACTCATCACCTCTTTCGGAAGGCTGGCAGGGTCAAAAGGGTGTTCGGGTCAGTGGAAATGAACATGGCAAACAGCAGTTACAGACAATAGGAGGACCTATAGGAATGAAAGCTTTATCTCCTACGTGTGGCTTCGTGAAGACGGATGAAAGCGAGAGCTCCTGGTACAGGTCAAGTATCAGCTCAGCAATTGGGGTTCATATTGCACATGTGTTTCGTGCAGCCTTTGTTTTGACTATGTAAAAATCAAGGCAGAGAGGCTACCTAAAACTTACGTGATTCATTTGTTAATGTAGGAAAATGTAGCAGGAAAATAATTGTTAAATTTGGCTGTTTATTTATTTGGCACTTCTTGGAAATGCAGTACGCAGAAATGCTTCTGTTTTCAACAGTAAAAAGAAGAGAGACAGAATGACACGCTTCCTTAATGGTTTACATGACTCACTGGCAAATACGAGCCTCGCTGGTGTCCTCTCCCCCCCTTGTTCTTCTCTTTGTTCTAATTTTAAAAGCCTGACATTGACAATAAATAACCTCCCCTTGGAGTTTCAAATGAGTCAACAAAGCTTTTTCACCGCACACCGAAGTGTCAGCAGGTTCAGACGTCTGTAACTCGATATGAGCTCCGAGAGAGCCCAACTTTGCCCTTTGACCCCTGGACCGGTTCTGCATCCTCTCATCTCTCGTGAGACGTGATGCAAAGCTACAGAGCTTAAACACTGCCAGGCCCCCCAGACATATGAGCGCTGTGACTTCTGTCCTCAGCAGGCACGCTATGAGGACAACAGACACAAGTCACAAATGATGTCCCTGATTGATGTTGCTGTTTCTTGACTCCCCCCCATACATTTCTTCCTGTCATGCTAAAAAGAACAAGTTTGTGATTAAGCATTGACCGCAGACACCTCCTACTGCTTTCATTCCCTTTCACCATAATCCCCCTAAATCTCCACCCTCAGCCCTACATTTTTCTCTCTTTATCTTATCACTGTTGCATGTGTTGTCATGCTGCAAGACAACAGTAAGACTGTGCGACTTTTATCAGCACACAGTCCTTGTACTGGTTTATCTTGACATTTCTGTAAAGCTGGGATGTTGCAGCCACAGAACGTGACGTGACTTGAGTGATGCAGTTTCACTCGAGTCCTATAATGCAATTCAGTTGCATAATACTATTAAACCTATATGTACCTTGTAACATGGACTTCTTTTATATCTCGTTCCTAGTCAAATTAGACCCTATCGCCAGGGGATATATATAAAGTCACGTGATGATTACTTTTCCAAACTTCTAAAAATTTCCTTTCTGAGTCATGTTGGGCGTGTTGTTCAGTACCTCTTTTGACAAGTGAATTATTTGTACTTTGCATGATTAACTGTTTAAAATGATCCTTATGAATATTAGATTAGGCCTTAGCGCAGCCCCCTCAAGCTCCTGTCATATTACGCTAACTGTCTTCTTACCAACTGCCAGAAAGTGGGTGTGGCTTCACAACTGTGCGCCTGAGGTGACCATTTTAGGAATATCCTCTTTCTTTGACATCATACAGATACGGCAGTAGAAGTAATTGTCTGAAACAACACATTTAGAGCAGGCAAAACTCTGAGCTTTTGGGTCAAATGAAGCTTGTAAATAATAATAATAAATAAATCGCATTATTCATTATTGTAACAACAATTATATGATTAAAAAAAAACACAGAATTTGTGATGCTTGTGACCATGAAAGTAGTGCTAGGGAGCACTTTTGCCTCCATGTGAGTGAGACAACATAAAATACTGGAATAAATGTTAAATAATTCAAAAATAAAAGACAGCTGTGGTAGGACAGCTCCAGAAAGAGCCTGTCTGGCAAAACATTTTGGCTTTAGTCGCAGCTTAGTAAGAATGTGAATAAAAGCCTACAGTCAAAAGGTTAGACCTGCCCGCAGTGACAAAATAAGTACACCCTCTGATTCCGTAGCTTGTAGAACTAGCTGCAATAACCTGAAGTCAGTATATTCTGTATAACTTTATCACATCATTGTGGAGGAAATTTGGCCCACTTTTCTTCAAAACATTGCTTCAGTTTGTTTAGGTTTGCAGGCATTCATTGCACATCTTTCCTAAGGTCGCACCATGAATCTTTGCTTTTAAATCCACTCTGTTGTAGATTTGCTGCTGTGCTTGGGATTATTATCCTGTGCCAAACTTTAGCTGTCGGACAGACAGCTTCACATTTGACTCTAGAATACTTTGGTATACAGATGAATTCATGAATTCAATAACTGTAAGATACCCACATCCTGTGGCTGCCAAACAAGCCCAAATCATCACCCCACCACCACCATGCTTGACAGTTGGTATCAGATGTTTGTGCTGATATGCTCTGTCTGGTATATTTACCAAATGTGCATCTCCACTTTGGTCTCATTTGCCCAAAGGACACTGGTCCGGAAGTTTTGCGTTTGCTGTCATGTTCTTTTTAGAGAGCAGAGGCATCCTTCTGGCAACTCTTCCAAGCAAGTCATAGTGTTCAGTTGGTTTTTTTCCAGCTGTACTATCATGAACTTTAACATTTAACTTGCACACATAGCTTCAGGGTTTTTGGCAAATACACACTTGGAGACAGCAAAAATGTCTCCAATAAGACCTTAGAGACATTTTTGCTGGGACATCAACTTTGGAGACTATGGTCCAGACCTGTAAACTGTGAAAAAAACGTCTGCTTTCATAGAGTTGCTCACACTTGCTGATGATAAGCTCATGAAGAGCATTGGATTAGCAGCAACATAGCTGCTACTTACCTTCTTAATACTCATGAAAGCAGCATTAGTGGACTATTTATAACAGGACTGCATAGAGTTCTGTGGAAACATTATTTTTCAAATGATTGTATAATGCATATACATGCAAATACATGAATACACAAACATTTTCTGCACACATGCACACACAGAGTTGCACTCCAAGAAGGAAAGAGACACGGAGCTGTGACAGATTTATGCCTCTTAAAACCACGTCAGTCAAAAGAGTAATAACCAGCCAGTCTTGGCACTGAATTTTGCTTTTCTTAACCTGCTGTAGAGCGCTGATTAATTTAGTTGGCAGAGCAAATATTTAACACAAAACATCTGTTTGCCCAGGATAACTCCATGTAAAAAATGTTAACATTTGCTGACATGTTAACACTTGTTTGTATTCTCATGAGTGGGTTTGTGTTTGAACAACAGAGGGGGTGGTGTGTGATAGAGCTAGAGATAGTCTGTTGATAACTGCTGTCTGGTGTAGAAAACCGCACAAGGCTGTGAAACCACTGCTGAGGTCTGAATAATGAGGAACTCTAACTGTCAGCCTCAGACCCCCAGCACAGAAACACACACACACACACACATTTAACACCTTAAAACCTTTACCAGTATAGAATATGAAGCCTTGCATCGGTTTTAGGTGGAATCCCCTGCAGCAACATGTAAATGTATTAAATTAGCGTGATGTGAAAGCGCTCCACAGCTGCTTTATAAAGTTTAATGACTGACTTAGAGAAATGATCTGAAATGTTGGACAAGTGTGCAGCATGATTGCATCATCCAACTCATCCACCCATTTCTACATCAACCACAGACACCTGATTAATGCTATAGACACACACACATACACAATTCTTACACACATACACACTGCCTGCATGCATGCCAGCACACTGAAGCACATGACTCACATGCTCCAGCCTATTATTAAAACTGAATACGTGATGGACATGTGGTGAAAGAGAAGGCAAAAGAGCGCCAGGGAAGAGGAGAAGAAGAAGGAGGATGTGGAGGTCATTGGGTTCCTCGGCTGCACTTACTGGTCACACCGCAGAATCACGTCTAGCTTCTCCTCTCTTCTCCTCCTCTCTCCATCTCTTCCCAACAGGCATGTAGCCTTACCACACACTAACGGTCTGAGTCAGAGACGGGCTGCTTATGAAATCCAGGTTTGCCACAGTGCGGCCCCTAACTCGGTTAGATAAAAGACACCATAAGTCAGCTCTGAATTTTTGATGCTCACAAAACCAGCTCACCAGTGGTGCAAAAGGTAATGTGCAAGATCTGATGCATCTGTGCTTGTGTGCATGCCTCCATGTTTGCGGCCTTCTTGTTGATACATGGACCATTTCATTTTGATGGTTGAGCATGGTGACAACAAGTCAGTTGAACATGAAAGTGCTCAGCAGATGTTCAAAAGTCGTAAAGACTGACGTATATCACAAACAAAAATGTGGCAGCACATACTGTATCACCCGACTCACACTTTGAGCCAGGATTTGAGGGCTTTGAGGGGAAAAAAGGCAGCCTTGTGTTTTAAATATTTTGCACAGAGACGTGCAAGTAGCAGGGAGATATCAAAGAACATAATCCAAAGCTTGGAGGGAACTTGGTGCTGCTTTTTACAAATAAAATAAACCAACCGCACAATTAGAGTGAAGCTTTCGGGGGTTTACTTTCAGTTAAATAAACACAGAAGAGCAACAGAGCAGTGCAGCGGGAATAATGACACACAATTAGTTTCTTCAGAGTTTACATGTTGGTGCAGTAAAAAGTTTCCCATCGCTTTTGAACATTTTCACATTTTCCACTAGAGAATAAAACTCAAATCCTGAAACTGACAGTTGTCATTGTTTGCAAATGGAACAGAGCACAAAAAATAAAAATTAAGAAAAAAAAATCTCAGTCATATTTAAAAATAATACCATAAAAGCTGTAGCGCCCACACACACAGTTTCGTCACTTATGAAGTCCACAAGGCCACATGTTGGATCACGTTTGTTCAAGTTTAACCAACGTGTTTTGTATAGGTAACAGCTTCTACTGAGAAATGACAAACAAACACACCGCACTGCATTATACACATAATGTTCCAGTGTTACTAAACTGTACTTTCATGCTCTAGAGCAAAGGTTCTTGCACTTTGTGTGGCCAGAGATGGCTCACATCTGTCTTCGCATGTCAGCATGCCGCCTATTTTGGCTTAGCCCAGGATACCGTTGCAAAACCAGAGTTCCTGTTATCTCAAACACGTTTTAAGTCAGCAGACTTAGCCTTTGCAGGGAGGGCATTTTCTGGTAGCCAGCAGAAGTCCCTGTTCTATTCAGCCCTCTATTTCTTTTTTTGACAAAGATAAAGATACAGATTAAAAGAAAAGACATAAAAAAAACCTAAACCCTACTCAAGTAATAGCCACGGTTGTAATATTTCAAATTCAAATTCAAATCAAATTCAAATTTTATTTGTCACACACACACAACCATACACAGTATGACATGGGGGTGAAATGCTTGTAGCTGTACAATGCCCGACCATTAAATGACAGAAGAAAAGTTTTACAATATTTACAATTTACTACAAAAATTTACAAATTAACTTAGGAATTTACAGTAAAGAATGTGCAAATAGCAGAAGAGATTATAAAGATAAGGATTATAAATTATAGGAATTATAGGATTATAGGAAATGTGTGGTGGTGCGTGTGGTGACGTGTGTGAGAGTCCAGTCTTATAGTGACGTGTTTGGGAGAGTCCAGTCCTACACCTTGTCTTTATATCTTATATCTTTAGCTCAGCGATAACACGGGGCTGGGGGTGGGACATTTTGTTTGTGTGAATGATTTCCATGTGTCATTAAGCAGTCTTATATATTAGAGTAAAAGATTTAAGATTTAAGATTTAAGATTTAAAGCAAATCATTTTCTGGACCTCTTGCCCCTTGGGGGTCCCCCGAGTCCGCTTTGAGAACCCCATCTCTAAGGGATAAGAGCAATATTTGAAGTAGCTGTGAAATTAGACAAAATTTTCTGCATGAATTTACTGTCCTAAGGGGAAGCAACTCTGCAGTCACTTCCAGATTACTGACTGAAATGATTCCACAGAACTCAAGACAGGAAAAGTTACTGATATGAGGTCGCCTCGGGCTAATGAACAGAAATACAGCTCAGGGTGCTGCAATCAAGCAAGAACTGCAGTATAGTAACAGTAGCAACTCTAAGCGTATAACTGCTAGCATCTCTTAATGAAGGGTCATCAGTCAAAAGCAAAGAAAGAAAAATTATTATTTGACATCATGGAGTACACGGACAGCCGGCCGCAACAAAACAGTCAGAGATTAAAATAAGCAATCGAGGGTATGATAAACCTGCTAAACATGTCGTGTATATAGGCTGCTGGCAACTGCTGCTTATAGGCATGCAGCACTGTTTATAAAAGGGATTTAGACCCTTAACATTCTGTATTTGCAACATCCCCTTCCCTTGATGTTCATGTAATGTAGCCATAAGGGCAAATACATGGATAGAAATATGGAAAATAATGTCATGAAAACCATGATCAAAGCAATATGAAGAAGCACTGTGTTAGCATAGGCTATGAAGTTGCACTCAGCTGCTGTCCTCACAGATCAGCTGGCCTTTGTATATGGAACACCATCTGCAAGCTGCTTCGCAACCCACCACACATAGATACACAACTACTTTTTAATTGAATTAATTAATAACTTGGCCTTCATCTGCTGGCACCAATGCCGTCTCTCTTCTGCCCTGTTTTTGCAATTTCTTTTCCACCTCTGTTTTTTTCACTGCATGCACACAGAAGTGCAGAAAGGTCCCAAACAGAGCCATCCCACCAAATATAAATTACTGCACATCAAAATAACACTTTCACTCTGGCTAGCAGCGGTCCTGACTGAATTGTTATACAATTTTGAGGTCTCAGAGTTCATGTCCCGGGAATATATTCCATAATAAAATTAGCAAAGCCTCTCTTTTCACAACAAACCACTTCCTCGTTGGAAAAAAAAATTACGTTTCCAACATCATTTTGTCGTTGAGATGCAGCCACAATTGGCAGAAACAGCCCGATGTGCTTCTTCTAGCCTGACAGTTTTACCGACTGAAGGATACTTTGGATAACAAGGACTGACTACCACCACCAACCCACATTTAAACTACATCCAGCCCAATTGAATACACGCACATACATGCTTTTTTTTTTCCATATAAGAAAGTAAGAAAACAAGGATCCTCTATTGCTGTCTTGTGGCCAGTAACTTTCCTTCAGGGCACCCATGGGAGCCATACATTTTCACTTATGGCACACTGACTCTGGATTTTATGAGATGAATTGTTTTGGGATTCTGTGAGAAGAGAAAGAGTAAAACTTTAACCATCTGTGGCAAGACAGAGCACGGAGTAAGAGAGAGAAAGATGTTTTCACCCACAAAAAAAAAAGTCCTGGGCCTTTTCTTCTTAATATAAATAAAGACGTAAAACTGCTATTTAAAAAAAGAAAGAAAGCTCTAAACTTTGATGCGAGTTTCCTGCTTTTGCAGCACATTTCCATAAAGGCCTCTTTAAATGCAGCGTCTGCTCGCAGAGACATAACAATCTTAATCTTCACAGTTTGATGCAGTCTTTGCACAATGATCCCAGCTGAGATAAAGGAAAAATAAAAAATAGGCCAGGATCTTCCTTGAAGTGTGTCAACAAATAGAATTTTACTGTGTCAGTCCTGGGATGCATGGTTAAAAATAAAACAAACTGGCAGAGCTCCTCTTTGCAGTGTGTTTGTTCGCATTTCTGAGAATTTTTAGAGGAGATGCTGCATCGCCT
The DNA here is from genome assembly GCF_000239375.1 of Pundamilia nyererei. NCBI lineage: Eukaryota > Metazoa > Chordata > Actinopteri > Cichliformes > Cichlidae > Pundamilia > Pundamilia nyererei. The sequence goes on from NW_005187415.1 coordinate 2,502,144, forward strand.
TGTTTTCCAGCAGTGAGCTGAGGCCTTCTAAGTTGACCTCAGTGAGTGTACATCAAGCAGACAATGGATGCACCGCCCCCTGCTGGAAGATGGAGTATGAGAGGATCTGTGTGTGTGTGTGCTAATTAAAGAAAAGAAGAACATTTATCCTGGAAGATTATTTCATCTCTGGAGTAACTGCAAAACAAACAATGAAATCACACGGGCATAAACAAGGAGAGATGGTAAATGGTAAATGGCCTGTATTTGTATAGCGCTTTACTTAGTCCCTGATCCTGATCCTCTAGAATTTCTGAATTGCTGTATTTGAAGGTCAAAAAAGGCTTAAAATCTGTGCTCTATGAGAGTCAAACATCTCTCCTCTGGTCGGCTGGCAGAGGCTTTCAAAATCATAAGTTATCTTTAAAATGCATGGTGTCTTTGCTCAGACTGTGTGATGAAGATTAAGACCTGGTGAACGGTGATCTCCTCTGGTGTTCTCCCTGAGGTGGAATAAAAGCATCACTTGTTGTGCAGTGTGTTGAGCTTTGCATGAAATTCATTTCACTTCATCAACTTCCCTGAGCAGGTTAAACATCATATCAGCTTCTTTGGCTGAAATTAGCTTTGGCTCTAGAGTAGACTTGGGTCATTTGACCACCTTAGCAATTTAAAAAAGAATAAGGTATACGTGGGATTTGTATGGTGGCCTTGAGAGGCCAAACAGTGATTTTTTTAAATTATTTGATTGTGTTTTTTATGCTTTTGCAGCATTTTTACATTTGCTGTTATTTTCTAAAGTTGCAGTGAATTTGACCTCTCAGGGCCACCATAGATTTGTATCTCTTTACTCCTGTAAGTGCAAACTAGAGACACACATTTGAAGGGCTTGAAATACAAACAAAGTGTATAGTTCCATTTAAAAACACAAGCTGAAATGCATCGTGAAAGCTACAAATACAGTGCAGTCACTGGTAATGTTCATTAACCCTGTCCACACCTTGCAGGCGATGCTGTGATCATTTGTTCTATGGAGCTGTCCATTTTCAAAGCTCAGGTTGCATTAACTGAGTCATTTGCCTCCATTAAAACCACAGCATCATCTCTGATGGTACCATTCCCCAGTTCGCGCTTGCCTTCCTACTTCCTAAAACATGACTGTATTATTTGTGTGCAGCGCATTTTTTATTACCCGATCTTCCTGACAAAGGAGTTTTACTAATCTTAAATGTATGCCGTTAAAAAAAAAAAAGGTTGAATGAAATAAAGCTCTGCTCCTTCTTTACCTCTGAACCCCCCTCCACCCTAAACAACCTGTAAACCTCTGATTTATTGTTATTACAGCTGAGCTGAATGAAAGAGTGGCACAGACAGGAAGGGTAGCAAAGAGGGAGGGACCTGACGCAGCCGGAGGCTACAGTCTGCAGACAGTACGTGGACTTTTAAATGGAGTGGGCTGATATGGCATTTAAACATGTCTGTCGCAGCAAACTCCATTTCCTCATGTGGGCAGGTTGTCGTCTGGAAGGAAATCAAACTCATTTATGAAAGGCAAACATGGTATGTACTGTGACAAGGATCACTGCATTGGTTTGCTTATGAAGAAATATATGTGCTAAAGAAGATGGGGTTAAGAAAAAGATAAATCATTTTCTATATTATTCACCAAACGTCTGGCACATTCCCACCCATGTTTTAACAAAAGTCCTTTTTTCTTTTTACCTTTTCTTTTAACAACTACTGCAAAACTGCCTTCTCAAATTATATTTCTGTCTAAAATACCAGAGAGCCAAAATTATTACTAATGGACTTTGTCAGAAAGTCACAAGCAGTGAAGGCGAGAACAGGGCACCCTTCACTAATCGCATTTTCTTGAGCGCTGTATACAACATAATCATGTTCTTCAGTTGTTATTTGTACAGTAGACTCAGACGAGTATCATAAATCAGATGGCACGGAGCACTCGGTCTCAAAGTCACATGATTGCCGTTCAAAAGCAGAGAGAGCAGTAATTGTCCAGATGTTTCATAGTTCTGACCCTCTTTTAACATGATACAGCTGTATACAGCTTTGCTGATTGACTGACTAATTCACCCAACAAAAACCTCCTGGCAATATGTTTGCAATCAAAATGTATAATCTTTTCAATATGGCGAGGAACGGTTCTCGGATAAGTGATGTTTTAAGCGATTTCCCATAAGTTTGCATTTGGCTTAAAGACGAAAAAGATCGGCCGTTAAGTGTTTACTTGATGGTTTATGGCCAGTTTCCTGCAAATGACATTCCACTCAGCCTCAGTGGTAACTTTATGTTAATGTTAATTAGCAAATGCTAAGCCATGCTGATTTGAATTACAGTAATGAAGGGTGGACTGCATCAATTAGATTGTCACCACGGATTTTTTAAATAAATGTGATATGATGTATTTTCTGAAAAGCCTGTGTTTGAAGCAGGGCATACATCAATATATAGATAAATGTTATATTTCAACTCTGAGAAAATGAGCATGCAATGCATATGCATGTGTTTTTTTTACTGCAGCACCATGTGTAACACTTTTACTTTATCCTGTCACCCTGCAGTTTCCTGCTTCCCAATGCCCACAGTTTCACACGCTAAGTTCCCACCATCCAGTCGTGTCTTTCCCACTACCTCTTTTCCTTCCCGCCATCCAAATGCCCTGTATCCACTTACTGCCCCCTTACACACCTAAATCCCTCTACTCCCCTCTCACCCCTTCAACCCCTTCTTCCATCACTTCTTTTTTCTAATTCTCTGCAGCTCTCCGTGAAAGAGCACACTTCTTTTTTAACCTGTTTTCCCATCTTTGTTCCTCTCCTCCTCTCGCTCTTCTATCCCACTTCTCCTCTCCCTGACACTGTATCTCCCTTCTGCCCTCCTGTTCAACCATGAAATCCGTGTCCAGCTGAGTTCTTCTGGGAGCCAGTGTTACCAGATGGCATCAGGCAGAACCCAAACATCTGTGTTACCCAACTCGGCCCGAACCAGACTCCGAAGGATACGCAGCTGTATAAACAGCGAGTGTGTAAAAATGCAAGCTATGCGGCCAAGCAAAGGGGTCCTCACCAGGTCGCTATGAAAAGAAATATTATTAATAATGATAATAATGACAGAGGAAATACCTAAGTTCGAGACGTGACTTTGTGTTTGTGTGACAGTGGGGCATGGGAAAGATACAACACAAAACCCCGGGGCCAAGATTAGATCGTTTGCGAGGTTTAGTAGATTAAAAACATATTGGACTGTAATTACAGACATCGCCACAAACAATACTTAAAATACATGATATATTCTCATGTCTGCAACTCTGTATGTAAGGTTAGTTTAGGTTAGAAAAGCACTAAAACCACAAATTTTCATAGTTAATGTTAAAGTATTGTTTTTCCTAAGCACAGAGGTTTCTTGCATGACATCGTGTGCACATTGCTGAACAGCTGTCTCCCAAATTAGACGTGATGCAAACACTAGCCGCGGGAAAAACGTGTATATTCCCAGTATGGTCGGACAGCGGTTTCTGGTTAGCTGCTGGAAGTTGTTAGATTAAATTAGCAACTTCCGCCAAAACCCTCCGTCTGATTTCCGGTAGATTGCCGTGGTCACATTTAGTTTGCACAGAAGACCCCAACTTGCCTGCAAACACAGACCTTCAAACTAAAATTAAAACTCAAACGCAATTGCAAGAAGGTTTTCACAAACCTTTAGGAAACAAATATTTTTTACTAGTGGATCAACAACCAATTGATTTCACAGCGACTGACACAACCTACAGCAACCATTCATGGAAATATACATTTCTACCATGACAAGATGGTTAGTCTGAAAGGGTGGACAAGTTAACATCACATGGTGGGCGGTCATATCACGGCAAAATTAGACAGTGCCTTGGTAGCTGATCGCAATTGTTTCCAGTCATCATACTTAGCTAATTTGCTACTCAATCTGGCAAGAGTATGCATATTTCTGTGTATTAGCTTAATTTAGGAAAAAAGTGGGGTTAAAGCTACCAGTTATCACTTTTGTATTCAGTATTTTTTTTAATTATTACACAAAAAGATAGACTATCTTGTAGACAGAGCCTAGCTTTTTTAAAGTGCATTCTGTTTTTATGCTAAGCTAAGCTAGCTGTCTGTTTGCTGAAGCTATCCATTAAGTAAAAAATATGATAACTAGACTTCATATTTGGACATTTTTGATAGTTTTTTACATTTTTTATCAGTACCATAGAAGTAGTGATAACAAAAAATATATATGTGTTATTATTTAGAGATATGAATCCTGTTTTTCATTTTTTAAAGATGGTTCTGTCAGAGATAAAA